>NC_034187.2:70445489-70775489 GCF_002021735.2 Oncorhynchus kisutch
TAAAATGAACCCAACTCCTAACCTTAACCCCTAACCCCTAGCCAGCTAGCTAACGTTAGCATTAGCCACTTAGCCATCCTTAGCTAACGTTAGCCACAACAAAGTTGAACATATTGTACAAATGGCCATTTGTAACATATCATACGAATTGTAATATGTAACATATCATATGAAATGGATGATGGACATCCACAAATGAATACATGTACATATCATACAAAATGCAAAATACAATGGCAAGAAAAAGTATGTGAACCCTTTGGAATTACCAGGATTTCTGCATAAATTAGTCATAACATTTGATCTGATCTTTATCGAAGTCACAACAATAGACAAACACAGTGTGCTTAAACTAATAACACACCAATTGTATTTCTTGTCTATATTGAATACATCATTTAAACATTCACAGTGTAGGTTGGAGAAAGTATGTGAACCCCTAGGCTGAGGACTTCTCCAAAAGCTAATTGGAGTCAGGAGTCAGCAAACCTGGAGTCCAGGCAATGAGACTAGATTATAGATGTTGGTTAGAGCTGCCCTGACCTATACAAAACACTCACAAAATGTGAGTTTGCTATTTTATTTTATTTACTTATTTTATTTATTTTATTTCACCTTTATTTAACCAGGTAGGCAAGTTGAGAACAAGTTCTCATTTACAATTGCGACCTGGCCAAGATAAAGCAAAGCAGTTCGACAGATAAAACGACACAGAGTTACACATGGAGTAAAAACAAACATACAGTCAATAATGCAGTATAAACAAGTCTATATACAATGTGAGCAAATGAGGTGAGAAGGGAGGTAAAGGCAAAAAAGGCCATGATGGCAAAGTAAGTACAATATAGCAAGTAAAATACTGGAATGGTAGTTTTGCAATGGAAGAATGTGCAAAGTAGAAATAAAAAATAATGGGGTGCAAAGCAGCAAAATAAATAAATAAATAAAAATTAAATACAGTTGGGAAAGAGGTAGTTGTTTGGGCTAAATTATAGGTGGGCTATGTACAGGTGCAGTAATCTGTGAGCTGCTCTGACAGTTGGTGCTTAAAGCTAGTGAGGGAGATAAGTGTTTCCAGTTTCAGAGATTTTTGTAGTTCGTTCCAGTCATTGGCAGCAGAGAACTGGAAGGAGAGGCGGCCAAAGAAATAATTGGTTTTGGGGGTGACTAGAGAGATATACCTGCTGGAGCGTGTGCTACAGGTGGGAGATGCTATGGTGACCAGCGAGCTGAGATAAGGGGGGACTTTACCTAGCAGGGTCTTGTAGATGACATGGAGCCAGTGGGTTTGGCGACGAGTATGAAGCGAGGGCCAGCCAACGAGAGCGTACAGGTCGCAATGGTGGGTAGTATATGGGGCTTTGGTGATAAAACGGATTGCACTGTGATAGACTGCATCCAATTTGTTGAGTAGGGTATTGGAGGCTATTTTGTAAATGACATCGCCAAAGTCGAGGATTGGTAGGATGGTCAGTTTTACAAGGGTATGTTTGGCAGCATGAGTGAAGGATGCTTTGTTGCGAAATAGGAAGCCAATTCTAGATTTAACTTTGGATTGGAGATGTTTGATATGGGTCTGGAAGGAGAGTTTACAGTCTAACCAGACACCTAAGTATTTGTAGTTGTCCACGTATTCTAAGTCAGAGCCGTCCAGAGTAGTGATGTTGGACAGGCGGGTAGGTGCAGGTAGCGATCGGTTGAAGAGCATGCATTTAGTTTTACTTGTATTTAAGAGCAATTGGAGGCCACGGAAGGAGAGTTGTATGGCATTGAAGCTTGCCTGGAGGGTTGTTAACACAGTGTCCAAAGAAGGGCCGGAAGTATACAGAATGGTGTCGTCTGCGTAGAGGTGGATCAGGGACTCACCAGCAGCAAGAGCGACCTCATTGATGTATACAGAGAAGAGAGTCGGTCCAAGAATTGAACCCTGTGGCACCCCCATAGAGACTGCCAGAGGTCCGGACAGCAGACCCTCCGATTTGACACACTGAACTCTATCAGAGAAGTAGTTGGTGAACCAGGCGAGGCAATCATTTGAGAAACCAAGGCTGTCGAGTCTGCCGATGAGGATATGGTGATTGACAGAGTCGAAAGCCTTGGCCAGATCAATGAATACGGCTGCACAGTAATGTTTCTTATCGATGGCGGTTAAGATATCGTTTAGGACCTTGAGCGTGGCTGAGGTGCACCCATGACCAGCTCTGAAACCGGATTGCATAGCAGAGAAGGTATGGTGAGATTCGAAATGGTCGGTAATCTGTTTGTTGACTTGGCTTTCGAAGACCTTAGAAAGGCACGGTAGGATAGATATAGGTCTGTAGCAGTTTGGGTCAAGAGTGTCCCCCCCTTTGAAGAGGGGGATGACCGCAGCTGCTTTCCAATCTTTGGGAATCTCAGATGACACGAAAGAGAGTTTGAACAGGCTAGTAATAGGGGTGGCAACAATTTCGGCAGATAATTTTAGAAAGAAAGGGTCCAGATTGTCTAGCCCGGCTGATTTGTAGGGGTCCAGATTTTGCAGCTCTTTCAGAACATCAGCTGAATGGATTTGGGAGAAGGAGAAATGGGGAAGGCTTGGGCGAGTTGCTGTTGGGGGTGCAGTGCTGTTGTCCGGGGTAGGAGTAGCCAGGTGGAAAGCATGGCCAGCCGTAGAAAAATGCTTATTGAAATTCTCAATTATGGTGGATTTATCAGTGGTGACAGTGTTTCCTATCTTCAGTGCAGTGGGCAGCTGGGAGGAGGTGTTCTTATTCTCCATGGACTTTACAGTGTCCCAGAACTTTTTTGAGTTAGTGTTGCAGGAAGCAAATTTCTGCTTGAAAAAGCTAGCCTTGGCTTTTCTAACTGCCTGGATATAATGATTTCTAGCTTCCCTGAACAGCTGCATATCACGGGGGCTGTTCGATGCTAATGCAGAACGCCATAGGATGTTTTTGTGTTGGTTAAGGGCAGTCAGGTCTGGGGAGAACCAAGGTTCTAAATTTCTTAAATGGGGCATGTTTATTTAAGATGGTTAGGAAGGCATTTAAAAAAAATATCCAGGCATCCTCTACTGACGGGATGAGATCAATATCCTTCCAGGATACCCCGGCCAGGTCGATTAGAAAGGCCTGCTCGCAGAAGTGTTTCAGGGAGCGTTTTACAGTGATGAGCTATTCACAAGGAGCATTGCCTGATGTGAACAGTGCCTCGAACAAAAGAGATCTCAGAAGACCTAAGATTAAGAAGTGTTGACTTGCATAAAGCTGGAAAGTGTTCATCAGTAAATGGTAAGACACATTTTCTATAAATGGAAAAAGTTCCGCCCTGTCGCTACTCTCCCTATGAGTGGCTGTCCTGCAAAGATGACTACAAGAGCACAGCGCAGAATGCTCAATGACGTCAGGTAAAGACTTCCAGAAATATCTGGTGCTAACATCTCTGTTGTTCTAAACAAGAACGGTGTTCATTGGGAGACATCACAGAAGAAGCCACTGCTGTCCAAAAAAAAACATTGCTGCACCTCTGAATTTTGCAAAAGAGCACCTGGATGTTCCACAGCGCTACTGGCAAAATATTCTGTGGACAGATTAACCTAAAGTTAAATTGTTTGGAAGGAACACACAACACTATGTGTGGGGGAAAAAAGCACAGAACACCAACATCAAAACCTCATTCCAACTGTAAATTATGGTGGAGGGAGCATCATGGTTTGGGGCTGCTTTGCTGCCTCAGGGCCTGGACAGCTTGCTATCATCGACGGAAAAAAATGAATTCCCAAGTTTATCAAGACATTTTGCAGGAGAATGTAATGTAATGTAATCTGTCTGCCAATTGAAGCTCAACAGAAGTTGGTTGATGCAACAGGACAATGACCCATAACACAGAAGTAAATCAACAACAGAATGGCTTCAACAGAAGAAAATACGCCTTCTGGATTGGCCCAGAGTCCTGACCTCAACCCGATTGAGATGCTGTGGCATAACCTCAAGAGAGCGGTTCACACCAGACATTACAATAATATTGCTGAGCTGAAACAGTTTTATAAAGATGAATGGTCCAAAATTCCTTCTGACCGTTGTCTGATCCGCACCTACAGAAATCGTTTGGTCGAGGTCATTGCTGCCAAAGGAGGGTCAACCAGTTATTGAATCCAAGGGTTCACTTACTTTTCCCACCCTGCACTATGAATGTTTACACAGTGTGTTCAATGAGACATGAAAACATATAATTGTTTGTGTGTTATTCTTTTAAGCAGACTGTGTTTGTCTACTGTTTTGACTGTTCAAATGTTATGACCAATTTATGCAGAAATCCAGGTAATTCCAAAGGGTTTATATACTTTTTTTCTTTCCACTGTATCATACTAAATGGAGTTTTGCAGATGACGTACAGTATAATACAAAATGCTCTGAGACCACATTGCAGTATCACATGGCTGTCTCTATAGAACCCCCCCAGCCCACTGTAATCACTGTGGCTGGGATATAGACAGAGGTTGCTTCCCAAATGGCACCCTATTCCCACATTGTGCACTGCTTTTTACCAGAGCCTTGGTCAACCCTGGTCATAAGTAGTGCACTATACAGGGAATAGGGTGCAATTTGGGATGCAGACTGGAGCGAGGAAGGGCTGGAGCTCTGGGTCCCAGGGAAGGCATGTTCTCTGCTCTGATTGGCTGACCGACAGAGCCTTTATTGTTAACCAACAATACAGAGGGTGGAAGGAAGGCTGAAAGGCTTGCGTGGCTCAGTTGCAGCTCCTGAATCATAACCTCTCTTTGTTCATCTACTGTAAAGCAGACTGGTCTCCAGGAGGGAGAAGCAGACTAGACATATTCAATAGAGGTTATTTAATGGTCAATAGTAGAGCTTCCATTTCAAGCCTGGTTCCTCTCTAGGTTTCTTCCTCCTTTGGAGTGTTTCCTAACCACTGTGCTTCTGCTTCTGCATTGCTTGCTCTTTGGGGTTTAGGCCGAGCATCTGTAAAGCTCAACTGCTGTTGAAAAAATGGGATTTATTGATTGATGTCAATGATGAAACTCTTGGTATCTGAATGATAAACCTGTTGTGGGTCAATCTGATAGTAAAAACATTCGGAGAGGAATTAGAGAGCACTGACATTAAGTACATGAACATACATAACATACGTAACAAAATTATGTAGAATTCCTGAGATGGTCACTGTCCACTTTCATGTGGTTCTGAAATTCAGAATGCTGATTATGTTGCTGTCCATTGAAGTGGGGCTGAATCTCCGCTATTATAGACTTTCAGTATGTGAAGCTTTCGTTGCGAGTTTCTCTTCCTCCCACCTCTCTCTCTCTCTCTCTCTCTCTCTCTCTCTCTCTCTCTCTCTCTCTCTCTCTCTCTCTCTCTCTCTCTCTCTCTCTCTCTCTGTCTCTCTCTCTCTCTCTCTCTCTCTCTCTCTCTCTCTCTCTCTCTCTCTCTCTCTCTCTCTCTCTCTCTCTCTCTCTCTTTCTCTCTCCCCCCCTCCCTCCCTCCAGATGGTTGAGGTGAAACAGCCTATCTGTCTCTGAGTTAGGGAGGACATGGGGAGACACACTCCATCAGACATACATAGGCTAGTGTACTGCACGCACCCCTAACATCTCCATGTAAACATCTGCATGGACATGACAGCCCACGATGAATCACCACAGACAGACAAGAGGGTCACAGATGTAAATAGACTGTGGTTCTGTCAGGGCCCTGGTCAAAAGTAGTGTATTCTAAAACGAATAGGGTGTCATTTGTTCCTTGACCTCCGAGTGACCCTATCCAGTGTTCACAGTGTCCGTTACTAATAGTAATATAGAAGTAACACACAACTACAATATTGCCCTGCCTGTAACTATCACATTCAAATACAAAGTGCAATAATTCTTCATGTTTTGTACACTCAGTGTATATCTGGCTTATATATTCAATAACAGTACTGGCTAATCTCTGCAACATTGTACAATACCGTATAGTCAAGGTTCAGATTGTAATTCATGACCCCAATGACAAGTGGACAGAAGGCTATCTGTTATTTTGTATCCAACTGGTGTTGTGTGCTGCACAAAGAAAGGGACCCTATTTTCAATATGCTATTTACATTTAATTTGTTACAAAAAATCCAGAATGCACCCTAGAGGCTTTAATATTCTGATATTCATAATGAAACATGCTGAAACGCCATTAAAGCCTGGCTATCATTATTTTATTGCCACAATAGTTTTCCTCCCTAGTGTGTGTGTGTGTGTGTGTGTGTGTGTGTGTGTGTGTGTGTGTGTGTGTGTGTGTGTGTGTGTGTGTGTGTGTGTGTGTGTGTGTGTGTGTGTGTGTGTGTGTGTGTGTGTGTGTGTGTGTGTGTGTGTGTGTGTGTGTGTGTGTTAATTCTAATGAACAATCAGAATTACTGTTTTAGTGCGCGCAGTTCAAGTGGCCTATACGTCACCACTGAAGATGTCTCATACAGCACCAGGAGAGAACAGACCTGCCTACAGATGTAGGATCTTCATTTGATCACTCCTTTGTTGCTGAGAATTTTACTGCAATGCAGGAAATGCCAACTTGTAGTGCATTCTTGTTTAAAAAGTATTCTAAAGTTAGTAAAATGTCAGACTTGATTTGTCCTAACGAAAAATGTATCAACCCTTACAAAAACATGTCTGTTAATTATAATCCACATAGTAATTCACATTTCCTGTTGCTGCAGGATTATTTTCCTGCTGTAGCAAACTGGCTCAAATTAAGATCCCAAATCTGTATGACAGAGACTTGAATGTTAGGAGTGGTGGTAGAGATCATATTAAGCAGAATATAATATATATATAGGACCTATATATATATATATATATATAATATCAATTGAAAGTGTCAGTAAAACAATCTTCTCTGTGTTCATCTAACATGCTTAGAGCTCTATTTTAGCTCATGAGATAATAATAATAATAATACAACCCTATGATAAACCTGGGGTTTAGCCTGTTAATTCATATGGATAACCAGCTTTTCCAATAAACTGCATGCTTTGTCTCTCGTCCCCAGACTGTAAGGGACCTAGCGCCCTCTCTCCTTTAAAGATGGGTGCTAGGAAGAAGGACTGCATCGCCACCTAAGTGCTACCTGGCTCTCCAACAACAAAACGCTTCAGGCACGACATCGAGGCAGATGGTTCCACTCCCCCTCTCTCCTCCCTCTCAGGTAAACCACATACACACACACCCTGGACTACAGTGAGTGATGTTCACTCATGTTCACAGATATCGTCCATTGGAATCATTGCCAAGAGACCCAATTTTAAACATCACTTTACAGTGTCCAAACCTATTTAAACCTACTATTATCCTAGACACCTTCATGTTTACTGAAGCAAATGCAGGTTTACTTCCAGTACTGGTTTCCTGCAAGCAAGTATTTATGTATGTTCTGTATTATCTGATATTCATGGTTGCTCAACATAATGAGTCCAATAAACCCACCAATAAGCATCTTCAGTGCTGAAATTGTCTAAATGGTCTAAGTCTGTCTAAACGAAATGTCCTAAGAGGCCAGTATAGGTTGAACGACACCAGCTGGTTTCAGCACAGACAGATTTCATGACTTCCAAAAGGCTGAAATGCTTCTAGACATGAAAGCAGGCAGGCAGCAGACAGCTTGTTTCTTAAAGCCTGGCCAAACGGCTGCAGGGGAGAGGGATGTGGGTGTGGGTGTGGGGGGGGGGGGGGGTGTTTGCTCACCATCCCTCCATCCCTCCCTCCATCCCTCCAAGTCATGGCAATGCTGTTTGTAAGTCATCCCTCCTCAGAGAGAGAGGGGAGCCCTGCTTGTTTGTTTTGCGTTGTCTGTGTGTGTCAGTCAACACAGACAACCCTGGTGGAGGCAGGAGGTTGGCTGGAGGGAGTGAACCAACCCGCCCCCCAGCAGTCTGCCAAAGGGCTAATTACAGAATAATAAACAGAGGGGGACACATGTGGCAGATTACTGTTCCCTCTTTTATATCCCAGACCCCTTGTTCATTTCCCAGGCATGCTGGTGTGTGTGTGTGTGTGTGTGTGTGTGTGTGTGTGTGTGTGTGTGTGTGTGTGTGTGTGTGTGTGTGTGTGTGTGTGTGTGTGTGTGTGTGTGTGTGTGTGTGTGTTTGTGAGTGCATGTGTTCGTGTGATGGGCAGCACAGCACAGGGAGACTTTATAGGGTTGGTGCATCTCTCCAGCACCACGGAACACCAATCCCCAGCGGTACCCCACCACCTCTCCCTCCCCAACTGGTGCAGGTGCTGGGGAGGCGGGGAGACAATTTCCAGCAGATGATCCACAGTCACAAAGCCTGTGGCCCTCCATCAATACAGGGTGGAGTGAGTGGGAGGGAGGAGAGCCTGTAATTGACCATGGGCTGGCCACTATCTATCACTGTTTACATGGAGCAGCCGCTGCCCCAATGTCGTGCGGAGCAGGTGCGAACGTGACGGACGCCATTGGACCCTGACAACAGGGAGTGCTGGCGCTCGGGGAGGCCCCACATGTGCGCCATCTCCCAACACTTTTCCAATTTGCCGTAATTAGCTCCCATACGGGGTTGAACCTGTGATCCCGGGAATAGGTTGGCCCTGGGGCCCTGGGGTGGCCCCTCTGGTTTCTTCTGCGGATCAGCTGTGTTAACCCTCCCGTGACATCTAAACTCCTAATTCATTGCTACATTAACGGTATTGATTAACATACGCTTATGGACACCTCCCACCTACACACACACAGACGCATGCACAGAGTCACGCATACACACACACCAGTCACACACACACACACCAGTCACACACACCAGTCACACATGCACACACACACACCAGTATGGCTGGAGAATCCCTGTGATCTTTTTAATGGGCACCCACACACAGAGTCAGTAACCCCCACTCCATGTCCATTATGGGACCACTTTATAATTGGTAAGAGGGGTCACAGATGATCCACATGAAGGGTTACCACTAAGCTGAGACACACTGGGAGCTACAAGCTAGTCTCTCCCCTTGTTGTTTAGATGTTGATAGAAACCAGGGCCCATATTCATTAAGCGACTAAGAGCAGGAGTGCTGATCTAGAATCAGGTCCATGTAATCTTATCTTTACGATCTAAAAGGCAGAACTGATCCTAGATCAGCACTCCTACTCTGAGACGCGTTATGAATAAGGTCTCAGAAATGACAAAATCATCATGGGCAGAGCCTTTTTCTATTTCAACACCATTTTCAGTGACAATAAAACAGGGGAGTAAAAACAGATTGTTGTGTTGTTGATGAGTTTGATGACTCCAGAAAGGAACAGGCTTGGCAGCTCCATCTGTTGTGTCTTACCAGTTTTAAAGACAGTTTCTATGTCCGTTTTCTTTCAGATAGGAATTGCATCCTAGCGGAGACAGACAGAGCTAAGAATTGAGGCTAAGCGCTTCAATAAAAAACGGGTCTTTATTGTCAAATAAGTTCAATTGTTCTCTTCTGGGTTTCTTTGTGCAATATCACCACTGGTCATCTGCTCTCACGTGTTCCTCTACCAGTACTTTCTTCTCCGTGCACAAGAATAGAAAAGTTGACATAACACAGCTTCCAGTAACATTATCATACACCTTCATCAGCTGGTTAACTCCCCTACCACACTAAGTGGGCATAGCTGATTAAAAACCTACATCTCAATGGATCTAGGATACAGTAATAAAATAATAAAATAATCTCCTCCCCCACATCCATCTCCATCCATCTCCCATTACGGAATATGACTGCATCTCAAACGGAGGCCAATTTCAAAAGCGACATGACATTTCACTCCACAGCGCTGTGGGAGGGTGGAAGACAGGCCCTACAGAACAGCACAGCGCTGTGGGAGGGTGGAAGACAGGCCCTACAGAACAATACAATCCACTCAGGAGGTATAGGAACATCGGTAAGTCCCGCGGCTGGGCTCTTTATTCTGGGTGGTGATTGGTGGAGTGGAGGAGGGGGGTCTCTGTTACTTTCTTGTGTAGTCTTTCAGGGTCCCTGCCTGGCCCTGCCGGGCCCAGCCCCCCTCCCTCCCTCCGCTGTGTGAGTCCGGAGCCTGTTAATGACAGTGCGCGTGGTGTGTGGGACCCTGCTTTACCGCGGTGCTGGAACACAGATATAATGACGCTTAACTGCTTCACTCTGCTGCTATTGAGTTCATCGCCCCGCTGTGCTGCCGAGTGCCAGGTGCTGCTGGAGAGAGAAGAGGAGAGGGGAGAGAAGAGAAGGAGGTTGTGTGTGTGTGTGTGTGTGTGTGTGTGTGTGTGTGTGTGTGTGTGTGTGTGTGTGTGTGTGTGTGTGTGTGTGTGTGTGTGTGTGTGTGTGTGTGTGTGTGTGTGTGTGTGTGTGTGTGTGTGTGTGAGAGAGAGAGGTTGTGCTCGCTACAAGTATGTGTTTATGTCTAGCCGGGGGTGAGGGAGCCAAAACGACCGAGCAGAAGAGCCCATTTCAATAGGCCCCTGATTTCAGATCATCCTGATCACCCTCTCAACAGAGGAAATGCGTCCTCATTTTCTCCTCCTCTCTATTCGTCCTGAATGAAGCAAAATCCACCTGCTAGCAGCGTCAATTGGCCCCTCTTGTGGCTTCTATGGCTTTTTCACCATTTCCTTTTCTCAAGCGCTGAGTCTCATTGAGGACTGTGAATGCTGGGCTGGCGGGGTGTATTGAGCCTGGTCTTGGAGAGTGGACATTGTTCTCCTTATTGACTGCCAGAAGGGGTGGGCTGTGAGAGGGCCTGTGTTTACTTTGCCTTCAATTGGCCATATCCTGTCTCCCTCCCTCCCTTCCCCTCTCTCAAATCAAAGCTTTTTATCAGTCTTTCTCTCTCAGCTTTCTTTTTTTTCTTCTCTCTCTCTCTCTCTCTCTCTCTCTCTCTCTATCTACTATTTCTCTCCTCTCTCTCCTTCTCGCTCTCTTTCTCTCGCTCTCTCTTTTTCTCTTTCTCTCTGTCTTTCTCTCACTACTCTCTCTCCTTGAAACAAACAAACACACACATAAACACATCCATTTATTACATGTATCATGGAGCAATTTTTTATTCAGTTTATCTACAAATCAATCATTCAAATTCCATATCTCAATTGAATATAATAATATTTTTTTATTTTATTAATAAGGCTATTCAAAGCCGTTTCAAACCTAGTCTGTCTGTCTGTGATTGGTTCTTCTGAGCAGACATGTCATGTGATTTAAGACAAAGTACTAGAGAGGTGGCGGCATCACCACTGACAGGTGCTCAACTTTTAAACTCATCTATTGGACGTTTATCCCAGCTTGGCCCACTTCTTACCTCCTCTTCTGCTTGTGACAGACCAGTTCAACCCAACACTTTTAGTTAGGAGCATCAACTCACCTTAAAATGGATGCTTCTCTTCCAGTGCCCATACTGGCATACTCCTTAGAATGAAGCAATATACTGGGGATTCTATGCTAGTGTGGATATTGGAACGTACTACCATGGAAGGCTAACCTGGGTGACAGTCTGTTTGTGCCATCATTCCACTCATAACCTTGTCATACCAAACATGAGTGACAAGGAATAGCATGCTGGCACAAACAGACTGGTACCCAGGCTAATGAAAGGGCCCCCGTTTGAAGTTTTTTACTCAGGTCAACTAAAAGGGCAACAGCCTGGGAGGTTCTTCCAACAGGACAACCGGTTCACGGCGGGGGTACTGGTTCACGGCAAGAGTACTGGTTCACGGCGGGAGTACTGGTTCACGGCGGGGGTACCGGTTCACGGCGGGGGTACCGGTTCACGGCAGGGGGTACCCGTTCATGGCAGGGGTACCGGTTCAAGGAAGGGGTACTGGTTCATGGCGGGGGTACCGGTTCACGGTGGGGGTACCGGTTCACGGAAGGGGTACCGGTTCACGGCGGGGGTACCGGTTCACGGAAGGGGTACTGGTTCAAGGCGGGGGTACCGGTTCACGGAGGGGGTACCGGTTCACGGCGGTGGTACTGGTTCACGGAAGGGGTACTGGTTCACAGCGGGGGTACCGGTTCACGGTGGGGGTACCGGTTCACGGAAGGGGTATTGGTTCATGGCGGGGGTACCGGTTCACGGAAGGGGTACTGGTTCACGGCGGAGGTACCGGTTCACGGCAGGTGTACCGGTTCACGGCGGGGGTACCGGTTCACGGCGGGGGTACTGGTTCACGGAAGGGGTACTGGCTCTTTCATGGTGTAACGGGTAAACGTTTTCTTGGCACTAATACGCCATTAGTATTCTGTAGCAGAGGACAGTGTTGATGGTGTCATTGTGGAGGGACGTGACGTGGTTACAGCTAGTAGAGAGGAGAGGTTAAGAGACAAAGCCCCGCTGTGGGCTTTCTGCCGAGGTCAGCTGATAGTACAATTAAGCACAGGAGAGAGAGAGGAAGAGAGAAGCAGCTTGAATGGCAATGGGATAAGAAGAGGAGATGAGATGGAGAAAGAGGAGAGAGAGAGAGGAGAGAGCAGCCTATATGGGGCACTCAGCAACACAGTAATAACCAGCAATCAGGTAATTAGAGGCATCTACATTGTGCAGGTGAGAACCCCCGTCACAGCAGTGTTAGACGAAGCATCCGCTTTATCATGTTAAACAAGCCTGAGGAGGATGGAGTTGTGTTCTGGGTGTTAAGTAACTAGTTTTTTTATGCACTACCAGTATTTTGAAGGCAATACTGGGTTAAACATAATAGTGTTGCTATTATTGTTCATGGATCTGTTCATGACATGATGTGTTGAACTTTGTGGTACCAATCCTCAACCCCTAATCAACAATTGTATTCATAAAATGTCAACATAACAATTATACTGAAGTCACACAGTATTAAGAGTATTGCAGTAAGAACATACTAAGGAGTAGTCTACAGTAATAATAGAACATCTGGTTGAGATTGAGGCTGTCCTAATATGGACACTGTAAAAGGGGTTATTCTGAGGGAAGACATGAGGGTGGGAGGACGAGAGTGGGAAGACGAGAGAATGGGAAGACGAGAGAGGGAGGACGAGAGAGGGAAGACGAGAGAGGGAAGACGAGAGAGGGAAGACAAGAGAGGGAAGACGAGAGAGGGAGGACGAGAGAGGGAAGACGAGAGAGGGAAGACGAGAGAGGGAAGAAGTGAGAGGGAGGTCAAGAGAGGGAAGATGAGAGAGGGAGATCGAGAGAGGGAAGACGAGAGAGGGAAGACGAGAGTGGGAAGATGAGAGAGGGAGGACGAGAGTGGGAAGACGAGAGAGGGAAGAAGAGAGAGGGAGGACGAGAGAGGGAAGACGAGAGAGGGAGGACGAGAGAGGGAAGAAGAGAGAGGGAGGACGAGAGTGGGAAGACGAGAGAGTGAAGACGCGAGAGGGAGGACCAGAGAGGGAGGACGAGAAAGGGAGGATGAGAGAGGGAGGATGAGAGAGGGAGGACAAGAGAGGGAGGACGAGAGAGGGAAGACAAGAGAGGGAGGACGAGAGAGGGAGGACGAGAGAGGGAAGACAAAGGGAAGATAAGAGAGGGAGGACCAGAGAGGAAGGACGAGAGTGGGAAGATGAGAGAGGGAAGACGAGAGAGGGAGGAAGAGAGAGGGAGGACGAGAGAGGGAGGACCAGAGAGGGAAGACGAGAGAGGGAGGACAAGAGAGGGAAGACGAGAGAGGGAAGAAGAGAGAGGGAGGACGAGAGAGGGAAGATGAGAGAGGGAAGACGAGAGAGGGAAGACGAGAGAGGGAAGACGAGAGTGGGAAGACGAGAGAGGGAGGACGAGAGTGGGAAGACGAGAGAGGGAAGAAGAGAGAGGGAGGACGAGAGAGGGAAGACGAGAGAGGGAGGACGCGAGAGGGAAGAAGAGAGAGGGAGGACGAGAGTGGGAAGACGAGAGAGTGAAGACGCGAGAGGGAGGACCAGAGAGGGAGGACGAGAAAGGGAGGAAGAGAGAGGGGGGATGAGAGAGGGAGGACAAGAGAGGGAGGACGAGAGAGGGAAGACGAGAGAGGGAGGACAAGAGAGGGAAGACAAGAGAGGGAAGACGAGAGAGGGAGGACCAGAGAGGAAGGACGAGAGTGGGAAGACGAGAGAGGGAAGACAAGAGAGGGAGGACCAGAGAGGGAGGACCAGAGAGGGAAGACGAGAGAGGGAGGACGAGATAGGGAGGACGAGAGAGGGAGGACGAGAGAGGGAGGACGAGAGAGGGAAGACGAGAGAGGGAAGACGAGAGAGGGAGGACGAGAGAGGGAAGACGAGAGAGGGAAGACGAGAGAGGGAGGACGAGAGAGGGAGGACGAGAGAGGGAGGAGGAGAGAGGGAAGACGAGAGAGGGAGGTCTCTCCTCTCCTGTCCCATGTCTAGCCCTCCTATCCTGCAGACACAGCAACGAGCCAGGGCCGGTTCATCCATCGCAGACCAAATATACCCCCTTACGCCTCCCGCCAATTTGATGAAGCAATGAAACTGAGCTTATTGAACTCTGCATGCAATATGATAAGCTTTTTTTGCACTGCTGCGAGCTGCAGAATAGAGTTCACTCTCTCCCTTTGTTTAGGCCTTTTTCTGCTGATGACTATTGTTTGCAGGGGGAATCTCGTGGCACCTCCGGGACTGGGAAGTGCTGATAGAATCTGTCGTTCTGAGAGGTGTCAGACAGGAGGGATGAGAGGAGAGGAGGCTCCCTCTCTCGCATCCCTCCTTTCTCTCTCTCTCTCTCTCTCTCTCTCTATTTATCATTTATCTCTCTCTATGTAGTTCAGCCTCTCTCTCTCTCTCTACCTAGCTCAACCTCTATCAATTCAATTCAATTCAATTCAAGGGGCTTTATTGGCATGGGAAACATGTGTTAACATTGCCAAAGCAAGTGAGGTAGATAATATACAAAAGTGAAATAAACAATCAAAATTAACAGTAAACATTACACAAATTTCAAAACAATAAAGACATTACAAATGTCATATTATACATACATATATATATATATATATATATATATATATATATATATATATATATATATATATATATATATATATATATATATATACAGTGTTGTAACGATGTACAAATGGTTAAAGAACACAAGGGAAAATAAATAAGCATAAATATGGGTTGTATTTACAATGGTGTTTGTTCTTCACTGGTTGCCCTTTTCTTGTGGCAAGGTAGAGCCTCTACCTATCTCTATCTCTATCTATCTATAACATCTATCTCTATGTAGTTCATCCTCTGTCTAGTTCAGCCTCTCTCTCTATCTATCTATTCATAATTTATCTCTCTCTATGTAGTTCAGCCTCTCTTTCTCTCTATCTATCTCTAATTTCTCTCTTTCTATGTAGTTCAGCCTTTCTCTCTCTCTTTCACTCTCTCTACCTAGCTCAACCTCTCTCTCTCTATGTAGTTCAGCCTCTCTCTCTCTCTCTCTCTCTCTCTCTACGTAGTTCAGCCTCTCTATCTATAATTTCTCTCTCTCCATGTAGTTCAACCTCTCTCTCTATCTATCTATAATTTCTCTCTCTCTACGTAATTCAGCCTCTCTATCTATAATTTCTCACTCTACGTAGTTCATTCTCTCTCTCTATCTATAATTTCTCTCTCTCTACGTAGTTCAGCCTCTTTATCTATCTATAATTTCTCTCTCTTTGTAGTTCAGCCTCTCTCTCTACCTATCTATAATTTCTCTCTCTATACATAGTTCAGCCTCTCTCTCAATTCAATTCAATTCGATTCAAGGGGCTTTATTGGCATGGGAAACGTGTTAACATTGCCAAAGCAAGTGAGGTAGATAATATACAAAAGTGAAATAAACAATAAAATTAACAGTAAACATTACACATACAGAAATGTCAAAACAATAAAGACATTACAAATGACATATTATACATATATATATATACAGTGTTGTAACAATGTACAAATGGTTAAAGAACACAAGGGAAAATAAATAAGCATAAATATGGGTTGTATTTACAATGGTGTTTGTTCTTCACTGGTTGCCCTTTTCTTGTGGCAACAGGTCATAAATCTTGCTGCTGTGATGGCACACTGTGGAATTTCCCCCAGTAGATATGGGAGTTTATCAAAATTGGATTTGTTTTCGAATTCTTTGTGGATCTGTGTAATCTGAGGGAAATATGTATTTCTAATATGGTCATACGTTGGACAGGAGGTTAGGAAGTGCAGCTCAGTTTCCACCTCATTTTGTGGGCAGTGTGCACATAGCCTGTCTTCTCTTGAGAGCCAGGTCTGGCTACGGCGGCCTTTCTCAATAGCAAGGCTATGCTCACTAAGTCTGTACATAGTCAAAGCTTTCCTTAAATTTGGTTCAGTCACAGTGGACAGGTATTCTGCCACTGTGTACTCCCTGTTTAGGGCCAAATAGCATTCTAGTTTGCTCTGTTTTTTTGTTAATTCTTTCCATTGTGTCAAGTAATTATCATTTTGTTTTCTCATGATTTGGTTGGGTCTAATTGTGCTGCTGTCCTGGGGCTCTGTTGGGTATGTTTGTGTTTGTGAACAGAGCCCCAGGACCAGCTTGCTTAGGGGACTCTTCTCCAGGTTCATCTCTCTGTAGGTGATGGCTTTGTTATGGAAGGTTTGGGAATCGCTTCCTTTTAGGTGGTTGTAGAACAGCTCTTTTCTGGATTTTGATCATTAGTGGGTATCAGCCTAATTCTGCTCTGCATGCATTATTTGGTGTTTTACGTTGTACACTGAGGATATTTTTGCAGAATTCTGTATGCAGAGTCTCAATTTGGTGTTTGTCCCATTTTGTGAAGTCTTGGTTGGTGAGCGGACCCCAGACCTCACATCCGTAAAAGGGCAATGGGCTCTATGACTGATTCAAGTATTTTTAGCCAGATCCTAATTGGTATGTTGAAATGTATGTTCCTTTTGATGGCATAGAATTCCCTTCTTGCCTTGTCTCTCAGATCGTTCACAGCTTTGTGGAAGTTACCTGTGGCGCTGATGTTTAGGCCAAGGTATGTATCGTTTTTTGTGTGCTCTAGGGCAACAGTGTCTAGATGGAATTTGTATTTGTGGTCCTGGCGACTGGACCTTTTTTGGAACACCATTATTTTGGTCTTACTGATATTTACTGTCAGGGCCCAGGTCTGACAGAATCTGTGCATAAGATCTAGGTGCTGCTGTAGGCCCTCCTTGGTGGGTGACAGAAGCAACAGATCATCAGCAAACAGTAGACATTTGACTTCGGATTCTAGCAGGGTGAGGCCGGGTGCTGCAGACTTTTCTAGTGTCCGCGCCAATTCGTTGATATATATGTTGAAGAGGGTGGGGCTTAAGCTGCATCCCTGTCTCACCCCACGACCCTGTGTGAAGAAATGTGTGTGTTTTTTGCCCACTTGTTGTTTATGTACATGGATTTTATAATGTCGTATGTTTTATCCCCAACACCACTTTCCATCAGTTTGTATAGCAGACCCTCATGCCAAATTGAGTCAAAGGCTTTTTTGAAATCAACAAAGCATGAGAAGACTTTGCCTTTGTTTTGGTTTGTTTGGTTGTCAATTAGGATGTGCAGGGTGAATACATGGTCTGTTGTACGGTAATTTGGTAAAAAGCCAATTTGACATTTGCTCAGTACATTGTTTTCGTTGAGGATATGTACGAGTCTGCTGTTAATGATAATGCAGAGGATTTTCCTAAGGTTACTGTTGATGCATATCTCTCTCTCTCTGTAATTTCTCTCTCTCTGTGTAGTTCAGCCTCTCTCTCTCTCTCTCTCTCTCTCTCTCTCTCTCTCTCTCTCTCTCTCTCTCTCTCTCTCTCTCTATCATCTATAATTTCTCTCTCTCTATGTAGTTCTGCCTCTCTCTCTCTTTCTATCTAAAATATCTCCCTCTCTACATAGTTCAGCCTCTCTCTCTCTTTCTATCTATAATTTCCCTCTCTACATAGTTCAGCCTCTCTCTCTCTCTCATCTATAATTTCTCTCTCTCTACGTAGTTCTGCCTCTCTCTCTCTCTCTCTCTCTTTCTATCTATAATTTCCCTCTCTACATAGTTCAGCCTCTCTCTCTCTCATCTATAATTTCTCTCTCTACGTAGTTCTGCCTCTCTCTCTCTTTCTATCTATAATTTCTCTCTCTACATAGTTCAGCCTCTTTCTCTTTCTATCTATAATTTCCCTCTCTACGTAGTTCACCCTCTCTCTCTCTTTCTATCTTTAATTTCCCTCTCTATGTTGTTCAGCCTCTTTCTCTTTCTATCTTTAATTTCCCTCTCTACGTAGTTCACCCTCTCTCTCTTTCTATCTTTAATTTCCCTCTCTATGTTGTTCAGCCTCTTTCTCTTTCTATCTTTAATTTCCCTCTCTACGTAGTTCACCCTCTCTCTCTCTTTCTATCTTTAATTTCCCTCTATACGTAGTTCACCCTCTCTCTCTCTCTCTTTCTATCTTTAATTTCCCTCTATACGTAGTTCACCCTCTCTCTCTCTTTCTATCTTTAATTTCCCTCTATACGTAGTTCACCCTCTCTCTCTCTTTCTATCTTTAATTTCCCCCTATTCGTATTTCACCCTCTCTCTCTCTTTCTATCTTTAATTTCCCTCTATACGTAGTTCACCCTCTCTCTCTCTTTCTATCTTTAATTTCCCTCTATACGTAGTTCACCCTCTCTCTCTCTTTCTATCTTTAATTTCCCTCTATACGTAGTTCACCCTCTCTCTCTCTTTCTATCTTTAATTTCCCTCTATACTCTCTCTCATCTATAATTTCTCTCTCTCTACGTAGTTCTGCCTCTCTCTCTCTTTCTATCTATAATTTCTCTCTCTACATAGTTCAGCCTCTTTCTCTTTCTATCTATAATTTCCCTCTCTACGTAGTTCACCCTCTCTCTCTCTTTCTATCTTTAATTTCCCTCTCTATGTTGTTCAGCCTCTTTCTCTTTCTATCTTTAATTTCCCTCTCTACGTAGTTCACCCTCTCTCTCTCTTTCTATCTTTAATTTCCCTCTCTATGTTGTTCAGCCTCTTTCTCTTTCTATCTTTAATTTCCCTCTCTACGTAGTTCACCCTCTCTCTCTCTTTCTATCTTTAATTTCCCTCTATACGTAGTTCACCCTCTCTCTCTCTTTCTATCTTTAATTTCCCTCTATACGTAGTTCACCCTCTCTCTCTCTTTCTATCTTTAATTTCCCTCTATACGTAGTTCACCCTCTCTCTCTCTTTCTATCTTTAATTTCCCCCTATACGTATTTCACCCTCTCTCTCTCTTTCTATCTTTAATTTCCCTCTATACGTAGTTCACCCTCTCTCTCTCTTTCTATCTTTAATTTCCCTCTATACGTAGTTCACCCTCTCTCTCTCTTTCTATCTTTAATTTCCCTCTCTACGTAGTTCACCCTCTCTCTCTCTTTCTATCTTTAATTTCCCTCTATACTCTCTCTCATCTATAATTTCTCTCTCTCTACGTAGTTCTGCCTCTCTCTCTCTTTCTATCTATAATTTCTCTCTCTACATAGTTCAGCCTCTTTCTCTTTCTATCTATAATTTCCCTCTCTACGTAGTTCACCCTCTCTCTCTCTTTCTATCTTTAATTTCCCTCTCTATGTTGTTCAGCCTCTTTCTCTTTCTATCTTTAATTTCCCTCTCTACGTAGTTCACCCTCTCTCTCTTTCTATCTTTAATTTCCCTCTCTATGTTGTTCAGCCTCTTTCTCTTTCTATCTTTAATTTCCCTCTCTACGTAGTTCACCCTCTCTCTCTCTTTCTATCTTTAATTTCCCTCTATACGTAGTTCACCCTCTCTCTCTCTCTCTTTCTATCTTTAATTTCCCTCTATACGTAGTTCACCCTCTCTCTCTCTTTCTATCTTTAATTTCCCTCTATACGTAGTTCACCCTCTCTCTCTCTTTCTATCTTTAATTTCCCCCTATTCGTATTTCACCCTCTCTCTCTCTTTCTATCTTTAATTTCCCTCTATACGTAGTTCACCCTCTCTCTCTCTTTCTATCTTTAATTTCCCTCTATACGTAGTTCACCCTCTCTCTCTCTTTCTATCTTTAATTTCCCTCTATACGTAGTTCACCCTCTCTCTCTCTTTCTATCTTTAATTTCCCTCTATACTCTCTCTCATCTATAATTTCTCTCTCTCTACGTAGTTCTGCCTCTCTCTCTCTTTCTATCTATAATTTCTCTCTCTACATAGTTCAGCCTCTTTCTCTTTCTATCTATAATTTCCCTCTCTACGTAGTTCACCCTCTCTCTCTCTTTCTATCTTTAATTTCCCTCTCTATGTTGTTCAGCCTCTTTCTCTTTCTATCTTTAATTTCCCTCTCTACGTAGTTCACCCTCTCTCTCTCTTTCTATCTTTAATTTCCCTCTCTATGTTGTTCAGCCTCTTTCTCTTTCTATCTTTAATTTCCCTCTCTACGTAGTTCACCCTCTCTCTCTCTTTCTATCTTTAATTTCCCTCTATACGTAGTTCACCCTCTCTCTCTCTTTCTATCTTTAATTTCCCTCTATACGTAGTTCACCCTCTCTCTCTCTTTCTATCTTTAATTTCCCTCTATACGTAGTTCACCCTCTCTCTCTCTTTCTATCTTTAATTTCCCCCTATACGTATTTCACCCTCTCTCTCTCTTTCTATCTTTAATTTCCCTCTATACGTAGTTCACCCTCTCTCTCTCTTTCTATCTTTAATTTCCCTCTATACGTAGTTCACCCTCTCTCTCTCTTTCTATCTTTAATTTCCCTCTCTACGTAGTTCACCCTCTCTCTCTCTTTCTATCTTTAATTTCCCTCTCTACGTAGTTCACCCTCTCTCTTTCTATCTTTAATTTCCCTCTATACGTAGTTCACCCTCTCTCTCTCTTTCTATCTTTAATTTCCCTCTATACGTAGTTCACCCTCTCTCTCTCTTTCTATCTTTAATTTCCCTCTATACGTAGTTCACCCTCTCTCTCTCTTTCTATCTTTAATTTCCCTCTATACGTAGTTCACCCTCTCTCTCTCTTTCTATCTTTAATTTCCCTCTCTACGTAGTTCACCCTCTCTCTCTCTCTTTCTATCTTTAATTTCCCTCTCTACGTAGTTCACCCTCTCTCTTTCTATCTTTAATTTCCCTCTATACGTAGTTCACCCTCTCTCTCTCTTTCTATCTTTAATTTCCCTCTATACGTAGTTCACCCTCTCTCTCTCTTTCTATCTTTAATTTCCCTCTATACGTAGTTCACCCTCTCTCTCTCTTTCTATCTTTAATTTCCCTCTATACGTAGTTCACCCTCTCTCTCTCTTTCTATCTTTAATTTCCCTCTATACGTAGTTCACCCTCTCTCTCTCTTTCTGTAATTTCTCTCTGTCTGTGTAGTTCAGCCTCTCTCTCTCTCTATCATCTATAATTTCTCTCTCTCTACGTAGTTCAGCCTCTCTCTCTCTCTCTCTCTCTATCATCTATAATTTCTCTCTCTCTACGTAGTTCTGCCTCTCTCTCTTTCTATCTATAATTTCTCTCTCTACATAGTTCATCCTCTCTCTCTCTTTCTATCTTTAATTTCCCTCTCTGTTGTTCAGCCTCTCTCTCTCTTTCTCTCTCTCTTTCTCCATCTATAATTTCTCTCTTCCTACGTAGTTCAGCCCCTCTCTATCTCTATCTATAATTACTCTCTCTACGTTGTTCAGCCTCTCTCTTTCTAACTATAATTTCTCTCTCTCTCTACGTTGTTCAGCCTCTCGCTCTCTTTCTATCTAGAATTTCTCTCTCTCTCTCTATGTAGTTCAGCCTCTCTCTCTATCTATAATTTATTTCTCTCTACGTAGTTCAGTCTCTCAGCCCTCCTCTGTCTCTCCTTTATCTCAACCTCTCTTTCTCCTTTCTCTATCTCAACATCTCTCTCTTCATCAGAACCTCTATCTCAACCTCTCTCATCTTTCTCTAGCTATTACAACCTCTCCCTCTCTCTCGCTCCTTTCTCTAGCTATTACAACCTCTCTCTCTCTTTCTTTCCCATTATATCTCCCCCTCTCTAACCCTTTATCTGTCCCTCCCTCTCTTTCTCCTTCGCTCATTTCCACAGGACAGATCATCCAGGAGCTGCTTCATTTCCACAGGACAGATCATCCAGGAGCTGCTTCATTTCCACAGGACAGATCATCCAGGAGCTGCTTCATTTCCACAGGACAGATAATCCTGGAGCTGCTTCATTTCCACAGGACAGATCATCCAGGAGCTGCTTCATTTCCACAGGACAGATCATCCAGGAGCTGCTTCATTTCCACAGGACAGATCATCCAGGAGCTGCTTCATTTCCACAGGACAGATCATCCAGGAGCTGCTTCAGTTCCACAGGACAGATCATCCAGGAGCTGCTTCATTTCCACTTTGCATAAAGAGGAGCTGCTCTCTCTCCGCCTGTCTTTTACCTTTTGCTTCCTCTAATACATGCGGTATCACAGCAGATGGGTAGGGACGGCAGGGAACGAATGGAGAGGATGGAAGAAGCAGGGGGCGGGACGGCAGGGAACGGTCAAACACAGAGCGGTCAGTCAGATTGTCTTGTTAATGAGCTGTCACCTCCAGACTGACCAGTAGATCAAGAGGTCCCGTACAACCCCCATCCCCACCCTCACCTCCCCTGGGGTCAACACTGAACCTGAGCCCCAGGAGCTCAAAAGTCCAGGCCAATCGCTTGTCACCGTTTCAAGAAAGGGTCATGAGAGAGGCGCTGATGGACTCCCTGGCCTGTTCATTACATTTGTATTGGGGCCTGTGTGTCAGTAGGCTCGTAAACAATAGGATTGAAGTGTCACAATCATAACAGGAGAGGTGTGTGTGTGTGTGTGTGTGTACGTGTGTCTCCCTTTTTCTTTCTTTCTCGCTCTCTCTCTCTCTCTCTCTCTCTCTCTCTCTCTCTCTCTCTCTCTCTCTCTCTCTCTCTCTCTCTACTCTCAGCCACCACTCCATTGTATCTAAAGAATGGCCGATTGCTATCTCAGTCCTTGCCGTTGTAATCTGTCGGTCCAGCCTATGGAAACTCTAATGTCATGTCATGCTCAGGGAGCTAGTGCATACATCACTGTGTGAAAAGAAACAAACGTATTTTATAATCTCTTCAATGGCTCTTCTGTTCTTCTGGATAAAGCAGTAGAGAGGGGTAATGCCAGGTGAAAGGAACAACTATGTTCTTGCCTTCAAAGACTGAATAATTGACGCGGTGGATCTCAAACATCATCCGTATACACACACAGAAGCATGAGCACACACAGACACACAAAGACACACAGACACACACAGACACACACAGAAGCATGAGCACACACAGACACACAAAGACACACAGACACACAAAGACACACAGACACACACAGATGCTCATAAGCATGCACGCACGCACGCACACACACACACACACACACACACACATACACACACACACTGCCCCAGCACCGTATGAAATTTCAATTAACTCTATAGTGCTCCTTTCGTTTCAACAAAACACAAGAGAGAATTTCACTTAACCTCCCAATTTTTGGATGCACTGCACAAGATGCTGTGAAAAGGGAGCGATAGAAGAGTAGATCAGGCTAAAAATACAGAATGTATTATTTCTATTTATAATGTGACCAGTGTCTGTCTCTCTTTCTTCCTCTTTCTCTCTCTCTGCCTCTCTCTCTTTTTCTCTATCTGTTCCTCTTTTCTCCGTCATGCTTCAGGCTCCCACCAGAGGTCTGTGGCACCTCTGCCACGCTTGGGTTGGGTGACAGCTCTCCCTGATCTTTGAGGGGAATATCAATGATGGCACAGAGTAGAAGGATCTGCCACCTGGGTATCTGCTGCTGCTGAGAGACATCTTACACATATTTCCACAATTCAGTCAGGTCAGAGACACGTACACACATACACACAAGCAGGCGCACATGCATGCACGCGCACACGAACACACAAAGACACACACATTTCACCTATTGGGAAAAAGAGACCTTCTACAGGCAAACAAACTGTAGCATCGATGATGAGGCCCTGACTATTTTCATTGAGCTGACAACAGTGTTTCAATGTATTGCACGTTTTATTCATAGAGATTTTTATACTGAAAGGATCTGATAGGTGTCACTTAAGATTGAAATAAAACAGGTATTTATTCATCTAATGTTCCTTTACAATGAGATAATGATAATGACAAAATGGCTATTCTCAAGACGTGACTGTGACCGCATCAACTCAGACTGATTGCGTCATAATTTGACATCTATTCTCAAACGCAGGTATTGAAAGAGTCGCTGACGACTGGCTGAAATCAGGCCATTGTGTGTTGAGCAGCGAAAGATTGCTAGGAGAGATCAGTGTTGATGTCCTGGAGCTATCCTGGAGACTATGAATGACCTATAATGATCTCCTGCTCCATTCATCCTCTCTTGCTTTCTTTCTGCTTCTCTCCTTCTTGTCTCTGAGTTCATTAGCCTGGTGGTGTTCCACTTCTGAACACACTGAAGAGTCCTCGACCTAAACATCCCTGAAGCACCCATTCATTCAGCCTCTTAATGGCCCAGCCGCCATAGCAGTCACCACCTTAGAGAGCGTATCACAATCCACGCTACAATCACATTGAAAACGCACTGATTCTCAACTTCTCTTAGTTGTAATAGCAAATCTATTTTGTTGACTGGTGGTTTTATATGGTCCTGATCGGGCCAAATGGGAATTCATTCAACAGTCTTGCAGCTCTTTTGGTGTCTCGAGTCAGGTTGAGTCTTTTCGGTCACAATAACGTGTGTCTTTAGTTTTTGGGGTGGTTGGGGTGGGGGAGGGGGGGGGGGGGTGTAGGTTTTTATTCCCCAACCTCAGAGCAGAGGGGGGGTCAGGGCCAGGGTCTGGTTTTTGGTTCCTACCGGCTGCAGAGGTAGTTATTCTCATCATCATAAGGGGTATATTATTTTGGGTGTGTGTATTTGGAATCTAGATTTAATTTAGTTGCGGCTGTTGCTATCAGTGGAGAACAAGCTGGCAGTGCCGGCGGTCTGACGCTCTCAGATAAGGACAGTGCTCCCAGCTAAGCCTGATTAGTGCTGGCCCCTAAAAGGCTTTGTTGTGAGAGGCAAATAGACTGTGGAACGGCAGCCTGGGACCGAGCTGATATCAGGAATCACAGACCCACCAAACCCTCTCCTCTATGCTCTGCTCCTTGCCCCCCACTAGTGTACCCCACCACAGCACCCCAGCGCACGAGTAAACCCGTATGTTGTGGGTGAGTGTGTGTGAAAAGAGGTCCGCACAAGGAAAACAGCTATTTTAGGTTTAGGGATTATGTTTAGGGTTAGGGTTACAATTAGGGTTACAATTAGGGTTAAGGGTTAGAGTTATGTTTAGGTTTAGGGATTAGGTTAAGGGTTAGAGTTATGTTTAGGGGTTAGGGTTATGTTTAGGGTTAGGGGTTAAGGTTGGGGTTAGGGTTACGATTAGGGTTAGTATTAGGGTTAAGGTTAGGGGTTAGGGTTATGTTTAGGGTTAGGGGTTAAGGTTGGGGTTAGGGTTAGGTGTAGGTAAAATAGGATTTTGAATGGGAATCAATTGTTCAATTGTTTGGTCCCCACAAGGTAAAGCCCCACGTTATCTCAGCTCACGAGTCACCATAGCAGCACCAACCAGTAGATCGCGCTTCAGCAGGTATATTTCACTGGTCATCCCCAAAGCCTATTCCTCCTTTGGCCGCATTTCCTTCCAGTTCTCTGCTGCCAATGACTGGAACAAATTGCAAAAATCCCTGAAACTGGGGTTTCATATCTCCCTCACTAACTTTAAGCATCAGCTGTCAGAGCAGCTCACAGATCACTGCACCTGTACATAGCCCATCTGTGAATAGCCCATCCAACTACCTCATCCCCATATTGTTATTTTTTAGTTTTTTGCTCCTTTGCACCCCAGTATCTCTACTTGCACATTCATCTTCTGCACATCTATCACTCCAGTGTTTAATTGCTAAATTGTAAATACTTCGCCACTACGGCCTATTTATTGCCTTACCTACCTAATCTTACCTCATTTGCACACACTGTATATAGATTTCTTCTATTGTGTTATTGACTGTACATTTGTTTATTCCATGTGTAACTCTGTGTTGTTGTTTGTGTCGCACTGCTTTGCTTTATCTTGGCCAGGACGCAGTTGTAAATGAAAACATGTTCTAAACTGGCCACCTGGTTAAATTAAGGTGAAATAAAAATATATTTAAATTAAATTAAAAATAAATAAAAAAGGATAGTATGACAAACGTGTGTGTGTGTGTGTGTGTGTGTGTGTGTGTGTGTGTGTGTGTGTGTGTGTGTGTGTGTGTGTGTGTGTGTGTGTGTGTGTGTGTGTGTGTGTGTGTGTGTGTGTGTGTGTAGCTAGTCTATAATATATTCTGAGAGGCCAGTGGAAGAGCCCTTCTCTTAACACTCCACAGGTTCTCTTTGTTCCTCTCGACAGTGATGAATACCCCTCCAGCCTCCACCCCCCTCCCCCACCGCCCTTCCCCAAATACAGGCCTGTGCTGAGGGAAAGTCTTTGTTTGCTCTGCCCCATTATGTGGTGCGACACCATTCCACCGATCACCATTAACATCCACTGTGTGCATGTTGATGACAGTGGCTCCATTGTTGAAGGAGAAAATGGAAACATTAACATTCAGATAGGCCAAATAAATGTGAAGAACCAGAATATTCTTTCATACTGTAATAATCATATCTAATTCTATGTAAAAGAAGAACAACATCATTTATTGGATGACTGTCAACAATGGAGCCTACTGAATATTTAAAAGAATATATCATTATCATCTCTATCATAATAATTTACTGTGGGTATCTGGATACCGCATCTTTATGTCTCAAATGACACTCGATTCCCTATGTAGTGCACTACTTTTGACCAGATCTGGTAGGGAGTAATGTGCTATATAGGGAAAAGGTTACAATTTGGGACTCAAGCTATGACATGAATCCGAAGGCTCTAATGCTTTCTGATCACATGCTTGTATTATGTCAGCTGCAACTTCCTTGTTCCTCTCTTCTCAGCCCTGCAGGGTAATACACCAGGTAAACTATTGCTTCAGCTCGGACACCATATGCTTGATTATTACATGCCCAAATTCTCTGAAATAATTACTCCCCCGAAAAAAAATATTCTTGAGTAATTGGAGAAATGCCATCAATACCATAAGAAAGAGAGTGGGCATCAACAATTACTGCTGGCTAAATCACATCTGTACTTTAAGTTTGTATTATAGACCAGCTGTTCATTTTGACAAGGTGATAAACATAACACAATATACTTGTAATATCCACACATTTTCCAACTCACGTTATTCCATGTTGCCCAAAGAGATGTACTTAAGAGTTAATCTTATTCTCTTTTCAACTTCTGTTGAGGTGAGAATGATTCCCCAGCATGAGTCAGCAGTACAGTCACTCCCAGCAGTAGACCCTCTGTCCCATGGAGAGAGACCCCTAGGGAGATGGAGATCTAGGGAGACCCAGGCATCTGTGTCTCTCTATCCTCAGTGCAGTGGGAGTGGCCTAGGGGGGCCTGTTCCTGCTAAAGTCATGGGTCTGGGACAGCAACACAGCAGGAGCATGGAGGCAGACAGAACAGAGTAAAAGGAGTGACGGTGCTAGGGAGCCAGTAGCCTCCATCTGGCACCCTGCAGCCCCTCAGCCTCCCCCAGTCCTCTAGGCCCTTCCTGGGGGGTCATTTGGACTAGAAGCAGGGCATGTGGGGAAAAGGGAGAAGGCCAGCAGGGGAATGTACGGAGACAGGGCCGATACCTCAGTCACTGTAGTTCAGTTGCTTTTGGCCCTTCGTTGGGTTTGGTTTGGCCATGGCCACATGGGGACGGCAAAGGACACAACCGAAGCGAGAGAGAGAGAGAGGGGGAGAAGGAGAGGGAGAGGGAGAGATCGGGGTGATCAGGGTTCGCAAGGTTCAGTATCGTACATAATAGTCACAAAAGCCTTAAGGGAGGGTCAGGGGTCTGTCTAGTGATAACCAATTCTAAGGTTTCATGGATAGGTGGAATGGGGTTGTCAGACTCCTTTCACTTGTACACATATATGATGAGTAGCTTCATGAGTTTGGCAAACATTTCCACTAATTGAAATGAATTAACCAGCAATGCAGTGGGTGTGAAAATAATTACAATATTTATGAAGGATTTAAAATCTGTTTGTCGTTGACAGACAGAGGAACTACAAGACAAACACACACCCCCAAGTACATAATCACCACAGACAGGACTCTGAGGCATTGTTCTAACTACTCTCAGGTGTATACTGGAAACACAATTCAGCTCTCCTCACAGATGATGACAGAAGTACTGAAACTTGTGGCAGTGCTCCTCAGGGAGCTGACAGGTCCCAATGACAGTGTGAACACACACACACTCACACATATCATGTGTGATATCATGTCATGTGCACACACACTTACACACATACAGTCACATATACCTGCACACACACACACACATACACACACACACACACACACACACACACACTTGAAGTCGAAGTTTTACATACACCTTAGCCAAATACATTTAAACTCAGTTTTTCACAGTTCATGACTTTTAATCCAGGTAAGAATTCCCTGTCACCACTTAATCACCACTTTATTTTAAGAACGTGAAATGTCAGAATAATAGTAGAGAAAATGATTTATTTCAGCTTTTATTTCTTTCATCACATTCCCAGTGGGCCAATAGTTTACATACACTCAATTAGTATTCGGTAGCATTGCCTTTAAATTGTGTAACTTGGGTCAAACGCTTCGGGTAGCGTTTCACAAGCTTCCCAAAATAAGTTGGGTGAATTTAGGCCCATTCCTCCTGACAGAGCTGGTGTAACTGAGTCAGGTTGGTAGGCCTCCTTGCTCACACATGCTTTTCAGTTCTGCCCACAAATTTTTTATAGGATAGAGGTCAGGGCTTTGTGATGGCCACTTCAATACCTTGACTTTGTTGTCCTTAAGCCATTTTGCCACAACTTTGGAAGTATGCTTGGGTCATTGTCCATTTGGAAGACCCATTTGCAACCAAGCTTTAACTTCCTGACTGCTGTCTTGAGATGTTGCTTCAATATATCCACAAACATTTTCTCTCTCATGATGCCATCTATTTTGTTAAGTGCACCAGTCCCTCCTGCAGCAAAGCACCCCCACAACATGATGCTGCCACCCCCGTGCTTCACGGTTTGGATGGTGTTCTTCGGCTTGCAAGCATCCCCCTTTTTCCTCCAAACAGAACAATGGTCATTATGGCAAACAGTTCTATTTTTGTTTCATCAGACCAGAGGACATTTCTCCAAAAAGTACAATTTTTGTCCCCATGTGCAGTTGCAAACCGTAGTCTGGATTTTTAATGGCGGTTTTGGAGCAGTGGCTTCTTCCTTGCTGAGCATTCTTTCAGGTTATGTCAATATAGGACTCGTTTTACTGTGGATATACAGTGGGGAGAACAAGTATTTGATACTCTGCCGATTTTGCAGGTTTTCCTACTTACAAAGCATGTAGAGGTCTGTAATTTTAAGGTACACTTCAACTGTGAGAGACGGAATCTAAAACAAAAATCCAGAATATCATATTGTATGATTTTTAAGTAATTAATTTGAATTTTATTGCATGACATAAGTATTTGATACATCAGAAAAGCAGACCTTAATATTTGGTACAGAAACATTTGTTTGCAATTACACTGCAGCAGGGATTTTGGCCCACTCCTCCATACAGACCTTCTCCAGATCCTTCAGGTTTCGGGGCTGTTGCTGGGCAATACTTTCAGCTCCCTCCAAAGATTTTCTATTGGATTCAGGTCTGGAGACTGGCTAGGCCACTCCAGGATCTTGAGATGCTTCTTACGGAGCCACTCATTAGTTGCCCTGGCTGTGTGTTTCGGATCGTTGTCATGCTGGAAGACCCAGCCACGACCCATCTTCAATGCTCTTACTGAGGGAAGGAGGTTGTTGGCCAAGATCTCGTGATACATGGCCCCATCCATCCTCCCCTCAATACTGTGCAGTCGTCCTGTCCCCTTTGCAGAAAAGCATCCCCAAAGAATGATGTTTCCACCTCCATGCTTCACGGTTGGGATGGTGTTCTTGGGGTTGTACTCATCCTTCTTCTTCCTCCAAACACGGCGAGTGGAGTTTAGACCAAAAAGCTCTATTTTTGTCTCATCAGACCACATGACCTTCTCCCATTCCTCCTCTGGATCATCCAGATGGTCATTGGCAAACTTCAGACGGGCCTGGACATGCGCTGGCTTGAGCAGGGGGACCTTGCATGCGCTGTAGGATTTTAATCCATGACTGTGTAGTGTGCTCTCTTCAGGTCATTGACCAGGTCCTGCCGTGTAGTTCTGGGCTGATCCCTCACCTTCCTCATGATCATTCATGCCCCACGAGGTGAGATCTTGCATGGAGCCCCAGACCGAGGGTGATTGGCCGTCATCTTGAACTTCTTCCATTTTCTAATAATTGCGCCAACAGTTGTTGCCTTCTCACCAAGCTGCTTGCCTATTGTCCTGTAGCCCATCCCAGCCTTGTGCAGGTCTACAATTTTATCGCTGATGTCCTTACACAGCTCTCTGGTCTTGGCCATTGCGGAGAGGTTGGAGTCTGTTTGACAGGTGTCTTTTATACAGGTAACGAGTTCAAACAGGTGCAGTCTCTCGTATACAGTATTTAAATATTTTCCAACAACATACTGTAATGTCTACTTTTAGTTTCTTTAAACTACCAACCATAACACTGGCTACATTGCTGGAGCTCTTTAAACTACCAACCATAACACTGGTTACATTGCTGGAACTCTTTAAACTACCAACCATAACATTGGCTACATTGCTGGAACTCTTTCAACTACCAACCATAATACTAGTTACATTGCTGGAACTCTTTAAACTACCAACCATAACACTGGTTACATTGCTGGAACTCTTTAAACTACCAACCATAACATTGCTAGAACTCTTTTTTTGACAATGTTATTTAACAAGAATTCTTGCCGGAACTTTTCTAGGGGTAGACTCCACTGCCCATCAGAAGGTGGGGGGAAATGAACTATATTCTGGTAATCCGACCAATTGAACATATGCGGTGGTACTTAATGAATATGATGTCAGTTCGGTTGTCATCTGAGACATTGTCATCAACGATAGGATGACATAAACTCTACAGTGGAAAGTCTGCACATTGTAGTTATCGGATTCACATGGAATTGTTGTTCAATATAAATGTTTGAATATAAAATTATCAGTGAAGAGATTAAATGTAATTTTAGCTTCCAAATGAGAGATTTGGGTTTTCATAAGGTTAGGGCTCTGCTCAATCAGTGGCCCGCCCCTGTGAAGAGACATGGGTTATAAAACTTTTCAAACACACCCTTCTCGCTCCACTATATAAAGCCTTGACGAAAATGTAACCTCCTGTTCAAAGTACGTGAGGTCTGCAGCCTCTGCATTAAAAGGACTAACATGTCAACTACATAACTTAGCCAACCTCAGCGTGAGCTTTGGTTTCGAATGGTATGAACTTTGAACTCTTATTCACTACAGAAGTGATACCTCCTAGCCGTTGAGTTAGCAACAGCAGCTGCAAACGTGGGCTAGGAAAGAACAGACAGAGTATCCCATCTACCACACAACGACGTTACTACAACGTACCCAATTTACCGCCAGAGACATTCTTCAAAGGACAAAGGACTCGGTTGGGCAACACGGCCTTCCATCTACCACCAACCTACTGAAGCACAGCTCAGAATAAATATTTATTGCATTTTCCTTTTCCAAATGGGCGGTAATTTAGAATGCATAAGATACTGTATTTACAATAGAGACATCGCTTCTCCCTTTGTTCCTCAAGTCTTCCCGCTCTTTCACTCAAACCCAACCCCCCTTTTCTTTGTGTAACCAGCTGTCATATGTGTTCCGTCCGCCAGGGACGTTTTCCTTCATGATATAATTTGTAATCAAGGTGTGATTCATTCTGTGTATATGTAATTCTGTGTGATTAGTTAGGTATTTAGTAAATAAATAATTAAACCCAATTTTGTAATGCTGATTCAACTTGTTAGCCAGGGTTCGTGAAGACAACCAAGAATTTACAACTTTCAGATGAGACTGAAATAAGGTGACGATTAATATTGACTGCTATTGATGTAAAATATTACTAGGTCTTTAAGAGTTTATTCGGAAGATTAACCTCTAGCGTCGAGCAATCCCGTATCTGGGAGCGTAATCATAGCCTCAAGCTCATTACCATAACGCAACGTTTCCTATTCATGAAAATCGCAAATGAAATGAATATATTCAAACACAAGCTTAGCCTTTTGTTAACAACACTGTCATCTCAGATTTTCAAAATATGCTTTTCAACCAAAGCTACACAAGCATTTGTGTAAGAGTATTGATAGCCTAGCATAGCATTAAGCCTAGCATTCAGCAGGCAACATTTTCACAAAAACAAGAAAAGCATTCAAATAAAATAATTTACCTTTGAAAAACTTCGGATGTTTTCAATGACGAGACTCTTAGTTAGATAGCAAATGTTCATTTTTTCCAAAAATATTATTTGTTTAGACGAAATAGCTCCATTTTGTTCATCACGTTTGGCTAAGAAAAACACCGGAAAATGCAGTCACTTACAACGCCAAACTTTTTTCCAAATTAGCTCCATAATATCGACAGAAACATGGCAAACGTTGTTTAGAATCGATCCTCAAGGTGTTTTTCACATATCTATTCAATAATCTATCAGTGGTGGGAGTTGCCTTCTCATCAGAAGAAAACTGAAAAATACTGCAGCTGGAGATTGCGACGGAGGACACCAAGCGACCACCTGGTAGATGTAGTCTCTTATGGTCAATCTTCCAATGGTATGCCTACAAATACATCACAATGCTGCAGACACCTTGGGGAAAACATGGAAAACGTAAGCTGACTCCTAGCTCCTTCACAGCCATATAAGGAGTCATTGCCATGAGGCAGTTTCAAAAAATGCGGCACTTCCTGATTGGATTTTTATCTGGGTTTTTTCAGAACATCAGTTCTGTGGCACTCACAGACAATATCTTTGCAGTTTTGGAAACGTCAGAGTGTTTTCTTTCCAAAGCTGTCAATTATATGCATAGTCGAGCATTTTTTCGTGACAAAATATCTTGTTTAAAACGGGAACGTTTTTCATCCAAACATTAAAATAGCGCCCCCTATATCCAAGAAGTTAAAGCTCTATAAATATTATTTTGTGGTGCCCTGACTCTCTAGTTAATTACATTTACATGATTAGCTCAATAAGACAATATCAATTACAGAGAAAGGATTTTATAGAATAGCATGTCATATCACTTAATCCGACATAGCCAAGACACAACACCTTCTTGCTATTCCTTTCCAGGACAACAGTGTTCTACTTCCTGTCCACGATGGTGCATACCTCTGGTTTGACGGTAGTTGTTCTGCTTTGGTCGCTGTAGCAGAACCATGTCACCTTACTGGATTGTGTTTTCAGTTGCTCTCCCAGATCTGTTGGTGTTCTGTCGGCCCTTCTCCTTTCTTTCAGCATCAGCAAAGCGAATGGCGTTATCGTGTGGTTCAGCTCCTTTCTTTGTGATTGGGCAGGGAATTGCTTTGATGAGCGTCCTGTTCTGTCTTTCAACTTCGCCATTGGCCTGAGGCAAGTAAATTAAATAAAATCAAATGTTATTGGTCATGTACACGTGTTTATCAGATGTTATTGTGGGTGTAGCGTAATGCTTGTGTTTCTATCTCCAACAGTGCTGTAATATCTAACAAGTAATAACTAACAATTTCACAACAATATACACAATACACACATATCTAAAGTTAAGGAATTAAGAATATATAAATATTTGGATGAGCAATGTGTTCCATTATTAAAGTGGCCAGTGATTTCAAGTCTATGTATATAGGGCAGCAGCCTCTAAGGTGCTAGTGATGGCTATTTAACAGTCTGATGGCCTTGAGATAGAAGCTGTTTTTCAGTCTCGCAAGCCTAACTTTGATGCACCTGTACTGAACTCACCTTAAGAGTGATAGCAGGGAGAACAGACAGTAGTTTGGGTGGTTGCTGTCCTTGATAATCTTTTTGGCCTGAATGTGACATCGTGCTGTGGGTGTCCTGGAGGACAAGTAGTTTACCCCCGGTGATGCGTTAGGCAGCCCGCACCACCCTCTGGAGAGCCCTGCGGTTGCGGTTGGTGCAGTTGCCGTACCATGCAGAGATACAGCCCGACAGGATGCTCTCAATTGTGCATCTGTAAAAGTTTGGGAGGGTTTTAGGTGCCAAGCCAAATTTCTTCAGCTTGTTGAGGGTTGAAGAGGAGCTGTTATGCCTTCTTCACCACACTGTCTGTATGGGTGGTCCATTTCAGTTTGTCAGTGATGTGTACGCCGAGGAACTTGAAGCTTTCCACCTTCTACACTGCTGTCCCGTCGATGTGAATACGGGGGTGCTCCCTCTGCTTTTTTTTGTTGACGTTGTGTGAGAGGTTATTTTCCTGGCACCACACTCCCAGGGCTGTCTCGTCATTTTTGGTAATCAGGCCTACTAATGTTGTGTCATCTACAAACTTGATGATTGAATTGTAGGCTTGTGTGGCCATGCAGTCATGGGTGAACAGGGAGTGCAAGAGGGGCTGAGCATGCACCCCTGTGGGGCCCTAGTGTTGAGGATCAGCAAAGTGGACGTGTTGTTTCCTACCTTCACCTCCTGGGGGCGGACAGTCAGAAAGTCCAGGACCCAGTTGCACAGGGCGAAGTTCAGACCCCGGGCCCTGAGCTTAATGATGAGCTTGGATGGTACTAGGGTGTTGAATGCTGAGCTATAGTCAATGAACAGCATTCTTACATAGGTAATCTTCTTGTCCAGATGGGATAGGGTAGTGTGCAGTGTGATGGCGATTGCATCGTCTGTTGATTGGAGTGGTAAGCAAATTGAAGAAGGTCTAGGTTGTCAGGTAAGGTAAGGTAATCCTTGACTAGTCTCTCAAAGCACTTCATGATGACAGAAGTGAGTGCTACGGGACGATAGTAATTAAGTTCAGTTACCTTTGCTGTCTTGGGTACAGGAACAATGGTGGACATCTTGAAGCATGTGGGGAAAGCAGACTGGGATAGGGAGAGATTTATTATGTCCCTAAACACTCCAGCCAGCTGGTCTGTGCATGCACTGAGGACGCAGCTAGGGATGACGTCTGGGCCGGCAGCCTTGTGAGGGTTAACATGCTTAAATGTCTTACTCAAGTCGGCCATGGAGAAGGAGAGCCCACAGTCCTTAGTAGCGGGCCGTGTCGGTGGCACTGTATTATCCTCAAAGCAAGCGAAGAAGGTGTTTAGCTTGTTTGGAAGCAAGACGTCAGAGGGTCGTCGGGGTATTGACTTGAGGGGGAATATACATGGCTGTGACTATAACCGAAGAGAATTTTCATGGGAGGTAATATGGTTGGCATTTGATTGTGAGGTATTCTACATCGGGGCAACAGTATGGAGTGATGTGGCAGTGTCGAATCCTGTTTTCCTCCACGTATGCTTGGGAACCACTTGCGGTGAGAGGAGCGCCAGTATCCGCCACAATAGGATACCCATGGACTGCGAACGTCTCCCTCAGGATTGGGATTATACTGGTGGTGGTGATGCGGTTTAGGATACTCACATCAACCCATCTTGAGTAGTTGTCTGTTGTTACGAGGAGGTGTTCTCTTGTTGGAAAAGGCCCACACACGTCAATGGCTAGGATCTGCCATGGTTCAGTTGGTAGCTCTGTTCTGACTGTGGGGACCTGCTGATTTGGTGGTGGGCCATTGACTTGACATGCTGGACAGGACTTCACGAACAGTTCAACCTCTTTATCAATGTTTGGCCACCGTACTTTTATGTGTAGTGTTTGGTTTTCACAATCCCCTGATGCCCTTCATGAGCTAACATCAAAGTCTGTTTCTGAGCGGCTCGTGGCATGATAATGCGGTTGCCTTGTACAATTATCTGTCCAACAATAGACAGTTCTTCTTGAACCAGTCGGTATGCAGTGTCGCATGTGCTCCAGTCAGCCTGTCTGATGCTTGTTCGTAGAGTAGCTAGAACTGGGTCCTTTGCTGATATTTCTTCCAACTCTCGTAGTGGTGGATGCACATGGCACTGTGTGTTTGGCTACGTAATAGATATGGTCATCCCTGTAGTGTGGAGATGCCGGAGGGTTCAGGGTCAACCGGGACAGTGAGTCGGCTGCATTCTGAGGCACAGGCTTGGATACAACCTTGAATCTGTAAGGCTGCGTTCTCAGTGCCCATCTCTCGATCCTCGCTAGTGGTTTGGATTTTGGAGAATAAATTGTATTTATTGGCTTGTGGTTGGTTACCATTACAAAGTGTTTGCCATAGAGAAACACATGAAACTTCTCGCACGCCCAGACCATGGCGAGGGCCTCTCTTTCAGTCTGAGAATAGCGTCGCTCTACATCTATGAGAGCACGGCTAGTGTAGTACATTGGCCTGTGTCAAACATATTTTCTGTTCTGACTCAAGATAGCCCCTAGCCCCACTGGACTAGCATCCACAATCACGTGTGTCTCTGCAATGAAGCCACTGGGGACCTCTCAGCAGGGAATGTTAGAGGCGCGACCACCATGCTGAAGCCCCGGATGAACCTCCGGAAATAGTTGGCGAAAACCAGGAATTGCTGGACTGCTTTCACGTAGTTGGGGATGGGCCATGGCCTGACTTCGCTGACGCTTTGCTCTTCCAGCTCCACTCTCTCCGTGGATATGAGGTAGCCCAAAAAGGACACAGACCACTGAAAAAACAAACACTTCTCTTGTTTGACATATAGATCATGCTCCAACAGTCTTCTCAGCACAGACCTGACTAACGAGACATGCTGGGCGCGGTCAGCAGAATAGACCAAAATGTTGTCTGTATAAACCACTACGCCCGTCCCAGCATGTCCTGAAACACTTCGTTAATAAAGGCCTGGAAGACTGTAGGAGCATTAGACAGGCCAAAAGGTATCATGAGATACTTGTAATGGCCCGTGGTCGTGGAAAAGGGACGATTTCCATTTGTCGCCTGCACCATGTGCATTTGTTCGATGATGGTTGTGATTAGGGGGTAAAGGATAGCTGAACTTAACGGTGGCTTTATTTAGAGTTCGATAATCAATGCCGGGGCGCAGTCCCCCATCTTTCTTTTAAACCCCAAAAAAGCTTGAGGAGGCTGGTGATGTAGAGGGGCGGAGCTGGTGAACGCAATGAGCTGCAGTACCGGGGGGCTCAGTGACAAGAGATAGTTTTCATGCAGCATTTTTCACTCCTGAAGCAGTGATGAACAGTTTAAAATTATTTATCCAATTTGCCCATCGCAAACCAAAACTGTCTGGGTCGGAATGCACATCAAACGGCAGGAGAGAAGGTTAGCTCAGTGCCATTGTTCTTAGCTTCTTTTATTGGCTAGCACACTTATTTGCTTGTTAGCTATGTTAACTGAACGGCTAAGCAAGTTTTTCGCTAATCTTTTTTTGGCTAGCACACTTATTTGCTGGTTAGCTGTGTTAACTGAATGGCTAAGCAAGATTTTCATGAAAAATCCCTTTACAATTAAATTTTTCCTGCCCTCACCCAGCTGCTTGAGTGGATAAGGTTTATTTTTATTTCCATATCCTTGTCGCCAGTTGTCATGTATCGACTTGCCTCAGATTCACGGGAATCATTGACCTGTACTTTATTCCTGGTTTCCAAACCCATCCAACTGCATACTCAAGCATAGTCTCCATTCGTTCCTCACAGGCCTCATAGTCCCCACTGGTATTGCACCACTACGTGTCACTAATACACTACAACGGACACTAGTTTTTAATTTGGGGTTTTAACCCTATCCCAAACCTTAACCCATACCTTAACCATTCAGAATGACAGCCTGAACGTAATGTTTTAACCCTATCCCAAACCTTAACCTTAACCATTCAGAATGACAGCCTGAACGTAATGTTTTAACCCTATCCCAAACCTTAACCTTAACCATTATAAATGACAGCCTAAACTGAATGTTTAAACCCTATCCCAAACCTTAACCTTAACCATTCAGAATGAATGCCTAAACTTAATGTTTTAACCCTATCCCAAACCTTAACCTTAACCATTCAGAATGACTGCCTAAACTGAATGTTTTAACCCTATCCCAAACCTTAACCTTAACCATTCAGAATGACTGACTAAAGTGAATGTTTTAACCCTATCCCAAACCTTAACCTTAACCATTCAGAATGACTGCCTAAACTTAATGTTTTAACCCTATCCCAAACCTTAACCTTAACCATTCAGAATGACTGCCTAAACTGAATGTTTTAACCCTATCCCAAACCTTAACCTTAACCATTATAAATGACAGCCTAAACTTTATGTTTTAACCCTATCCCAAACCTTAACCTTAACCATTCAGAATGACTGCCTAAACTTAATGTTTTAACCCTATCCCAAACCTTAACCTTAACCATTCAGAATGACTGCCTAAACTGAATGTTTTAACCCTATCCCAAACCTTAACCTTAACCATTCAGAATGACAGCCTAAACTGAATGTTTAAACCCTATCCCAAACCTTAACCTTAACCATTCAGAATGACTGCCTAAACTGAATGTTTAAACCCTATCCCAAACCTTAACCTTAACCATTCAGAATGACAGCCTAAACTGAATGTTTAAACCCTATCCCAAACCTTAACCTTAACCATTCAGAATGACAGCCTAAACTTAATGTTTTAACCCTATCCCAAACCTTAAGCTTAACCATTCAGAATGACTGCCTAAACTGAATGTTTAAACCCTATCCCAAACCTTAACCTTAACCATTCAGAATGACTGCCTAAACTGAATGTTTAAACCCTATCCCAAACCTTAACCTTAACCATTATAAATTACAGCCTAAACTGAATGTTTAAACCCTATCCCAAACCTTAACCTTAACCATTCAGAATGACTGCCTAAACTGAATGTTTTAACCCTATCCCAAACCTTAACCTTAACCATTCAGAATGACAGCCTAAACTGAATGTTTAAACCCTATCCCAAACCTTAACCTTAACCATTATAAATGACAGCCTAAACTGAATGTTTTAACCCTATCCCAAACCTTAACCTTAACCATTCAGAATGACTGCCTAAACTTAATGTTTTAACCCTATCCCAAACCTTAACCATTCAGAATGACTGCCTAAACTGAATGTTTTAACCCTATCCCAAACCTTAACCTTAACCATTATAAATGACAGCCTAAACTTAATGTTTTAACCCTATCCCAAACCTTAACCTTAACCATTATAAATGACAGCCTAAACTTAATGTTTTAACCCTGTCACAAACCTTAACCTTAACCATTCAGAATGACTGCCTAAACTGAATGTTTAAACCCTATCCCAAACCTTAACCTTAACCATTCAGAATGACTGCCTAAACTGAATGTTTTAACCCTATCCCAAACCTTAACCTTAACCATTATAAATGACTGCCTAAACTGAATGTTTAAACCCTATCCCAAACCTTAACCTTAACCATTATAAATGACAGCCTAAACTGAATGTTTAAACCCTATCCCAAACCTTAACCTTAACCATTCAGAATGACTGCCTAAACTGAATGTTTAAACCCTATCCCAAACCTTAACCTTAACCATTCAGAATGACAGCCTAAACTTAATGTTTTAACCCTATCCCAAACCTTAACCTTAACCATTCAGAATGACTGCCTAAACTGAATGTTTAAACCCTATCCCAAACCTTAACCTTAACCATTCAGAATGACAGCCTAAACTGAATGTTTTAACCCTATCCCAAACCTTAACCTTAACCATTCAGAATGACAGCCTGAACATAATGTTTTAACCCTATCCCAAACCTTAACCTTAACCATTATAAATGACAGCCTAACCTTAATGTTTTAACCCTATCCCAAACCTTAACCTTAACCATTCAGAATGACTGCCTAAACTGAATGTTTAAACCCTATCCCAAACCTTAACCTTAACCATTCAGAATGACAGCCTAAACGTAATGTTTTAACCCTATCCCAAACCTTAACCTCGAAATTTGACATTTGGGGAAATGGAAACATACAGAGCCGCATGAGCAACAAAATCACTTTGAAATTTGACATTTGGAGCAAGTTTTCAATTTGACGTTTAGCTGACGTGTATGAACGTCTACTTCTGCAGTGAGACTGTGAGAACTTGTTGCTACCACTACAAAGAGAGTAAAGAGCTCTCTGAGAGCACAAGGAAAGCTCTGAGATAATTATGAAACCAATTAACACACACATGAAATAGGTTTCACATCTTCTGTGTTACATTTCACTTTGGAGTATCAGTTCAAGGCTAGTCCTCAATGTGGTGACAGAGGAGGCCCTGTTCCCATTACAGGAAGACAATTAACAATTTGGGACATCCAAGACCCTTGAAAAAACACTCTTCCCCTACAACACCCCTTAGCCCACTCTTCTCCTTCATCTCAGTAAACAGGAAATCATATCAGTCTTTATATATCATAAACATTGCATTACGGCATGGCACGGATGCGAGGTGGCACTCATTACTGTAATTTGTTGTGGCCGTCACAAAGGGCTCCCTGTGATTCAGCTAGATTCTTTAAAGCAACACAGATTCATATAAAGAGATCAGAGACAGAGCGCAGCGTGACCAGAAAACTCCTCTTGAACCTGGTGACTCCCGCGAAGCCATGCACAGTTTTTGATGTACACATTTGTTTCATTGAACAAGCGGCGTGAACAAAGACGAGATCAATTGTTGATTTTAATAATACATTGTTCATGGGTCTCCTCATATTTAATTTGATGGCGGAGGAGCGAGTGTAAAAGAGAAAGGTGATAATTCTGTATTGCGCCATTACACCCGGCCCTCCTAGGCTGAAACTAATTGGCACAGGATTAGAGTTGGAGAATCAGAAGACCTCGAGCGCTTCTTCTTCTTCTTCTCTCTCTCTCTCTCTCTCTCTCTCTACTTGTGTTGTAGCCCACCACCAATGACCAGCTAAGAGTGACAAACAGACAATTTGTCTAATTTGACAACTTCCACCAAGTTCTCACTTATAATTCTTTATAATAAGTGGCTTCTGTTGTGACTCATAGGCCAATGCACTTTTTAAATAGTCCATCTACTCTTCAAAAGTAATTGTTTTACAAAGTATTAATATGCTTTTGGAATGAAACGATATGATTACTCTTCTACAATGTAGGCTACCCAGTGTTTCAGGTATGGACATTTCCCAGCATGACAGATGTTCATTTCCGTTGTGACAGAGAGATGTTCATTTCCGTCGTGACGGAGAGATCACAATGTAGACTTTATGAAGGATCAGGTGTTAACATTTTTCAAATATCCCTGTGGAAGGCTTACAGACCAGAGAGTGAATGGGTTGTTCTCTTTCTGCTTCACACATTTGAATACATCCAATTAAATCTCTCAAGCCAGTGATCAGAGATGTTTAATCCTTTTATATAAAGTGTGCGCAAGCGAGTGTGCGTTTGTGTGTGTCTGTGTACCTGTGTGTGCCTGCATGTGTTGAAGATGGAGATGCATGTGTATCTGTGCTGAAGATAGTCATCTCATTGTCACAGCTTTGGTGAACTCGATAGGCATCAAAGAATTGGAGGGTTACACTACACTTTATGTAGTAACACATCAAAAATCATCTAGAAACTGAGCACAGATGGACCACTTCAATCATAATTGGACACTTCGTTGTGACACTGCACAACGTTGAAGTGGTTCAAAAGCAGAGTCATTTAGTTACGATAGGTAGACTACGCAAGTCATTTTGTTACGATAGGTAGGCTATGCTACGCAAGTCATTTTGATACGATAGGTAGGCTATGCTACTCAAGTTATTTTGTTACGTTAGGTAGGCTATGCTACTCAAGTCATTTTGTTACGATAGGTAGGCTATGCTACGTAAGTCATTTTGTTACGATAGGTACACTATGCTACGCAAGTCATTTTGTTACGATAGGTACGCTATGCTACGCAAGTCATTTTGTTACGATAGGTAGGCTATGCTCCTCAAGTTATTTTGTTACTGTAGGTAGGCTATGCTACTCAAGTTATTTTGTTACTGTAGGTAGGCTATGCTACTCAAGTCATTTTGTTACGATAGGTAGGCTATGATACGCAAGTAATTTTGTTACGATAGGTAGGCTATGCTACTCAAGTCATTTTGTTACGATAGGTAGGCTATGCTACTCAAGTTATTTTGTTACTGTAGGTAGGCTATGCTACTCAAGTCATTTTGTTACGATAGGTAGGCTATGCTACTCAAGTTATTTTGTTACGATAGGTAGGCTATGCTACTCAAGTTATTTTGTTACGATAGGTAGGCTATGCTACGTAAGTCATTGACACGTAAGCAATATGCACCGTGTGGCTGGTTTTCACACATCACAGAGAAGACTAGTAACAACCATGTTAGACACACAGATGATGGCAACCAACAGTGTCCCATTGGCTTTTTGACAGTTCTGGAACGCTTCTTCATAGAATGAAATCAATCTTTTTGGTGCAATTACGGTATTCAAGAGAACTGGGTAACATTTTATTTGGATAGTCCCCTACGGATGGTTTATAGATCAGCTAACTCTAACTAACCTCTAACTAACCTCAACTAACACTCAACTAAACCTAGACCTATCCCCAACCCTGGGCAAGCTCTTGCATGTTAACAGAGTTGCATTTGATAGCTTGTTGTTAGTCTGAGTACCTCGTCAAAGGCAGGCCCTAATAAGACTCCTGAATAGCTAATCAAATGGCTACCTGGACTATTTGCATAAAATGTGATTTTATTTGATTTATAGTCCATCTATAGGGGACTTAGAACTGTACATAACTGCCTACATACATACCAAGATAGAGAAGTATTTCTGAATGACCCACTGTTAGTCAGCAGAGCACTCAACACACACACACGCACCATAAAGACATGTCCTATTTTGCAATCACTGCAAATTCTCGAAACAGCTGTTCTCAGAGGGTCGGACTTAAATTAAGTATGAAGAAATATGTTTTTAATTATGTTACCACCTGGGGCTCCATGGACCTTACAAGCTCTACTTGAAACAGATGCAGCCATTTTCCCTAATTACATTGGACAAATTGAGATGGTGTGTTCTCACATCACTGTGTCAAGAACTTGCAATCCAGTGTTGTCAGAAAATATTGTTGTTTAACATTTGTCATGTCTGGAGTCATAACTACTCATTATTACATTTGAGTCATTTAGCAGATGCTCTTATCCTGAGCAACTAGGGTTGCGTGCCTTGCTCAAGAGCACATTGACTCTTGTTTAGGGGATTCGAACCAGCAACCTTTTGGTTACTGGCCCAACACGCTAGGCTACCTGCCACCCTCATTATATACTGTTTAAAACAGATATTCTACCTGTGTATACAATGGTCCACAATGGCACCACGTACTGTACAAGGAATCAAAACCCTTTAGCTGTTGATGACAGGACCACACACCCATTACTTAGGATTGTTGTAGGGGGAGTAGAGAGAGAGAGAGAGAGAGCGAGAGAGCGAGAGAGAAAGAGAAACAGAGAAATAAGTGAGGTGGAGAGAAGAGCTGCCTTCCTTGTGTCTGTCTGTGAATATGTTCCAAATGGCACCCTATTCCTACATGGTACACAAGCATTTCGCTACACTCGCATTAACATCTGCTAACCATGTGTATGTGACAAATACAATTTGATTTGATTTGTTTAAACAAATCCCCATGGGCCCTGGTCAAACCTAGCCCACTATGAAGGGAATAGGGTGCCATTTGGGATGTAGTAAATGTGCCTGTCTGTCTTCCAATCACGGGAGACTGCTGAGGGGAGGACGGCTCGTAATAATGGCTGGAACTGAGTGAATGGAACGGCATCAAATACATGGAACCCATGTGTTTGATGTTGGTGATACCATTCCACTCCAGCCATTACCACAAGCCCGTCCTCCCCAATTAAGGTGCCACCAACCTCCTATGCTTCCAATAACCCAGAAGGCATGCATCAATAGCCCAGGTGTTCATCTGTAAAGCAGGGTGCAATAATGCCCACACACACCGCGCATACACATGTGCGTGCACACACACACACTGGCCACTGGCCAGTAACAGTACCGTATGCAAATCAGAGGCCTTCTTTCAATTCAGGGAAATAAATGTCCACAGCAACCGTCAACTTTTACGTGACTCCGTCAAACGAGCTAATGATTATTAATTCAGGGTTTTAATCTCTTCCACATTTGCATTTCAAGACCGTTTGCTGTTGGTCCGAATACTGATGGGATTTTAAAACAGCAGTAGCAAAATAATAACCCTGTGTCATGGGTCGATTCATTCTCTTTTTACATATTAGATCAACCAAGTGAGAAATTGGGTGAGAAACATTTTAAAAATGGGTTCCCGCTGTTCTGCATTGATAATGAAGTCGAGCGTTAATCCATCGATTCGCTTGGCGGTCCAACTCCGAGGTTAAGATGCAGAAAAACACCATGTGACTGACAGTGGAAAGGTCATGTGCTTTTACACACACACGCACGCACACGCGCACACACGCACACACACACACACACACACACACACACACACACACACACACACACACACACACACACACACACACACACACACACACACACACACACACTAATGTGAGTCAGGAGTCTCAATCACTATACTATAGCTACATAATATATTCACAGTATCTTACAATGTAATCAGGTACATGTATACCCAACTTTATGCCATCTATGTAATGATAGTGTTTGGAGTGCATTATGGCCATAAGTGCCAATGGTAATGTCTCGTGGTTGGCTATACATAGTAAAACATAGGGTGAAGACCACATTGCATATACCCTATTCCCTACATAGTGTGAGTAGTGCACCATGGGTCCTGGTCAAAAGTTTTGCACTATGAAGGGATTAGGGTGTTATTTTGGACTCAACCAATGTGTGGTTGTCCTCTCTGTGGAGGATAAAACCCCAGTATGACATAATAGTCGTCTGTGTGTGTGTGTGTGTGTGTGTGTGTGTGTGTGTGTGTGTGTGTGTGTGTGTGTGTGTGTGTGTGTGTGTGTGTGTGTGTGTGTGTGTGTGTGTGTGTGTGTGTGTGTTTGCGTGTGTGTGCGTGTGCGTGTGTGTGTGTGGTGTGTATCTGACAGCTGTTGATGGATGAGTGTCTGTCCAGGGCTTCAAAATGTCCAGCTCTCTGAAGACCAACTGGGAAATAGGGTTGGAATTCCATGCTCAGGCTTAACAGCTGACTATGTTTTACACTTTAACATACTGAATGACAAATGCAGTATTTCCTTCATCAGGCTGTTGGATAGTGGAATTTTATATGATCTCTCTCTCTCTCTCTCTCACTCTCTCTCTCTCTCTCTCTCTCTCTCTCGCGCTCTCTCTCTCTCTCTTTCGCTCTCTCTCGCTCCTGCTACATAGTTCAGTCTCTCTCTCAATCTATAATTTCTCTCTCTCACACGCTACACATTATCACCATCTGACGGACCAGTACGATTCCATCAGAATGCAGGGATTCAAAAATACATGAAACGCTCAAGAGCAATAAAATAAATCACCACCAACCGTAACATGAACTTACATTTCACGCCTCAAGTGGGAAACGGAGCTGTGGAGGGGCCTCTGAAAACCATGCAGCACTGCTGAGACCGAGACAAACACTTCCTCCTGTCTCTCCTAGTCCTATCCTCCATGCAGAACCACAGTCTCTCCAAGGATCCAGCCGATTAACTGTTATTTCTGCCCCGCATACAAACATTGCTACAGTATAGTGTGTGTGTGTGTGTGTGTGTGTGTGTGTGTGTGTGTGTGTGTGTGTGTGTGTGTGTGTGTGTGTGTGTGTGTGTGTGTGTGTGTGTGTGTGTGTGTGTGTGTGTGTGTGTGTGTGTGTGTGTGTGTGTGTGTGTGTACATGTGTCTTGGATACCATACCGCCACCGATCTCTTCCTTAATCTAAAGAACCCTGTTAGTTTCCCCATTATTCTTATAACAGTAACGACTCAATTAGGCTTATTGTTTACCCAAGTAATTATTTCCCTCCAGTCAGGGGAAACCCGCTGGTTCTCAGGGTAGATGGTGTCTGATGTAATAGATAGTTCTGCTTAAAGCAGAGAAGGAACATGGGAGTAAATACCATCTGTCTGGCTGGCTTCCTCCTCCTGATTTAAATCCCCTCTCTCTATCTTTTCTATATCATATCATAGGGTAAGATAGCATATCCTAGCACATACAGGAGAAGAGAGCAAGCTGTGACCCAAATAGCAAACTCAATAATCTCCTGAAACAGATTCAGGAAGTGGAGGAAGAGACTTCACTCAATAAAATACTTCAGGGATTGTTGTTGCCGACGAGGCTGCGGCAACTACCAGCCAGCACAACAACAAAGCACACAAGAAAGAAGAAGGAGAAGACAAAAGTGAAAGAAATCACCCAAGAATGTGGACAGATATAAGTGTGGTATGGGAATTACTGTACAGATGTAGGATCTTAATTTGAGCCAGTTGTCTTGCTACCGCAGGAAAATAATCCTGTAGCAACAGGAAATGTGAATTATTATTTGGATTATAATTAATGGGCATTTTTGTAGCGGTTGATACAAAACTACAAATTTCAGAAGCCTTTTTAAACATCAAATATACTACAAGGTTTACATTTCTTGCATTGCAGGAACATCCTCCTGCAACAGGGTGATCAAATTAAGATCATACATCTGTAGTTAAACACTGGTGTTCTAAGCCACAGAGGAAACTCAGTAAAACGGGTTCTTTCTTTGACCCCAGTATATCCAATTTCACTCCTCAATAGAAACGCAGAATTTAGAGTTGAGACTGAACTGAGAAACGAAACTCTGGAAAAGATATTGGTTTTAAGATAAACCACACACACACACATGCACACACACACACACACCAACAAGGACTATACATCTATGCATTGGATGACAACTGTACCTCATCAAACTTCTGTGCATCAACAACACCCCCTATAAATCACATGACTATAACAAGTGGTAGAGGAGGAGCTGAGGAAAGACCTTAAACCTCCCACACCACAACCCAGTGAGTGTAAAACTATACACTCTTAGAAAGAAATTAGCTATCTAGAACCTAAAAGGGTTCTTCAGCTGTCCCAATAGGAGAACTCTTTGAAGAACAGTTTTTGGTTCCAGGTAGAACCCTATTAGGTTCCATGTAGAACCCTTTCCTCCAGGAGGAATAACGCTGAATAACCCTTTTGGAACCTTTTTTTTTCTAAAAGTGTCAGACTCTACCATTACACATAAACCTCCCAGACACCACAACCCAGCCAGAGTGTCAGACTCTACCATTACACATAAACCTCCCAGACACCACAACCCAGCCAGAGTGTCAGACTCTACCATTACACATAAACCTCCCAGACACCACAACCCAGCCAGAGTGTCAGACTCTACCATTACACATAAACCTCCCAGACACCACAACCCAGCCAGAGTGTCAGACTCTACCATTACACATAAACCTCCCAGACACCACAACCCAGCCAGAGTGTCAGACTCTACCATTACACATAAACCTCCCAGACACCACAACCCAGCCAGAGTGTCAGACTCTACCATTACACATAAACCTCCCAGACACCACAACCCAGCCAGAGTGTCAGACTCTACCATTACACATAAACCTCCCAGACACCACAACCCAGCCAGAGTGTCAGACTCTACCATTACACATAAACCTCCCAGACACCACAACCCAGCCAGAGTGTCAGACTCTACCATTATACATAAACCTCCCAGACACCACAACCCAGCCAGAGTGTCAGACTCTACCATTACACATAAACCTCCCAGACACCACAACCCAGCCAGAGTGTCAGACTCTACCATTACACATAACACATGAAGAGTTAGATAATGAAGTTAATGGGAATACTCCAATGAGGCCAAAAGCATCTGCTGGGCCCAAGGAGGTCCTGCCGGCTGGCTGGCTGGTGTGTGTGTGTATGGTTGTCTTCATGCTTGCCTGTGTGTGTGTGTGTGTGTGTGTGTGTGTGTGTGTGTGTGTGTGTGTGTGTGTGTGTGTGTGTGTGTGTGTGTGTGTGTGTGTGTGTGCTCCTCCATGTAGGTACCTGAGGCAGACACACACACAGACGCTAATTGCAGTAATGACCGCAGCACAGACGCCAATTAAAAGATAGGAGCTGGATGGTGGTCTGAAGAAGGAAGCACTGACGAGTGCACTGACGAGGCCTGACAGCACATGCTGGCATCCAGTAACAAAGACATTCTCTCAACAGGAAAAAAAAGGAAAATAGGAGTAAATATTTCCACACACGCTGACCATATGGCACTGGGGTAATTATAGATGTTTTCTTCTTGTCCTCTCTAACGAAGGAAAGCAGCCAGTGGATGTGTGAGCGTGGCCCTGAAGTATTTTATAGAGCAGAATTATTACTGTTTACGGATTATGGTTTTGATTGCATATCTAGTACTTTACCGGCACATGTAATATCTCAAACTATAAACACATTCAAAGACATAGACCACCTCTTCAGATACATATTAATAGTTATGTTATTACACCTTAATTAAACATGAATGTTTCTGTTCTTAAACCTCAATGAATATGTTATTAAACATGACTTGTTATGTTATCCAGGCTGCATCATATCTGGCCGTGATTGGGAGTCCCATAGGGCGGCGTACAATTGGCCCAGCGTCGTCCGGGTTTGGCCCAGGTAGGCTGTCATTGTAAATAAGAATTTGTTCTTAACTGACTTGCCTAGATAAAGAAAGGTAAAAAATAAATAAATAAAACACATTTTTAAAAACATTACACCTTAGTGACTATGTTATTGCACATTCATGATTGTGTTTTGATGCCATAATTTATGTTATTACACATTAATGGTTACGTTATTTCACCTTAATGAATATGTTATTAAACATTAATGAATGGGTTATTAAACATGACTTGTTCTGTTATTACACCTTAATGAATAGGTTATTAAACATGAATGGTTGTTAGTACTCCTTAATGAATAGGTTATTAAACATGAATGGTTGTTAGTACTCCTTAATGAATAGGTTATTAAACATGAATGGTTGTTATTACACCTTAATGAATATGCTATTAAACATTAATGAACACGTTATTAAACATGACTTGTTCTGTTATTACACCTTAATGAATATGCTATTAAACATTAATGAATATGTTATTAAACATGACTTGTTCTGTTATTACACCTTAATGAATAGGTTATTTAACATGAATGGTTATGTTATTACACCTTAATGAATATGTTATTAAACATTAATGGATGGGTTATTAAACATGACTGGTTATGTTATTACACGTTAATGAATGTTATTAAACATGAATACTTATGTTATTACACCTTAATGAATATGTTAATACACATTAATGTTATGTTATTACGCCTTAATGAATATGTTATTACACATGAATGGTTGTTATTACACCTTAATATGTTATTACACATGAATGGTTGTTAGTACTCCTTAATGAATATGTTATTACACATGAATGGTTATGTTAGTACTCCTTAATGAATATGTTATTACACATGAATGGTTATGTTATTACGCCTTAATGAATATGTTATTACACATGAATGGTTATGTTATTACGCCTTAATGAATATGTTATCACACATGAATGGTTATGTTATTACGCCTTAATATGTTATTACACATGAATGGTTGTTATTACGCCTTAATATGTTATTACACATGAATGGTTATGTTATTACCCCTTAATGAATATGTCATTAAACATTATTATTCTATTATTTTACTGCTTCTATCCCAGACAACAGAGGTTGTATCTCTGGCCCTTCATCTCCATAAAGCTGCTTCACACTGCGTCTCTACAAAGAAAGCATACACAGCATTCTTCACTCTGTAATTTAGCTTCCATAACCAAGGACATTCCTACTTGGAAGCCAAGTTCACCTTGGATGAAAACAAAAGCAGTTTTCCAAATTGACTTTTCCGGATGAACCAAGGGACAATTACTGTGGATGAACATGTACCCAGTCATCTGTGGAATCTGACGCAAGCTCAACCGCTTACCACACTGAACTGCCCTGTCCCTTAGGAGCATGGGTTTTAGACTTACCCCACCGCCACCAGAAAACTATTTGAGGACACTTGCGATTAAGTGGTTCAAGTAGCGTTTAATTACATATAGAAATGAGGGCTGATTTCTTGTTAATCAAAGCTCTATTAACGGCCAGTGAATCCCAATTAACGTCCAATACATATTTAACAGATAAGGAGCTGGCTGAAAAACACCCTCACCTTTCCTTCCCCCTCTCTTTTTCCCCTCCTATGTAATATTTGTGAAGCGGTGCATATTACCTATCATAACAGGTTTAATTAGCTCTCTGACCTAGCCCTGAAGCATGTAGGACAAAATGGCACCTACTTCTCCAGCACACTACTCTGCGCCTCTGAAGAGCTCTAGCAGTCACTTTGACCTCATTGTATTCAACACAGAGGTGGTGCTCACCTTCTTTGAACAACGGGAGTGAAATTTGAACCTGGATGAATATTTTTGTTGTTGTTGACACATTAGGAAATCATATTTCCTTTAAGCAGGCAAAGGAAAAGATTGACCCTCAGTCAAGAAGTGAATTTCAAACACAGATTCAAACACAAAGCCCAGGAGGCTTTCCAATGCCTCGCAAAAAAGGGCATCTATTGGCTGATGGGTAAAAAAAGAAGAAGAAGCAAACATTGAATATCCCTTTGAGCCTGGTGAAGTTATTAATTACACTTTGGATAGTGTATCAATACACCCAGTCACTACAAAGATACAGGTGTCCTTCCTAACTCAGTTGCCAGAGAGGAAGGAAACCACACATGGATTTCACCATGAGACGAATGGTAGCTTTAAAACAGTTACAGAGTTTAATGGCTGTGATAGAAGAAAACTGGGGATGGATCAACAACATTATCGTAACTCCACAATACTAACCAACCATCCTTATCAAGAAGACCGAATGTTCCTGAGTGGCCGAGTTACAATTTTGCTTTAATTCTACTTTAAAATATATGGCAAGACTTGTAAATGGTTGTCTACATGATGCTCAACAAACAATTTGACAGAGATTGAAGAATTTTGAAAATAATAATGGGCAAATATTGTATTATCCAGGTGTGCAAAGCTCTTAGAGACTTATCCAGAAAGACTCACAGCTGTAATCACTCCCAAAGGTGATTCTAACATGTATCGAATGCTTATGTAAAGTATATATTTGCTAACATTTCAACAACAACAAAAATGTATCACTTTGACATTATGGGGTATTGCGTGTAGATGGTTGAGAGAAAAAATGCTTTGGGGCTGTTTTTCTGCAAAGGGACCAGGACGACTGATCCGTGTAAAGGAAAGAATGAATGGGGCCATGTATCGTGAGATTTTGATTGAAAACCTCCTTCCATCAGCAAGGGCATTGAAGATGAAACGAGGCTGGGTCTTTCAGCATGACAATGATCCCAAACACACCGCCCAGACAACGAAGGAGTGGCTTCGTAAGAAGCATTTCAAGGTCCTGGAGTGGCCTAGCCAGTCTCCAGATCTCAACCCCATAGAAATTCTTTGCAGGGACTTGAAAGTCCGTGTTGCCCAGCAACAGCCCCAAAACATCACTGCTCTAGAGGAGATCTGCATGGAGGAATGGGCCAAAATACCAGCAACAGTGTGTGAAAACCTTGTGAAGACTTACAGAAAACATTTGACCTCTGTCATTGCCATTATATAACAAAGTATTGAGATAAACTTTTGTTATTGACCAAATACTTATTTTCCACCATAATTTGCAAATAAATTCCTAAAAAATCCTACAATGTGATTTTCTGGATTTTTGTTTCTCATTTTGTCTGTCATAGTTGAAGTGTACCTATGATGAAACAGGCCTCTCACATCTTTTTAAGTGGGAGAACTTGCACAATTGGTGGCTGACTAAATACTTTTTTGCCCCACTGTAACTAACTATGTGACTTCTGAAGGTGATTGGTTGCACCAGATCTTATATAGGGGCATCATAGCAAAGGGGGTGAATACATATGCACACACCACTTTAATTTTAATTTTTAATTTTTTTAAACAAGTCATTTTTTTCAATTCACTTCACCAATTGGGACTATTTTGTGTATGTCCATTACATGAAATCCAAATAAAAATCAATTTAAATTACAGGTTGTGACGCAACAAAATAGGAAAAACGCCAAGGGGAATGAATACTTTTGCAAGGCACCGTACACTACTGTTCAAATGTCTGTGGTCACTTTCCTTGTTTTCCATGAAAACATACATGAAATGAGTTGCAAAATGAATAGGACATATAGTCAAGACATTGACAAGGTTATAAAGAATGATTTTTAATTGAAATAATAATTTTGTCCTTCAAACTTTGCTTTCGTCAAAGAATCCTCCATTTGCAGCAATTACATCCTTACAGACCTTTGTCATTGTAGTTGTCAATTTGTTGAGGTATTCTGAAGAGATTTCACCCCATGCTTCCTGAAGCACCTCCCACAAGTTGGATTGGCTTGCAGGGCACTTCTTACGTACCATACGGTCAAGCTGCTCCCACAACAGCTCAGTAGGGTTGAGATCCAGTGACTGTGCTGGTCACTCCATTATAGACATAATACCAGCTGACTGCTTCTTTCCTAAGTAGTTCTTGTATAGTTTGGAGTTGTGCTTTGGGTCGTTGTCCTGTTGTAGGAGGAAATTGGCTCCAATTAAGCGCTCTCCACAGGGTATGGCATGGCGTTGCAAATAAAAGTGATAGTCTTCCTTCTTCAAGATCCATTCTACCCTGTAAAATTCTCCCACTTTACCACCACTTAAGCACCCCCAGACCATCACATTGCCTCCACCATGCTTGACAGATGGTGTCAAGCACTCCTTCAGCATCTTTTCATTTTTTCTGCATCTCACAAATGTTCTACTTTGTGATCCAAACAACTCAAACTTAGATTAGTCTGTCCATAACACTTTTTTCCAATCTTCCTCTGTCCAGTGTCGGTGTTCTTTTGCCCATCTTTTATTTTTATTGGCCAGTCTGAGATTTGGCTTTTTCTTTGCAACTCTGCCTAGAAGGCCAGTATCCGGAGTGGCCTCTTCACTGTTGATGTTGAGACTGGTGTTTTGAGGGTACTATTTCATGAAGTTGTGGACTTGTGAGGAGTCTGTTTCTCAAACTAGACACTCTAATGTACTTGTTCTCTTGCTCAGTTGTGCACCAGGGCCTCCCACTACTCTTTCTATTCTGGTTAGAGCCAGTTTCCGCTGTTCTGTGAAGGGAGTAGTACACAGCGTTGTATGAGATCTTCAGTTTCTTGGCAATTTCTCGCATGGAATAGCCTTCATCTCTCAGAACAAGAATAGACTGACGAGTTTCAGAGGAAAGTTATTTGTTTCTGGCCATTTTGAGCCTGTAATCGAACCCACAAATGCTGATGCTCCAGATACTCAACTAGTTTAAAGAAGGTCCGTTTTATTGCTTCTTAAATCAGAACAACAGTTTTCAACAGCTAACATAATTGCAAAAGGGTTTTCTAATGATCAATTAGTCTTTTAAAATTATAAACTTGGATTAGCTAACACAACGTGCCATTGGAACACAGGAGTGATGGTTGCTGATAATGGGCCTCTGTACGCCTATGTAGATATTCTATTTAGAAAATCTGCCATTTCCAGCTACAATAGTCATTTGCAACATTAACAATGTCTACACTGTATTTTCTGATCAATTTGGTGTTATTTTAATGGACAAAAACAAGGACATTTCTAAGTGACCCCAAACTTTTGAACTGTAGTGTGTAATTAGTGGATGATATCCAATGCAATTGTGGTGATCCTTCACATAACAATGGACCTCATGGGAGGTTCCTGTTTAGCATACAAGGCCAGGGGACAAACAGCTTGGCAGGGCGAAGGGTCTACCAACACACATCAAATCAAATTTTGATTTGTCACGTGCCGAATACAACAGGTGTAGTAGACCTTACCATGAAATGTGTACTTACAAGCCCTTAACCAAGAAATAGAGTTAAGAAAATATTTACTCAATTAACAACAAGAAAGAAATCTATAAATTCAAAAGGTAACACAAGAAAATAACATAACAATAATGAGGCTGTATGGCTATATACAGGGAGTACCGGTACCGAGTCATTTGTTAAGTGGGGGGGGGTGGTCAATGTAAATAGTTAAGGTGGCCATTTGATTAATTGTTCTGCAGTCTTATGGCTTAGAATCTGGGGTAGAAGCTGTTAAGGAGACGTTTGGTCCTAGACTTAACGTTCTGGTTCTGCTTCCTTTTCGGTAGGAGAGAGAACAGTCTATGACCTGGGTGACTGGAGTCTTTGACCATTTTTTGGGCCTTCCTCTGACACACATAGTATATAGGTCTCCTTCACTCATATACTACTCCACCTTTCCAACCCTCCATCCCTCTCCCCACAAACCCTCCATCCCTCATCTCATCAGCCCATGTCCATCACCTCCCATCTGCCTGATAAGGCTGGCCACATGTGACCATTAAGGGGAGGTGAGGGACAGCTGAGGTGGTTAGGTATCAGAACAATGTTAGTGGGTGAGTGACATGCAGAGAGGGAACTGGGCATGGCCCTCTAAATCACAGGTCACTTAGCTGTGGCTGGGGGGCGAACGTCTCACAGTAGTCATATCAGTAACATTATCTGTGTTAGGAAGAGAGAGAGAGGCACAGAGAGAAAGAGAGAGAGACAGAGAGAGAGCGACAGGGAGGGAGGGAGGGAGGGAGGGAGGGAGGGAGGGAGGGAGGGAGGGAGGGAGGGAGGGAGGGAGGGAGGGAGGGAGGGAGGGAGGGAGGGAGGGAGGGAGGGAGGGAGGGAGGGAGGGAGGGAGGGAGGGAGGGAGGGAGGGAGGGAGGGAGGGAGATAGAGAGCGACAGAGAGGGAGGGAGGGAGCGAGATAGAGAGCGACAGAGAGGGAGCGAGGGAGGGAGGGAGGGAGGGAGGGAGGGAGGGAGGGAGGGAGGGAGGGAGGGAGGGAGGGAGGGAGGGAGGGAGGGAGGGAGGGAGGGAGGGAGGGAGGGAGGGAGGGAGGGAGGGAGGGAGATAGAGAGCGAGAGAGAAAGGGTAGAGACAGACGTATTAGAGGGAGAGAGAGAATGATTACAGAGGAGTGAAAAGGTGTTTGATGGAGGAAGACGAAGGGAGAGAGAGGTTGATGTTCCTCCCAGCTGGTGAGGACAGTCCATGCCCCCCCTCCATCCCTCCATCCTAACTCACGACCACCTCTCCCTTCTGTTCTGACATGTGAGACAGAGCTGCTGTTAATTATCTTAATCACTCTTTACAGCTTTTCTAGGCTTATCGGCCCTCTCACTCCTTCAAAGACACTCACAGAGGCCTTTGCAGCCAACAGCTGAACAGCTGAGCCGGCTCCCAAATAACAAAGACAAGTGGAGAACAGCATTGAGGGGCGGAGGGATAGGGCTACAGGAGGATCTGATCTGAGAAAAGTTCTCCCGAGTACCCATCTTTAGGAAGTGTGTTGAGAGCGGTCTTCAGAGATTACCAGTGTTTTTTATTTATTTCCGGAGGTAGCAACTTCATGTGAAAGCACAGCGGGAGTCCCAGCTTCAATCAGCCCAACTAGCGCTTGGAGACAAGGACACTGCTTTTCTACTTGGCCATGCTCTTGAAAAATAGAAAGAGGAAAAACCCTTTTTAAACGGCTAAATGGATTAGCCGTCACACGTTATTTTGGTAATGGAAACATCAGCAGAGGAAATATAACGGAGTAAGAAGTGAATACAAGGAGGGTTGTCCAGTGCAGATGCATCCAGGGTGGCAGAATCATCTGAAAACTCTCCCAGTTGGATAAAGGATCTGCCACTAATGCCACCAATGTGACATTTCCCTTAACCATACCCACTTTGAAATCTGAGGACAACAAAACACACTTTTAATCTGTCCAGTCTTAAGCATCCATGTATTTCAAATGGAAGATGGGCTTTAGTTGGTATGTGATTGAGTCAGTGTGTGTGTGTGTGTGTGTGTGTGTGTGTGTGTGTGTCTCTGTGTGTGTGTGTGTGTGTTAGGGTTAGGGTACAGGTTAGGGTTAGGGTTAGATTTAGGATTTAGGGGTTGAGGGGACTGAATTGTGTGTCCCCACAAGGTTAGTTGTACAATAATGTGTGTGTGTGTGTGTGGTGAGGAACTTGATGAATCTCTGTTGAGTGGGGCTACAGGTTCATCTGAAAGCTGACAAAACAGAGAGCGACTGGAGAAAGGAAGAGAGAGTGATGGAGGGAAAGAAGGAGGGAGGGAGGGAGTGATGGAGGGAAAGAAGGAAGGAGGGAGTGATGGAGGGAAGGAGGGAAGGAGGGAGTGATGGAGGGAGGGAGGGAGTGATGTAGGGAAAGAAGGAGGGAGTGATGGAGGGAGGGAGTGATGGAGGGAAAGAAGGAGGGAGGGAGTGATGGAGGGAAAGAAGGAGGGAGAGAGTGATGGAGGGAAAGAAGGAGGGAGGGAGTGATGGAGGGAAAGAAGGAGGGAGAGAGTGATGGAGGGAAAGAAGGAGGGAGGGAGTGATGGAGGGAAAGAAGGAGGGAGGGAGTGATGAGGGAAAGAAGGAGGGAGGGAGTGATGGAGGGAGGGAGTGATGGAGGGAAAGAAGGAGGGAGGGAGAGAGAGTGATGGATGGAAAGAAGGAGGGAGGGAGTGATGGAGTGAAAGAGGGAGGGAGGGAGTGATGGAGGGAAAGAAGGAGGGAGGGAGTGATGGAGTGAAAGAAGGAGGGAGGGAGTGATGGAGGGAAAGAAGGAGGGAGGGAGTGATGGAGTGAAAGAAGGAGGGAGGGAGTGATGGAGGGAAAGAAGGAGGGAGGGAGTGATGGAGGGAAAGAAGGAGGGAGGGAGTGATGGAGTGAAAGAAGGAGGGAGGGAGTGATGGAGTGAAAGAAGGAGGGAGTGATGGAGGGAAAGAAGGAGGGAGGGAGTGATGGAGGGAAAGAAGGAGGGAGGGAGTGATTGAGGGAAAGCAGGTCAGTGTGCAGCCAGGACAGTGTGGGGGGTAGGGGCAGCATTGGGGGGTGACGGCAGTGTGTATGTTTGTGTGCATGTGTGTGGTTTAGTCTCAACTCAGGGATTAGGAACACCACGCCGACCAGGGGAGGAATGAGGGGGGGGCAGATGTCCAGGGTCCCACGGCTGGCCCCAGGGGAAACCAAACGAAGGAACACAGCAGCGGAATCCCACCGCCCACTGTCACCATGACAACGTGCCAGGGCCAGAGCTGCCGTACACGGTATCACTATAACGTCTTATACTGAGGTAGACGAAATCAAATTTAATCAAATGTCGTACCTTCACTTTGAAGACCACGTTCAACAACGGCTAATTTAACCTTGAGTGTGCAACAGCTCTTCCCATCCACTCTGTACATTCTGTGGAGGCTAGTGACAGAATGATCCAGAGGGGACTATACTTTACATATGGTAGACTACCACCATCTGTATCACAATGAGGCTATGTGAATCACTGCATTATAAACACTGTAAACTACTGAAGCAAGCCCACCAAGTCAACTTCTCAGATCATCATTTACTACCAAACCTAAAAGGTCCTTGACTCTTGACAGAGTCAATGGAGAATACTGTTGCGTTGCTGCCAGTGTTAGTGATCAGAGCGAGGACGACACAGCCTTAAGGAGTAAACGGCTTTGGCGCTGTTCAGGCCCACTGTTCACCAGGCAGGGCATTCATCTTCTTGTGTTAGCATCATCAGCCTCAGCAACACACACACACAGTCTCTACCCAGCATCACGCCACACACGCACACACAAACGGACAAGCACACACGTGCGCGCACACACAAACATGAACACACACACTGTCTCTACCCAGAATCACAGCACTATCTCTCACCACCACATATTCATCATCCACTCAACTGATGAGGACCACAATACCTGCTCCAGCTATAAAACGTATCATCGTAACGCTACCAGGCATAAATCTTGTGCTAAGGAGACAGGCTACATTGAGGAATGGGGAGCCCGTGTGTTTTGGCTGTATGGGGATTAGATTGATGATTTAGATATGCTTATACTTCCCAGCAGCTCGGTTTATAATACAAGACAATGTTGTGGAACAGGGAACAGGGACATGGGGTTTGAAGTCCGTTCAAGTGAGAAATAAATTGGATGGAGAGAGCGGGTTTTGCTTAGCTGGGCAAGCATGAAGCATCACATCTAAGAGAAGTCTACTTCACACATCCCCCACAACTGGAATACTGTCATTACTAGACTCTGTTTACACTTGAACTTGATCATCAAAGAACCAAACTTTTCGGTCATTTAGCATCAGACAGAGGTGAGCTAATTGGCCAATTCAGAGTGACAGGACAGGGGGCGAGCAAGGCCCTGAGACAAGTCTCCCAACCCTAACTGTCAATCACAGATTGACACATTGTAATCTCAGAATGTGAGACTGTGAGAAAGTAAATCCCCCTCATCCAGACTCTTGCCCCGGGGCTGTCCTGTCCTGCTTTCCCATAGCTGTCACTAGGCCTCAGAGCTGGGCACATGCACACACACGCACACACACAGGCACAAGCACGCACATAGACATACACAACATGGACGCACACACACAGAGCAGGATAGTTTCTTTCCCCCGTCCCCCAGGCAGTACCAATAATCCTAGCTGGATTAGTAAAATTATGGGGGAGCTGCTGTGGAGGAAGTTTTCTGACCCAGGAGATTAATTTGAGTGTGTGACTAGTCGTTTAACAGCTAAAATGACTCAGACTGACTCCTAATGGCCAGCCACCGCCTGCCTGCTCAGTGTAAATATATAAACTCAGTGTAAATATATATGTATATGATGCTGTGTATAGACAATTTGGGCAGTAAATGAATAGACAAGGTATGTACAGCAGTACTTATATAGGATAGGCCTTGACTAGAATACAGTATATACATATGAAGTGGGTAAAACAGCATGTAAACATTATTAGTGACCATGACTATACGGCAACAGTCTCTAAGGTGCAGGGTTGAGTACCCGGAGGTAGCCAGCTAGCAACAGTGACTAAAGTTCAGGGCAGGGTATTGGGTGGACGCGGGTTAGTGGTGAGTCTGGTGACTGACTGTTTAACAGTCTGATGGCCAAGACATAGAAGCTCTTTTTCAGTCTCTCTGTCCCAGCTTTGATACACCTGTACTGTCTCCGCCTTCTAGATGGCAGCAGGGTGAACAGGCCCTGGCTCGGGTGACGGAGGTCCTTAATGATCTTCTTGGCCTTCCTGTGTGCTGTAGATGTGCTGTAGATGTCCTGGAGGGAAGGCAGTGTGCCCCTTGTGATGTATTGGGCTGACCGCACCACCCTCTGGAGAGCACTGCAGTTGCGGACGTTGTAGTTGCCATACCAGGCGGTGATACAGACCGACAGGATGCTCTCAACGGTGCATCTGTATAAGTTTGTGAGTGTCTTAGGGGCCAAGCCGAATTTCTTCAGTCTCCTGAGGTTGAAGAGGTGCTGTTGCACCTTCTTCACCACACTGTCTGTGTGGACGTACCATTTCAGGTTATCAGTGATATGCACGCTGAGGATCTTAACGCTTTTCACGCTCTCCACTGCTGCCCAGTGGATGTCATTTTATTGACATTGATAAAGCACATCTGAAGAAAACTCTACCAAAGTTTTATCAACACATCGCCATACACCCTTGTGGGGCCCCCATGTTGAAGAGCAGTCTGTCAGGAAGTCCAGGACCCAGTTGCACAATGTGGGGTTCAGACCCAGGGCCCCAAGCTTAATGAGCTTGGAGGGCACTATGGTATTGAAGGCTGAGCTGTAGTCGATGAACAGCACTCCTACATAGGTATTCCTCTTGTCCAGATGGGTATTAAAGTCCTGAGCTACAATAAACGTGATCTCAGCATATGCGGTTTTCAGTTTGCACAAAGTCCAGAGCAGTCGCAGTGTTGGCTTGAGGGGGACTATACACGGCCGTGACAATGTCCAAAGAGAATTCTCTCGGGAGGTAATGCGGTCTGCATTTGATAGTGAGGTATTCCAAATCGGGAGAACAAAAGGACTTGAGTTCTTGTACATTACCACAATCACACCATGAGTAGTTTTTTTTATTTTGTTTTACCTTTATTTAACTAGGCAAGTCAGTTAAGAACAAATTATTATTTTCAATGACGGCCTAGGAACAGTGGGTTAACTGCCTTGTTCAGGGGCAGAATGACAGATTTTTACCTTGTCAGTTTGATCTTGCAGCGGTTTTCGGTTAATAGTCCAACGCTCTAACCACTAGGCTACCTGCTGCCCCCAGTTCATGGTGAAGCATACACCTCTGCCTTTCTTTTTCCCAGAGATTTATTTCTTCCTGTCTGTGCAATGTAAGGAGAACCCCGCTGGTTTTATGGACAGGGACAGTATATCCGGAGAGAGCCATGATTCTGTGAAACAGAGTATGTTACAGTCCCTGATGTCTCTCTGGAAAGAAATCCTCACCCTGAGCTCGTATACTTTATTGTCCAGGGATACTCGGAAGCGGTGGATGCTACAAGTCCACTCGATAATCCTCTTCTCCGTTGGCAGCGTCTTGGAGCAGCCCTTGGGATGAGTGGAAATGCCTCGGGGGATAAGAACAAAGGAACCAATTCAGGAAAGTATATATTTTTTTAAATGCTGGTGAGTGACTGCTGATCTAATATCCTAAATGTATTTCCGGACTAGCTAATATTGCAAGAAATGTTCTGAGTAAATAATGTAAGCAATAACACAAAAAAATATATATGGCAAAGTTTGTTAGGCGCTAGGAACAGGGCGACCATGTCTGTCAGCACCATCTTGTTCCATCTTGCTCCGTCTCCATCGCTCTCTCTCTCTCTCTCTTGCTCCCTGTCTCACAAGGTGCTCCGCTCAAGCCTTAAAAAGATAAAGAAATAAACAAGAGCGGAATGTTGACAAAGAGCCTCTGACACTCACACAAAAAACTACTGGGCAGGAGCAGTCTGAGAGCTGCAGTAGTACAGTTACTGCAGGGCTCTTCTCAATCTCAAATATCCACGAGAGGCTGAAAAAAAACGCTACACACAGGAAGCATTTAGCTGGAGAAACCAAACAAGCTGCAGGGGTCTGGACCAGGCAGGGGGCTGTGGAGTGAAGCCTTTTTCTCTGGGTTGTTTTGGCCATCCAGAGAGGACAGAGAGGCGGCGTCTCAAATGGCATTATATTCCCTTTATAGTGTATTAGTTCTGACCAGAGCCCCGTAAGGTCCTGGTCAAAAATAGTGCACTTCATAGGGAATAGGGTGCCATTTGGGATGTAACCATAGATCAGTGGTGTTCTATCAAGGCCGGTGTTACTGGGGCTGCGTCTCTCTCCCCCGATGGATGCTCTTTTGTGGAGGGCTAACCTTTAATTGGCTAGTGAAGTGGTGAGGCGAATAGGAGGGTCTGTCTGTCTGTCGATCTGTCTGTCTTTGTGAAGCTAATGACTCTTTGGTCTCAGCCACACATTCCCTTTGAATAGGGAGTGGAGCCCCACTCCCCTGAGAACACGGCGATCTGTTTCTTCATTTAACGCTTCATTTGTGATTGCTGTCACAGTAATGGTGTGCGTGTGTGTGTGTGTGTATCTGTGTGTGTGTGTGTCTGCACATGACAGCATATGTGCTTGTTTGTAAGTAAATTGGTAAGAAAGAATGAAAAAGGAGTGAAACTGAGACACTGAAGGATTTATGTGTGTGTGTGTGTGTGTGTGTGTGTGTGTGTGTGTGTGTGTGTGTGTGTGTGTGTGTGTGTGTGTGTGTGTGTGTGTGTGTGCGTGCGTGCGTGTTAGGCAGAAGATGGTGTTAACATCCTCAGTGTGTGTCGTCTATCCAGACACAAAGGGTGTCCCCATGTGGTAGCAGCAGGAGCAGTCCTCCCCAGCCCTCCTCAACCCACTATAGGGTCCCACAGGGCACCTAATGGGAATATCATTAACCACACAGACAGCTAGAGCTGAATGGGAATGAGGGGAGGACAGGCCATGGATTAGATTAGAAAGCCATTTATGTCACTCTCCTACTTCAACAGTGAATGACACTAGTGTTCCATGTCAACACATGTCAAACACATGAAATGTTACAATTTTATGATGATTACAAAATGATAGGGTTCTTGCAAAGGCAATCTCCATGTAACTCACCAAGGTACAGTGCAAATGAAAAATATAAAAAAGAAAAGTACAACATTTAACTGTTTTCGAGCAACAGAATGTGGAGCAACATCAATTAGCTCTTTACCTGTTGACATCAAAACATTACAACATCCAAGACCTTAAGTTCTGCGAAAAGTATGAATAATAAAAAATTGGCATAATGTATAAATAGATTCTTCACACGATAGTTCAGCTTCTTTATCTTTGTATCTGAGGAACCTCCTGGCATGTCATACCTTTTGTCCGATGCCTACCATATTCCTCCGTATCTGGCACCTAAACCAAAGTTATTGGATCTTTTCCGCTTTTCCTACAACAAACAATGACACATGCATTCTATCCTGCAGAGCTAAGCATGCCTCTGTGTCTATGAATAAATTAATCAATGCTTTCTAAAGAAGACTGGCAGGCTTACCACAATGGTTCTTAACATAGCTAAGATTACGCTGCCATCCTATTGGCTCACACAGAAGCTTCACCCCCGCAGGAGGACGATAAGTAACGAATCAGATTCCTGATAGGCTCCATGGCTGTGTCTCAAATGGCACCCTATTATAGTATATAGTGCACTATTTTTTGAGCAGAGCCCTACGGGCTATTTGGGACGCAAGCTCTGTGTTTACAATCTAGCTCGGGGCTTCTGTGATTCTGAAGGTTCTCCATGCAGTTTAGCACCACAATAGCAGGGATTATAAGGTATCTCCAGTTTGATTCTGAATGGGTACCTTGTCTATTTCTAGCTATTTGTAGTTGTAAAGATGACAATTGTATCAACCTGGTTTTCTACAGAATTGTCACATCATTGTCATATTATGATGCTGCTTTCATAAGGTTGGACATGGAGAATATTTGACAGGGAGGAGTTTATGAATAGCCTGACAGTTTGAAATGCTCTGCAGTATTTCTTTGCCTATGTCATCAGCAGTTGCAAAACAGGCAAATTATAATAGGTGGTAAATCATAAATATTCTAACAACCTGTTCAATTAATGTTACTGTTAAGCTGTGACTGTAGTGAACTGACAAGGAAGGCGTAAATATTTTTTGGCAAAAAATAACTTCACTGAAAAAAACCTTCACTCATCTTAGAAAATATGAAGGACCTCATTATTTACAAGACTATATTCTGAGAATCATGGTTGACATTTGTGAAAGCTTTTAATTATTAAGGTTCTATCTGCATTTTGTCAAAATGTAGTAATTGTCGTAGCCCTGTTCTGTAAAATGTTCTCTACCAATATACTACTTTAAATACACCAATTCATGTCAAGTTAAAAAGAATCAAAAATATTTTTTAATTGCTCACACCATTCAAGCCAATGGGGGGGGGTTGGTACTTTAAAGCCAATTATCTTAGAGTCATCTTTTTGCAGATAGAACCTTATAATTTGAAGGTAATGCGACTTATCTATCATTGCTGTGGAAAGACATCCTATGGTGACATACAGTATCTCTTCTCTTATGTGGCCATGTGTCTGGGGTGAATTTCAAGGCAACAGGAAATACATCATATTATGAGTCTCAGAGCTCCCTCCAGTGGTCCATTTGAACAAATACACCACTTATCAGCTACTTCATCATTTTTCCTCAATCAAGTCTTAAAAAAAAAAGCCTCAATTGACTATAAACTTAACATTGAAATCTTATCTTCAACTCACCATAACCCTGTCACATTCTCACATTCATACACACTGTGTACACTTGCATCAACTTCACACTTCAGAAGATCACAAATTCAAACAGCATCTACCTACAGTGCCACGTACAGTAGCATCAGAAAGTATTCATACCTTTTGACTTATTCCACGTGTTGTTGTGTTACAGCCTGAATTCGTAAAGGATCACATGTATTTATTTTTCTCACCACATCTACACACAATACCTCCTAATGACAAAGTGGAAGCATGTTTTTAAAAATGTTTGTACATTTATTAAAAACGAAATACAGAAATATCTCATGTACAGTACACAAGTATTCACACCCCTGAGTCAATACATGTTAGAATCACCTTTGGCAGCAACTACAGGTGTGAGTCTTTCTGGGTAAGTCTAAGAGTTTTGCACACCTGGATTCTAAAATATTTGCATTATTATTATTATATTATTATTTTTTAAATTCTTCCAGCTCTGTCAAGTTGGTTGTTGATCATTGCTACACAACCATTTTTAAGTCTTGCTATAGATGTTTGAAAGGCTAGTGATGGCTCACATCAACACCATCATGCCGGAAACCCTAGACCCACTCCAATTTGTATACCGCCCCAACAGATCCACAGATAACGCAATCTCAATCGCTTTCCACACTGCACTTTCCCACCTGGACAAAAGGATCACCTATGTGACAATGCTGTTCATTGACTACAGCTCAGCATTCAACACCATAGTACCTACAAAGCTCATCACTAAGCTAAGGACCCTGGGACTAAACCCCTCTCTCTGCAACTGAATCCTGGACTTCCTGACGGGCCGCCCCCAGGTGGTAAGGGTAGGCAACAACACATCTGCAGCACTGATCTCCAACACTGGGGCCTCTCAGGGGTGAGTGCTCGGTCCCCTCCTGTACTCCGTGTTCACCCACGACTGCGTCGACAAATACATCTCCAACACCATCATTAAGTTTACTGACGACACAACAGTCTGATCACCGACAACGATGAGACAGCCTATAGAAAGGTGGTCAGAGAGATGGCAGTGTGGTGCCAGGACAACAAACTCTCCCTCAATGTGAGCAAGACAAAGGAGCTGATCGTGGACCATAGGAAAAGGAGGTCAGAACAGGCTGAAGTGGAACGGGTCGAGAGTTTCAAGTTCCTTGGTGTCCACCAACAAACTATCACGGTCCAAACACAACAAGACAGTTGTGAAGAGGGCACGACAACACCTTTTCCCCCTCAGGAGACTGAAAAGATTTAGCATGGCATAGAACCTCAAAAGGTTCTACAGCTGCACCATCGAGAACATCCTGACCAGTTGCATCACCGCCTGGTATGGCAACTGCTCGGCATCTGACTGTAAGGCGCTACAGAGGGTAGTGCGAACAGCACAGTACATCACTGGGGCCAAGCCTCCTGCCATCCAGGACCATCCAGGACCCCTCTCTTCTTACACTGCTGCTACTCACTGTTTATTATCTATGAATAGTCACTATGCAAAATACCTTGACTAACCTGTACCCCCACATATTGACTCGGTATCGGTATCCCCTGTATATAGCCTCGTTATTGTTATGGAATTTTCTTGTGTTACTTTATTTTTTTACTTTAGTTTATTTAGTAAATATTATCTTAACTCTATTTCTTGAACTGCATTGTTGGTTAAGGGCTTGTAAGTAAGCATTTCACGGTAAGGTCTACTACACCTGTTGTATTCAGCATTTCACAGTAATATTTGATTTGATGTTCAAGCTGATTTATGTCAAAACTGTAACTAGGCCACTCAGGAACTTTCAATGTCATTTTGGTAAGCATCTCCATTGTAGATCTGGCTTTGTGTTTAAGGTTATTGTCCTGCTGAAACGTGAATTTGTCAGACTGAACCTGGTTTTCTTCTAGGATTTTGCCTGTGCTTAGCTCCATTCTGTTTCTTTTTATCATAAAACACTCCCTAGTCCTCTGCCGATGACAAGCATACCTATAACATGATGCAGCTACCACCATGCTTCAAAATATGAAGAGTGTTACTTCGTGATTTGTTTTGTTGGATTTTCCCCAAACATAACACTTTGTCTTCAGGACATAAAGTTCCTCACTTTGCCACATTTTTTGCAGTTTTACTTTAGTGTCTTGTTGCAAATAGGATGCATGTTTTGGAATATTTGTATTCTGTACAGGCTTCCTTATTTTAACTCTGTCAATTAGGTTACTATTGTGGAGTAACTACAATGTTGTTGATCCATCAGTTTTCTCCTATTACAGCCATTGTAACTGTTTTAAAGTTACCATTGGCCTCACGGTGAAATCCCTGAGCGGTGTCCTTCCTCTCTGGCAACTAAGAAGGACACCTGTATCTTTGTAGTGACTGGGTGTATTGATACATCATCCAAAGTGTCATTAATGCTCCAAAAAATATTCAATGTCTGCTTTTTTCATTTTTACCCATCTATCAATATGTGCCCTTCTTTGCGAGGCATTGGAAAACATCCCTGTTCTTTGTGGTTGAAATTCATTGCTCCACTGAGGGACCTTACAGATAATTAATTGTATGTGTGGGGTACAGAGATGAGGTAGTCATTTAAAAAATGATGTTAAACACTATTATTGCACACAGAGTGAGTCCATGCAACTTATGTGACTTGTTAAGAACATTTTTACTCCTGAACTTATTTAGGTTTGACATAACAAAGGGGTTGAATACTTATTGACTCAAGATATTTCAGCTTTTAATTTGTAATTAATTTGTAAACATTTCTAAAAACATAATTCCCCTTTGACATGATGGGGTATTTCTTATAAGCCAGTGACACAAGATATCATTTGAATCCATTTTCAATTCAGGCGTTAACTCAACAAAATGTGTAAAAAGTCAAGGGGTGTGAATACTTTCTGAAGACACTGTACATGAGGTTAATACAAAAGGTGTGACAATTAGAGAGGAAGTAGCCTGAGGACACGTGAGTCCCATTATAAATATAGGTTGTATAAATTACAGTTTGAACTAATCACATTCAGATGATATCCCTTCAAATAGTAACATTAGCACCTACGACAGGATGCGTCCACACAGAACACCAACAGATTATACTTTTATGTGTTAGATGCATAAGATGCACCAGAACTAGCCTGTATGCTCATACTGTGTATAACATCGAGAAAAGTCACGTCAGGAAACATTGTATCATATAGAAATACCAAGCGTGTTACAGACACAGTAAAACAGATTAAATATAGCATAGCCTACATAGTGTCATTTGTAATTGTATTGTACTGTACAGTGTTAGGAATGGGAGGTTCTAGAAGCCAATTCTATCCTCATATAGAGAGAGGAGGAGCAGGATGCCCCAGCCAGACAGCAGTCCTACATTCTGCAGCAGGAACATGAGCCAGGGCCTACGGTTGTCCACATGGACCATGGTGGGGAGCTGGGGGATGAGGATTAAGACAATCAAATGCATTTAACTCATTGTTCAAAATATATAATATTTGTAGAGGAAATTAGGCATTTCTGAAAGGAATAGGAGCAACTGTGTCAAAACTCGGGGTCAGAGTTCTTCCTGGTCAGGTCACATGGCCAGGAGATGCTAAAGGCCCAAGTCAAAGCAATTGAACTATTCGTGCGACAGATTCTAATTTGAAAAGAACCACCAAGAAGCTATTCCTCCTATCCTGTTTGAGAATGTGGTAAAACTAGCATACTAACCATATCAGCCAGACCCACGTACAGGAAGAGACCAGAGGTGATGGCAGCGATCCACTGCTTGGTGGCCAGGTCAGTAGAGATGGTGAGGGCGATGTAGAGACCGATGAAGGATGTGAGGGCACTGGCCACGTTCAGCATCAAGGCCTTCTTCACTGACACCCCGCTGTGCAGCAGGATAGCGAAGTCACCTGGGAGATGGAGAGAACGGAGAAAGGAGGGGTATAAAGGGATGACACTGGTGATCAAATGTCGGTCTTAGATTGATGTCATTGGAAAGATTGTGTGAATTAGAAACAGAGCCAAATGGCTAAACTGTGTATCTGCTAATCATCTACCTTTCATCTGTTGCTATTAATCTATTCTAATACTTTGTTTGAAATGAAAGATAATCTTCTGAAATCAAACAAATCTAACTAAATATATATATCGAGTTCGATTTGTTTGATTTCAGAAGATTATCTTTCATTTCAAACAATAAAGTATTAGAATAGATTATATATACTGTATATATATATATGGCTGGACCTTATTCTCAAGAGCCTTTTTCAACATGGCCAACTAGAGGAATCAGTCGGTGCTCCACTCACCCAGTTCGTGAGGCAGCTCATGACAGAACACAGCCAGAGACGTGGCAAGACCTGACTTCCAGGAAACAGAAAAGGCCGCTCCGATAGCCAGGCCATCGGCAAAGTTATGTATCCCGTCCCCTATGGTAACCATGTAGGGTAGCAGACGCTGTTCTAGTGGAGGGGAGAGACAGAAGGGAAACTCAGAGAGAGGCTCAGTTGTCTAAATAAGTCCATTCAAAATGCAGCTATTGTTAATAATTGTATATATATATTTGTAAATACAGAATATACTGTATGACTACATGACCAAAAGTACTGTATGTGGATACTTGCTCGTCGAATATCTAATTTCAAAATCATGGGCATTAATATTGAGTTGGTCCCCCCTTTGCTGCTATATCAGCCTCCACTCTTCTGGGAAGGATTTCCACTAGATATTAGAACATAGCTGTGGGGACTTGCTTCCATTCAGCAACAAGAGCATTAGTGAAGACGAGCACTGATGTTGGGCGATTAAGCCTGGCTCACAGACAGCGTTCCAGTTCATCCCAAATGTGTTCAATGGGGTTGAGGTCAGGGCTCTGCGCAGTCAAGTTCTTCCACACAGATTTCCCTTCATTGGAACCAAGGGGCCTAGTCCGAACCATGAAAAACAGCCCCAGACCATTATTCCTCATCCACCAAACTTTACAGTTGGCATATTGCATTGGGGCAGGTAGCGTTCTCCTGGCATCCACCAAACCCTGATTCGTCCATCGGACTACCAGATATTGAAGCGTGATTCATCACTCCAGAGAATGCGTTTCCACTGATCCAGAGTTCAATGGTGGAGAGCTTTACACCGCTCCAGCCGACACTTGGCATGATGATCTTAGGCTTGTATTGGGCTGCTCGGCCATGGAAACCCATTTCATGAAGCTCCCGACGTACAGTTATTGTGCTGACGTTGCTTCCAAAGGCTGTTTGGAACTCGGTAGTGAGTGTTGGAACCAAGGACAGACGATATTTACGTGCTACACGCTTCAGCACACGGCGGGCCGTTCTGTGAGCTTGTGTGGCCTACCACTTTGCGGCTGAGCCATTGTTGTTCCTAGATGTTTTCACTTCACAATAACAGCACTTACAGTTGACAGTGGCAGCTCTAGCAGGGCAGAAATCTGACAAACTGACTTGTTGGAAGTGCCAAGTTGCAAGTCGCTGAGCTCTTCCAGTGGGTCAGAAGTTTACATATACTAAGTTGACTTAAACATCTTGGAAAATTCCAGAAAACTCTGTCATGGCTTTAGATGATTCTGATAGGCTAATGACATTATTTGATTCAATTGGAGGTGTACCTGTGGATGTATTTCAAGGTCTACCTTCAAACTCAGTGCCTCTACACTTGACATCATGGGAAAATCAAAAGAAATCAGCAAAGAACCCATTAAAAAAATTGTAGACCTCTACAAGTCTGGTTCATCCTTGGGAGCCATTTCCAAACACCTGAAGGTACCACGTTCATCTGTACAAACAATTGTACACAAGTATAAACACCATGGGGCCACACAGTCGTCATACAGCTCAGGAAGGAGACGCATTCTGTCTCCTAGAGATGAGCGTACTTTGGTGCGAAAAGTGCAAATCAATCCCAGAACAACAGCAACGGACCTTGTGAAGATGCTGGAGGGAACAGGTACAAAATTATCTATATCCACAGTCCTATATCGACATAACCTGAAAGACCGCTCAGCAAGGAAGAAGCCACTGCTCCAAAACCGCCATAAAAAAGCCAGACTACGGTTGGCAACTGCACATAGAGACAAAGATCGTACTTTTTGGAGAAATGTCCTCTGGTCTGATGAAACGAAAATTGAACTGTTTGGCCATAATGACCATCGTTATGTTTGGAGGAAAAAGGGGAGGCTTGCAAGCCAAAGAACACCGTGGGGCACGGGGGTGGGAGCATCATGCTGTGGGGGTGCTTTGCTGCAGGAGGGACTGGTGCACTTCACAAAATAGATGTCATCATGAGGCAGGAAAATATGTGGATATCTCAAGACATCAGTCAGGAAGTTAAAGCTTGGTCGCAAATGGGTCTTCCAAATGGGCAATGACCCCAAGCATACTTCCAAAGTTGTGGAAAAATGGCTTAAGGACAACAAAGTCAAGGTATTGGAGTGGCCATCACAAATCCCTGACCTCAGTCCTATTGAAAGTTTGTTGGCAGAACTGAAAAAGCGTGTGTGAGCAAGGAGACCTACAAAACTGACTCAGTTACACCAGCTCTGTCAGGAGGAATGGGCCAAAATTCACCCAACTTATTGTGGGAAGCTTGCAGAAGGCATCAAGAAACATTTGACCAAAGTTAACAATTTAAAGGCAATGCTACCAAATACTAATTGAGTGTATGTAAACTTCTGACCCACTGGGAATGTGATGAAATAAATAAAAGCTGAAATAAATGATTCTCTCTACTATTATTCTGACATTTCACATTCTTAAATTAAGTGGTGATGCTAATTTACCTAAGACAGGACATTTTTACTAGGATTAAATGTCAGGAATTGTGAAAAACTGAGTTGAAATGTATTTGTATGTAAAGTTCCAACTTCAACTGTATATATATATATATATATATACATAAATAATGGTGTGTATAGACAGTATGGACAGTATATGAACAGAAGATATGTGTACAGCAGTAGTTATATAGGATGAGTTTTGACTAGAATACAGTATATACATATAGAGTGGCTAAAACAGTACAGTGGTAAACATGATTCAAGTGACCAGTGTTCAATTACTATGTACTGTAGGGCAACAGTCTCTAAGGTATCATTGTAAATGATATTATAATTTACAACGATGACGGGGACATTTGGGTTGTACCTGCAGCTAAAATGTTTTATCCCTTTAGCAAATATCCCTTTTTAATTGTTCATTAGAAAAGAACACAGCTCTCTTGTGCACCTTACTCTTCGTCACACTGAATGTGTGTAAACATTGACTAGACTTGAGACTTGACTCGCACAGTAAGTTTACAGTTTGACATTGTAGCTACTTCCTGAATGTCAAACCTTGACCTATTTTTGTATTATTATTATTATCATCATCTTTGCTACTCAGTCATGTCACGACTTACTTTAACACATTTCTTAGTCTATATTGTATATTCTTATTGCGTATATATTTCCAAACATGAATATGAAAAGAAAAAGGCTTTCCTGTGCAAGTGACCAATAAACTTTGATTAGATGTAATGTCTTATGAAAAGGTTGTAATTGACCCAGAAGACGTTCTTACCTCTTGAGTGTTGGTTTTGTTCTGGAAAGGCTTTCTCTGTGTCATTGCTATCAACCTAGCAGGATCAGAATATTATAGAATAATAACACCTGAATTAAAGCAGTGAAAGGGTTAGTGAGGGACAAGGTGTTCAGAAACACGGGTAGCAGAGACGTAAGACTACATGCTGTGCCAGGTAAAAATATAGGCTTACTATGAAACTGGCTTTTCAGTCATGGATCTATGTCTGACTCAGTTCTCCAAGAGAAAGGTTAGAGGGTTTACAACCTACCAAGTCTGCCTGTGAATAACTAGTACATAACCTACCATGTCTGCCTGTGAATAACTAGTACATAACCTACCATGTCTGCCTGTGAATAACTGTCACACAACCTACCAGGTCTGTCTGTGAATAACTAGTACATAACCTACCATGTCTGCCTGTGAATAACTAGTACATAACCTACCATGTCTGCCTGTGAATAACTGTCACACAACCTACCAGGTCTGTCTGTGAATAACTAGTACATAACCTACCATGTCTGCCTGTGAATAACTAGTACATAACCTACCATGTCTGCCTGTGAATAACTGTCACACAACCTACCAGGTCTGTCTGTGAATAACTAGTACATTACCTACCATGTCTGCCTGTGAATAACTGTCACACAACCTACCAGGTCTCTGTGAATAACTGGTACAGAACCTACCAGGTCTGTCTGTGAATAACTGGTACAGAACCTACCAGGTCTGTCTGTGAATAACTGGTACAGAACCTACCAGGTCTCTGTGAATAACTGGTACAGAACCTACCAGGTATGTCTGTGAATAACTGGTACAGAACCTACCAGGTATGTCTGTGAATAACTGGTACAGAACCTACCAGGTCTGTCTGTGAATAACTGGTACAGAACCTACCAGGTCTCTGTGAATAACTGGTACAGAACCTACCAGGTGTGTCTGTGAATAACTGGTACAGAACCTACCAGGTGTGAACATGGAGGCCTAGGAACTGGTACAGAACCTACCAGGTCTGTCTGTGAATAACTGGTACAGAACCTACCAGGTCTGTCTGTGAATAACTGGTACAGAACCTACCAGGTCTGTCTGTGAATAACTGGTACAGAACCTACCAGGTCTGTCTGTGAATAACTGGTACAGAACCTACCAGGTCTGTCTGTGATACAGACTGCTTGTTCTTTTTGTCCTGCAGGTACATCTCCACGACTTTACCATGGTCACAGTGATGGGGCTCAGACTCCACCTGGAAACACAATGAGACAATGTGCTCATAATATCATATCTTTTGATTGCAGACAGCATAGAACATGTATCTACTATTATTACCTAACAATTATCACATTTTGTAACCAGTAAGACCTGACTAATTTCTGTGACCGAAGCATTGCACTTTATTAAAAGTTTATTGCAAATATACGTGTGGGGGTTTTTTCACCATGGATCCACTGAACCAGTAAGTGGACAGAACAGTGGGGTTCAGTAAGAAGATAACATTTAGAAACAGAGTGAAATTGGGAGGTACTACCTGAAATGGTCCAATAACGTCACTGATTTTTGTTTCTTGATGCAAAACATTTTGCTAAACACAGCCCAGGGGATAGACACTACTTACCCCATGGTGATGCGGAGCATGGTGCGTGGTGATGATGGAGAAAATAGTCTCCATGAGATAGAAGCAGTAGATGCCAGCCATCAGCACCAGTATCTTATAGATGTAGTCTGGAACCTCCTCTGAGTGGCTGTGGTCTGTTCCTTCACTGTGAACATGGAGGCCTAGGAACTGAATCAAAAGAGGAAACACGGTCACAACACGGTCAGACACAGTCAGCCCAATGTCATTATAATGACAGTGTTATGACAGTGTTATGTAACCTTTATGACGGCAATACACAGGGAAGGATAAAACCAAATACTGGTGATGCAATCAACCTGTGGGTCCATTACTCTGAAATGGCCTCCTTCACATGCCACTGTTCTGACAGATGAATGTTTAGAGTGGAGACTGGTACCTATCCACCATATTGCTTTCACCAATCATGTCCTCTCAATAGGTAGTTGTTAAGGAGAGAAGAGGGGGATAAGAAACAATTTCGGCACCATAGGGACACAGTGTTATGTTACTCTCATCATTGGCTTTGTAATGACCGAAGATTCCCCGAAGCAACATCGGCCCATTTCTCTGTTTGTCCAATGAGAGGGTGTCGTTTCAGTTCCTTAATCACATTATTTTACACTGTAGCTGAGGATAGGGTGTGACAGCCTGCTAATACGTCGTCCTGTGATGTTGGCATGGATCTAAAAGGATTGAGCTACAGGAACAGGAAGTTCTGGATCTCCTTTAGAAGAGTCTGTCTGCCCTGGGGGAAATTAGCCAACTAAACTCAACTCCACGATTTACGATGCCGTTGAGTGGCAACAATGTCATGTGTAAATGCAAGCTATTCTTTGGGTGCTGAAATCAGTATTTCTTGATAAAAAAAAAACATTTTATGTGACGTCGTAGCTCCAGTCCGCCCACACTAGTTTCAGCACAACTCCATCGTAAATTGTGGAGTTAAGTTTAATCAAAGGCCCTCAGACATCTAGATGATCATTGGGTCGCACAGACATGAAAGGCCCAGTGCAGTCAATAACTGGATTTCCTGTGTTTTATATTTATTTCCCACAATATGTGGTTGGAATAATACTGTGAAATTGTGAAAATTATGACAAAGGCCATTTGGTGTAAGAGCTGTTTGAAAAGACCCCCTGAAATTTCAGCCTGTTTTGGTGGGATGGAGTTTTGGTCTTCCATGGTGACATCACCATGCAGTAAATTAGTTAACAGAGAGTTTCAAACCTCTGGCAATAACGGCTAGTTTTCACCCTCCCAAATCAGACCACTCGCAGACAGTCCTAGCAAAATTCTTGCTTGAGAAATTGCTTTGTTTGAATCTATTTCTTTATATTTTTTTGTACCATTTTAATTTAAAACAATCACAGTAAGGTACTAAATTGTTACCTAGAAATTATTTGATGTTGAGATAAAAACAGCTGCATTGGCCCTTTAATCATAACACTTCAAGGAAGTGTTGAGGAGAAAGAGGACTAGCTGGTGAGATTGTGATGTTGCGTGTGATGCGCTGCTGGTACAATCTAAAAGGTAATGCTGCTGAACAATAACCAGATGATACCTGATGATATACCTGTTATGCTATAAAGTGAGTATAAAGTCTAAATCAGTGTTTTTTCCCCACATTGTCCATTCCAGGCACAGTTCCAGCACCTATGATGGGTGTGTAACCAGGCCAGCACAGTACAGCTCAGCTTGAATCAGCTGGGCTCGGTAATGTGAATATGGTACTGTGGTGCTCACCATAGGCAGGAGGTGCAACAGGGCGTCCCCAGTGAGGGAGCCCACGGCCAGGCTGACACAGAACTGGATGATGAGCTGGAAGACACTACTACAGGAAGTACACAGCAGCACCACAACGCCAAACACAGCGGCCAGACAGATCAGAAGATTGGCGATGGTGGCATACACATACTCTGTGGAGAGAGAGAATTAACATTACTGGGTTCAACGTATACAGTAATAACAGGACTTAAGCAAATAAGTCAGTCAAGCCATGAAAGGTCTGTTAGATGATAATATATTCCACATACTGTGGATGTTACCTAATGATAACATCCATCTATACTGAACAAAAATATGCAACATGCAACAATTTCAAGTTAAAGTTCATATAAGGAAATCAGTCCATTTAAATCAATTCATTAGGCACTCATCTATGGATGTCACATGACTGGGCAGAGGCGCAGCCATGGGTGGGTCTGGGAAGGTATAGGCCCACCCACTAACCCAATGGGGAGCCAGGCCCAGCCAATCAGAATGAGTTTTTCCCCACAAAAGGGCTTTATTACAGACAAAAATACTCCTCAGTTTCATCAGCTGTCTGGGTGGCTCAGATGAACACACAGGTGAAGAACGCAGATGTGGAGGTCCTGGGCTTGGCGTTACACATGGTCTGCGGTTGTGAGGCCGGTTGGACGTACTGCCAAATTCTCTAAAACAACGTTGGAGGCGGCTTAAGGTAGAGAAATTAAAATTAAATGATCTGGCAACAGCTCAGGTGGACATTCCTGCAGTCATGCTGTTTAATCAGCTTCTTGATACTTCTTGACCTGTCAGGTGGATGGATTATCTTGGCAAAGGATAAATGCTCACTAACAGGGATGTAAACAAGCATGTCAACAAAATTGGAGAGAAATAAGCTTTTTGTGTATATGGAACATTTCTGGGATCTTTTATTTCAGCTCATGGAACATGGGACCAACACTTTACATGTTGATTTTATATTTTTGTTCAGTATAGTTTAAATTTTGGAGCGTTTATATTTATGAACATAGTAAATGTATCGGTGCAGAGTCTCACTATCATTCCCTTTTCATTAAAAAGTAAATAGTGACGAATGGGCCTTTCTGTATCAAAAGGAGAGGAGTGAGTGTTGAATAGAGTGTGTATTGTAGTAGTCAATCAATCACATATATTTTATAAATCCCTTTTAACATCAGAAGTTTACATATATCCATCCTAAACTCCCAAAGAGTAAGCAATGCAGAGGCAGAAGCATGGAGCTAGGACTGTAGCAGTCCACTCACTCTCTATGGTGCTGAGCTGGTCTGATGGTCCAGTGGGGGGAGAGGTGCTGTTGCAGGCCCCACTGAGGATCTGCTGGACCAGGGCTGGGCTAAGCCAGGCCACGTCATACCTGGACAGGCTAGATCCATTCAGCCCATGGATCTTTACCAGTTCCTCTGGGCTGAAACATGTCTATTTGGAGAAAACAGAGCTGAAACACATCTACATAAGCAGGAAATGCCAACAACGAACAGTCTAACTCATATTTATGCATTAAAAACAAATAATAAAAGAAAAGCATTGTAAGTTTTAGTTTTGTAAAGTTGGCGCGGGAGGGGTGGATTTCTTTATGTTATCGATCAATAATGACAAACCTTCTGGCATTGACAACTTAGATGGAAAGCTACTGAGGACGGTAGCTGACTATAGCCACTCCTATATGTCATATCTTTAATCTAAGCATACAGGAAAGTGTGTGCTCTCAGGCCTGGAGAGAAGCCAAAGTCATTCTGCTACCCAATCAGAACTATCAGCTTGCTGCCAGCTCTTAGCAAACTGTTGCAAACAAATGTAATACTATTTCTCTGTAAATAAATTGATGTTCAGCATGCTTATAGAGAAGGGCACTCAACATGTACTGCACTGACATAAATGACTGATGATTGGTTGAAATAAATTGATAATAAGAAGATTGTGGGAGCTGTACTGTTAGATTTCAGTGTAGCCTTTGATATTATTGCCAATAACCTGTTGTTGAGAAAAACGTATGTTTTATGGCTTTTCAACCTCTGCCATATCGTGGATCCAGAGCTTTTCTTCTAATAGAACTCAGAGTTAGTTTTTATAGAAGCCTCTCTCTAATGTAAAACATGTATGGTATGGTATACAGCAGGCAGGTCTCTAGGCCTGCTATTCTTTTCCATTTTACCAATGACCTGCCACTGGCATTAAACCAAGCCTGTGTGTCCATGTATGCTGACTATTCAACCATATACGTGTCAGCAACCACCACTAATGAAGTCACTGAAACTAATGAAGTCACTGAGTTGCAGTCAGTTTTGGAATGGGTGGCCAGTATTAAACTGGTCCTGAACATCTCGTAAACTAAGAGAATTGTATTTGGTACAAATCAGTCCCTAAGCTCTAGACCTCTAGCTGAATCTGATAATGAATGGTGTGGCTGTTGAACAGGTTGAGGAGACTAAATTACTTGGTGTTCCCTTAGATTGTAAACTGTCATGGTCAAAACATATAGATTCGATGGTTGTAAAGATGGGGAAAGAGATGCTCTGCTTTTTTGACACCACACTCCAAAAATCAAGTCCTGCAGGCCTCTAGTTTTGTCTTATCTTGATTATTGTCCAGTCATGTGGTCAAGTGTCGCAAAGAAAGGTCTAGTTAAGCTGCAGATGGCCCAGAACAGAGCGGCACATCTTGCTCTTCACTGTAATAAGAGGGCTAATATAAATACTATGCATTCCAGTCTCGCTTGGCTAAAAGTAGAGGTGAGACTGACTGCATCACTTCTTACTTTTATAAGAAACATTAATGTGTTGAAAATTCTACATTTTTGCATAGTCAACTTACAGCTCTGACACACACACTTACATACCGGACATGCCACCAGGGGTCTTTTCACAGTCCTCAAATTCAGAACAAAGTCAAGAAAGCTTACAGTATTATATAGAGCCATAATTGCTTTTGCTCAAGTGAACAGCAAACCTGGTTTAAAAAACAGATGAAACAATACTTCACGGCACAACGCCTCTCCCCTATTCAACCTAGATATTTTATGTGCATGTATTGATATGTAGGCTATGTCTGCCATTTTTAAATGGATGTAGTTCTGTCCTTGAGCTGTTCTAGTCTATTATTGTTCTGTATTATGTCATGTTTCATGTTTTGTGTGAACCCCAGGAAGAGTAGCTGCTGCTTTCACAACAGCTAATGGAGATCCTAATAAAATACCAAATACATGGAGGAAACAGCGCTGAAACATGTCTACATTGAGGAAACAGCACTGAAACATGTCTACATGGAAGAAACAAAGATGAAACAAGTATACATGGAGGAAACAAAGATGAAACAAGTATACATGGAGGAAACAATGATGAAACAAGTATACATGGAGGAAACAAAGATGAAACAAGTATACATGGAGGAAACAAAGATGAAACAAGTATACATGGAGGAAACAAAGATGAAACAAGTATACATGGAGGAAACAGGGATGAAACACATCTACAGTGGCTTGCGAAAGTATTCACCCCCTTGGCATTTTTCCTATTTTGCTGCCTTACAACCTGGAATTAAAATAGATTTTGGGGGGGATTGTATCATTTGATTTACACAACATGCCTACCACTTTGAAGATGCAAAATATGTTTTATTGTGAAACAAACAAGAAATAAGACAAAAAACAGAACACTTGAGAGTGCAAAACTATTCCCCCCCTCAAAGTCAATACATTGTAGATCCACCTTTTGCAGTAATTACAGTTGCAAGTCTTTTGGGGTATGTCTATATAAGCGTGGCACATCTAGCCACTGGGATTTTTGCCCATTCTTCAAGGAAAAACTGCTCCAGCAGTTGGATGGGTTCCTCTGGTGTACAGCAATCTTTAAGTCATACCACAGATTCTCAATTGGATTGAGGTCTGGGCTTTGACTAGGCCATTCCAAGACATTTAAATGTTTCCCCTTAAACCACTCGAGTGTTGCTTTATCACTATGCTTAGGGTCATTGTCCTGCTGGAAGGTGAACCTCCATCCCAACCTCAAATCTCTGGAAGACTGAAACAGGTCTCCCTCAAGAATTTCCCTGTATTTAGCGCCATCCATCATTCCTTCAATTCTGACCAGTTTCCCAGCCCCTGACGATGAAAAACATTCCCACAGCATGATGCTGCTGCCACCATGCTTCACTGTGGGGATGTTGTTTTCGGGGTGATGAGAGGTGTTGGGTTTGCGCCAGACATAGCGCTTTCCTTGACGGCCAAAAAGCAACATTTTTGTCTCATCTTACCAGAGTAACTTCTTCCATATGTTTGGGGAGTCTCCCACATTCCTTTTGGCAAAAACCAAATGTGTTTGCTTATTTCCTTCTTTAAGTAATTGCTTTTTTCTGGCCACTCTTCCGTAAAGCCCAGCTCTGTGGAGTGTACGGCTTAAAGTGGTCCTATGGACAGATACTCAAATCTCCACTGCGTAGCTTTGCAGCTCCTTCAGGGTTATCTTTGGTCTCGTTGTTGCCTCTCTGATTAATGCCCTCCTTGCCTGGTCTGTGAGTTTAGGTGGGGGCAGGTTTGTGAGTTTAGGTCTCTTGGCAGGTTTGTTGTGGTGCCATATTCTTTCAAATTTTTAATAATGGATTTAATGGTGCTCCATGGGATGTTCAAAGTTTCAGATATTTTTTTATAACCCAACCCTGCTCTGTACTTCTCCACAACTTTTTCCCTGACCTGAGCTGCTTCTTTTTCATGGTTCCCCTTGCTTAGTGGTGCTGTAGACGCTGGAGCCTTTCAGAACAGCTGTATATATACTGTATATATACTGAGATCATGTGACACTTAGATTGCACAAAAGTGGACTTTATTTAACTAATTATGTGACTTCTGAAGGTAATTGGTTGCACCAGATCTTATTTAGGGGCTTCATAGCAAAGGGGGTGAATACATATGCACAAACCACTTTTCTATTTTTTTTCTATTTTTTCTTCTTTTAAACAAGTGATTTTTTTCATTTCACTTTGTATGTCCATTACCTGAAATCCAAATAAAAATACATTTTAATTACAGGTTGTAATGCAACAGAATAGGAAAAATACCAAGGGGGATGAATACTTTTGCAAGGAACTGTATATGGAGGAAACAGGGATAAAACACATCTATATGGAGGAAACAGGGCTGTAACACCCTATAGTGCACTGTTTTGGGCACTATGAAGGGAATAGTGTGTCATTTGGGACACAGTCAGATACAGTATTTGGATGAGTAGACAAGTATATTAATTGAATAATTAATTTGCATTTCCATTTTCCATTGATGCACTGCACAGCACAGCATTTTCAGCTATTATTTCAGCTATTCAGCTATTTCATCTTTATTTAACCAGGTAGGCTAGTTGAGAACAAGTTCTCATTTACAACTGCGACCTGGCCAATATAAAGCAAAGCAGTGCGACAGAAACAACAACACAGAGTTACACATAAACAAAGGTACGGTTAATAACACAATATAAAAATCTATGTACAGTGTGTGCAAATGTAGAAGAGTAGGGAGGTAGGTAATAAATGGGCCACAGAGGCCAAATAACACTGGAGTGGTAGATGTGCAAGTAGTGATACTGGGGTGCAAAAGAGCAAGAGGGTAAGTAATAATATGGGGATGAGATAGTTGGGTGTGCTATTTACAGATTCACTGTACCTGTACACAGCCATCGGTAAGCTGCTCTGACAGCTGATGCTTAAAGTTAGGGAGGGAGATATAAGACCCCAGCTTCAGTGATTTTTGCAATTCGTTCTAGTCAATGCCTTAAATGACTAAAGGAAAGATGTCATTGGGCATTCATTCATCTCTTGTGGAAAGACTATGTAAACATAAATGGTACATCTGACCAAATTACACAAGATTTTAGTTCTGGGTTTAGTTTGAGATTAGGCATTTATAAAGTGGGGATCACTTTTACAAGTGACATGTCATTATGCCTCAGCTGTGCTCCTTTTCATTCAATTTCTCCAATAGAGATGTTACCATGGAGGGAATCAATAGCTCCCAATAGCTCAGGCAATTAAAGCACATCTAATGCTCATTACAACACACAGGAGGAGCAGCAGACACCATGGGGTTTAGCAGTTTGATAATGAATCAGAGTGAAGGAGTGTGGGTGGGTTTATGTGTGTGTGTGTGTGTGTGTGTGTGTGTGTGTGTGTGTGTGTGTGTGTGTGTGTGTGTGTGTGTGTGTGTGTGTGTGTGTGTGTGTGTGTGTGTGTGTGTGTGTGTGTGTGTGTGTGCTGTGCCTTTAAGCCCCCGAAGAGAGAGTGAAGCTAAGGCCTTGACCTAATAACCCACCAAGCACTGAGGTGATTCAGTATAATAATGACCCACCAAGCACTGAGGTGATTCAGTATAATAATTACCCACCAAGCACTGAGGTGGTTCAGTATAAAAATTACACACTAAGCACTGAGGTGGTTCAGTATTGTAATTACCCACCAAGCACTGAGGTGGTTCAGTAAAATAATTACATACCAAGCACTGAGGTGGTTCAGTATAATAATCACCCATCAAGCACTGAGGTGGTTCAGTCTAATAATGACCCACCAAGCACTGAGGTGGTTCAGTATAATAATGACACACCAAGCACTGAGGTGGTTCAGTATAATAATCACCCATCAAGCACTGAGGTGGTTCAGTATAATAATGACCCACCAAGCACTGAGGTGGTTCAGTATAATAATGACACACCAAGCACTGAGGTGATTCAGTATAATAATTACCCACCAAGCACTGAGGTGGTTCAGTATAAAGAATTACACACTAAGCACTGAGGTGGTTCAGTATTGTAATTACCCACCAAGCACTGAGGTGGTTCAGTAAAATAATGACACACCAAGCACTGAGGTGGTTCAGTATAATAATCACCCATCAAGCACTGAGGTGGTTCAGTATAATAATTACCCACCAAGCACTGAGGTGGTTCAGTATAATAATGACACACCAAGCACTGAGGTGGTTCAGTATAATAATTACCCACCAAGCACTGAGGTGGTTCAGTATAATAATGACACACCAAGCACTGAGGTGGTTCAGTATAATAATGACACACCAAGCACTGAGGTGGTTCAGTATAATAATGACACACCAAGCGCTGGGGTGGTTCAGTATAATAATTACCCACCAAGCACTGAGGTGGTTCAGTATAATAATTACTCACCAAGCACTGAGGTGGTTCAGTAAAATAATGACACACCAAGCGCTGGGGTGGTTCAGTATAATAATTACTCACCAAGCACTGAGGTGGTTCAGTAAAATAATGACACACCAAGCACTGAGGTGGTTCAGTATAATAATGACACACCAAGCACTGAGGTGGTTCAGTATAATAATTACCCACCAAGCACTGAGGTGGTTCAGTAAAATAATGACACACCAAGCGCTGGGGTGGTTCAGTATAATAATTACCAGGTCCCAGCTGCTGATGTTCCTCTGGTGGTACCCCTCCTCGTGACTCTGCCTGAAGGCTGCACTTCCACCTCGACCCCCCCAACCACTCTGAGCACCTCGACCCCCGCTAGCGGCACTGTGGTGACTATGATCATTATGACCATGGTCATTGTTGTGTCCATCTTGATCTCCATGTTCATGATCGTGTTCCTCTTCGTGGATTCCACCCAGTTGCAAGCTCTTCATAATACCTTCCAGCTCTACAGAGATGAATCAGAATGATATGATTGGTGGTAATGTATATAGCAGGCCATTGGGGAACAGCAGGGGCGAAACTTTGGCTTTAGAAGTGGGGGGGACATATTTTTTTTGTATAACTTTTTTTTCTTCAGTCAGATTAACACTCCAAGAGCCTACCCGGCACCTCGGAGTCGTCCGCATGGTCCTAAAGCACACTGTTGCCTCGTTTTGTATCACATTCTAATGATAAAACTGGGGGGAACATGTCCCCCCCGTCCCCAGTGAAAGTTGCGCCCCTGGGGAAAAGTAATATACACTCTAATTACCAGTGGTTTTCATAGGGTAATGTTAATAACATAGCCTCTCAAGGGCAACATGCTAAATAAATGATGAATTATGTATGACACATCATGGATGAATGAGTAGGTTGAAGTACAGGCAGGAGGATGACATTACATGTGTTATAAAAGTGTAATAAAACTAAAACTAAAGAATAAGATCAAAATGATTCATACTAATAGGAATAGTCACTTGTTATGAGAGTAATAACAACATTAAAGGGTTATCGTACGGTACCATGAATAGTGATGTTGTCAGAGCCGAAGCGGTTGAGTATGAAATCCAAAAAATACTCTTCTTCAGGTAGTGCTCTGGCTGTCATGCAGTCACCTCGTAAAGCATGGTAAACTATGTATCCAAACACCACATCTGTGTTGTGAGGGTCACCATCACTAGTTGACGCGCTGCTCTCCTCTAAGATGTCTTGACCAGTGAGACAGTGCTAAATGACCATGATAACAAGACAGGACAGACTTACACTGTTGAATAGAAATACTTTGTTGAGACAAATTAACTATTTAGAAAACAGGTCAGTATATACAGTATTTTGCTATTCTTCATTATAAACCGGGTAGTTTCAGCCCTGGATTCCGATTGGCTAAAATGCATGGCATATGAGACAATATACCACAGGTATGACGCAATCTCCTGGTTTACTGTTCTAATTACGTTGGTAACCTGTTTATAACAGCAATAAGGCACCTCTGGGGGTTTGCAGTATATGGCCAATATAACACGGCTAAGGGCTGTAGCCAGGCACTCTACATTGTTAAAATTTTAACAGCCCGTAGCCGTGGTATATTGGCAATATACCACACCCCCTCTGGCCTTATTACTTCATTATTACACATCAGCTCCAACCTGGTCGTACTGCTGATCAGGCTTGTAGTGCTTCTCCATGTTTCGGAGCAGAGTCTCTATCCCACTGCTCTCCATGTCTCCGTGTCCATGCCCATCCCTGTGCCTGTGTACGTGGTGGTCATGGCCTGTGATTTCCTGGATGAGGTGGTCATGGCCTGTGATTTCCTGGATGAGGTGGTCCGTCTCATCCCCCCACCTCCCTGCCTTCACGGCAGAGCAGGCCTCGGTGGGAGAGCTGAGGTAGAGGTGGCATCCTGCCGCTACTCTGAAGAAGCCCTCGTTGTGAAGGAGACCACCAGTGCTGGTAAAGTTACCCACCAGCTGGTCTACTGACTGCACAGAGAGGCACTAGAAACAAGCTTCAGTGTTACATGTAGATTATTAATGTACTAAGGACAAATATAGGTCTAATTTATAAGAGAAAACATAAGGTCGTAAGGTCTTATTGTTTTGTCATTATGACCACAAGCTAAAGGAAAGGAGTTTGGGTTGGTTTGACTTGGGTGACATTTTCTGATATTTAAGAGCAGACTATACTCTGGGTTTTTTAGTCAGGACATACAGTGACTTTGTACAGTATCATAATGTAGATAATAGTCCGAATCTACCGCACATCCAAAACCGACTAGTGAATGTGCTGGAGGCAAAATGCAAAACTGGAGGAACAGGAAAAAGTCTCCACACATTTTTAGTCAGATGTAAATGTATTTTAGAATAGGCTGAGCTTGATGCAGGTCGGACTGACTGAAAGAAATATGAAATAGAATTTCAGAAATGTAAGGAAAATAGAATGCCTGATCATTAAGATGCAATTTAAACAACCTGCACAGTGAAGGTTGATACAACCAAGACATTCAAATGAATTGGCGATGTAAAAGAAAAGCATTAATATAAAATATTATATTGGGTTTATGATCATTGTAATAGTCATATAGAAGGCTATGCTAATACTTGTAACCCAGCCATACGCCATTTAAGCCTAAGACATTGTTCTATAATATCTACTACCCTGTTTTAGTGTTGGTTTTATGTCATTGCAATAGTAAGAACATAATGGTCGGGATAAATGTTGTTACAAAAATCGGGTACAAAACAATTTGTAATGCTGACGTCGTGTAATATCTCTCTGTGTAATAATAACACGAATCATTATTGTTTTTAATCTATAATACAGTAATAATAACAATATATATATTTTTAATATTATGGAGCAAGCTTTAACTTTATAATTGCTCAGTGCTCAAGATATATGTATCAATAAAAATAAACTCTGTTAGAGACTGATAAATAAAAAAAATACGGATATATTTTAGCTATTGGTCTAACAAAGAACTGTGACTGTACGTACAGCGTAGTCTCCAGTAGTGTAGCGCACGGCACAGCACAGTAACAGGTGCAGAATGGACCTCGACCTTTCCTAAAGCGCAAGCTGTAGCGAGTGTAGGAAAAAAGTTACCTTTTCACACGATACACCAGGGCACTGCACACGCTTCTCTAACAGTTTGAAAAAGGAGCGAACTGACATTTCATCCAGGTATTCCTCTCCTGGCGACACGAGCTCCACCACTTTGTCATATACATCCACAGGTGAATACCACGCATAGCTGAATATGTTAATACTCAGACATAGGAGAATAACGGGGAAATACTTATATGTAGTTTTCATCGTTTTATCTTTAAAGATAAAATACTCTATAAAAAATTATCAAAAATAAAGTGCTAAAAAAGTGAGTTTAGTCGATGAGTTGTTTCCCGAGTGGCGCAGATCATTCCACACGCGGTTTTTAAGGTCATCATACAGGTCTCTATAATTACAAAGTTAGAGATTTCATCGACCTGTAAGCTTGCCTTTGATTGGTCCAGAGGCGAGGTGTGCTTCTCTACCAGTCCATAAATAAGTGACCATTGCAGTTCACCTGAATTAGGGGTACATGTCCAAATCACCTGTCTTCATTGTAAACTCAGCATAAACTGACCTAAACTGAAATAATGGCAAGTTAGTTTTTTAAATGTCAGTACAATATGTTGCTAAGAACACAGGCAAAATATGTGTGCCACGTGACACACTTACACCCTCAATGGCCACAACTGTCTTGATGAAGACCATCACTAGCTGTTATCTAAATATCAAATAATTGTACAATGAAGTACCTTACTGTGAATATTTACATTTAAAATGGTCAAAAATAAACCAAAATAGCTTCTTAGCAAAAGGCAATTTCTCAAGCAAGAATTTTGCTTGGACTGTCTGAATGGTCTACGTGGGGAGGGGAAAACACTGCTGTTATTTGCAGAGAGGTTACTGCCTGGTGATGTCTCCATGGAAGGCCAAAACTCCATCCTACCAAAACAGGCTGAAATTACAGGTGGTCTTTTCAAACAGCTCTTAAACTAAAAGGGCATAATCATAATTTTCACAATCCCCAGTATTATTCCAACCCCATAGTGTGGAAATATATATAAAACACAGGGAAATCTCATGTTTTACTGCCCTGGGCCTTTAACACTTCCCTTTACTGACAACAGGTTGTGTATTAGGAATATTGACAACATGATGTAACGAGACAATTTATTACTGACAGCGTGGAAGGTGGCTGGTGGAACTTTTGTCAAAACAAATCATTCACATACTGTCATTTTTACAGGACTTTTTCAGTTCAAAAAAATAAAGAGCCAACACATAGTAGAGGAAATGTATTGATGAGTAAATTCAGAGGCCCTATTCTTCACGTATACCCATTTTGTGGAGTAAAAGCACTTTCCATGGACAATATTCAAAATGTTGCATTGACCGTGTGCCTGGATGATTGAGTCCCATAGTTTTTCCTGGCAATGACTAAGAGAAACTTTCTCACAGCAAACCAAGAAGATAAGATGTACCAATGCAGACACAACCATGTTAACTAATTCACAAAGTGTTCATGTGAATTACCAATGAGGACATATAAGTGTTCATCTACTTGACCAATGAGAATGAGACCAATGTTGTGTAAGTACAACGAGCAGGAGTAAAATGTATGTTTGGCAAGGTGTTGTCTGAGCACGATCCTTCCATCGCAATGTAAATGAAAGACTGGAGTAAAATACTTTCCATGGACATCCATCATTTGTATTGACCGTGTGGCTGGATGATTGGGTCCAGTATTTAGGGACAATAGTTTTTCCTTACCATGACCAAGATAATCTCCTGGCCTTCAAAATGGTTAGTGGACTGCCATTACTGTAACACCTGCTACACACCTGTTGTCACAAGTGCATCTCAAGCTATGGGGGGGAAGTTTCCCCTTGGTACAGATCTGTGATCAGCTTTCCCTCCCCCAATCCTAACCATTATTGTGGAAAATTGAAAACTGACCCAAGATCAGTGTCTAGGGGCGACCACCCTACAATGCATCATCAGAACAGAGGCTGGGCCAGGTGAGACTGGTCTAACACATCCTTGTGTTATTGTCAACAGGATATGAGGAGGAGATCCCCTGTCTCCAAGTCAAACATGAAACTGTTTGAAGGGTCTTTGGATGTAAGTGTGAGTATGAATATCCAATGAGGTACCCAAAGTAGACCTTCAGTGGTTTGCCACCTGTGTTACTTTGAACATATTTGGATGAAAGAAAGGCATGTGCAGAGTAGAAGAGCAGTGAGCGTGAAACTGCTGCCTCGTGGGAGATTTTGTTCTGAAGGGCCTAGCAGGATTTCTGGATCTGTATAATGGGTTTGTGACGTGTCATAGCCTTGAACGAACGTGTGACATTACATTATCAAAGGAACAGTCATCATGTGGTAATGATCTTAGAAAAACAACATTATCATGGTCAATATTAACATTGTCATGGTCAATATTGATGTTATTATGGTCAATATTAACATGATCGTGGTCGATATTGATGTTATTATGGTCAATATTAACATTATCATGGTCAATATTAACATTATCACGGTCAATATTAACATTATCATAGTCAATATTGATGTTATTATGGTCAATATTAACATTATTATGCTCAATGTCAACATTATTATGGTCAATATTAACATTTTATGGTCAATATTAACATCTTTATGGTCAATGTTAACATTATTATGGTCAATATTAACATTATTATGGTCAATGTTAACATTATTATGGTGAATGTTGATGTTATTATGGCAATATTAACATTATTGTTAATATTAAACACATATTTGATTCATATTTTGCCACAACAAATCCCCATAAGCCTACATTCAAAATAATAATTTAATATATTTGATGTTTGGTTTCATAGACCACTCTCTCCATACAACAAGGTTGCCAGGGATAGGTAATTAGTTTAGCTTCCCATTCAGTGAATGCATGCTACCTGACAAAGTTCACTGTCGACAGAGACAATAAACCTTATCTTGAGTTACAGCTACACAACTTTAATCTCAAAAGGTCATCACTGATAGACTACAGTGCCTTCAGAAAGTATTCATAGTACCCCTTGACTTATTGCACATTTTGTTGTGTTACAGCCTGAATTCAAAATGTAATAATTCATTTCTCATTCATCTACACACAATACCCCATAATAACAAAGTGAAAACATGCTTTTAGACATTTTAGCAAATGTATTGAAAATTAAATACCGTAATATCAAATTTACATACTGTAAATATTCCAACATCTGAGTCTATACTTTGTAGAATCACCTTTGGCAGTGATTACATCGGAGAGTCCTTCTGGCTAAATCTTTAAGAGCTTTCCATACCTGGATTGTTCAATATTTGCCCATTATTCTTCTCAAAATTCTTCAAGCTCTGTCAAATTGGTTGTTGATCATTGCTTGATAACCATTTTCAGGTCTTGCCATAGATTCAAGTCAAAACTGTAACTCAGCCACTTAGGAACATTCACTGTCTTCTTGGTAAGCAACTCCAGTGTAGATTTTGCCTTGTATTCTAGGTTATTGTCCTGCTCAAAGGTGAATTCATCTCCCAGTATCTGTTGGAAAGCAGACTGAACCAGGTTTTAACCCTAACCCTAACCCTTTTCCATTCATTTTCTTTTTATCCTGTAAAACCCACCAGTCCTTAACGATTACAAGCATACCCATGACATGATGCAGCCACTACTATGCTTAAAAATATGGAGAGTGGTACTCAGTAATGTGTTGTATTGGATTTGCCCCAAACATAACACATTGTATTCAGGACAAAAAGTGAATTCCTTTGCCAAATTTTTTGCAGTTTTACTTTAGTGTCTTGTTGCAAACAGGATGCATGCTTTGGAATATTTGTATTCTGTACAGACTTCCTTATTTTCACTGTCAATTAGATTAGTATTGTGGAGTAACTACAATGTTGTTGATCCATCAGTTTTCTCCTATTACAGCCACTAAACTATGTAACTATTTTAAAGTTACCATTGGCCTCATGGTGAAATCCCTGAGTGGTGTCCTTCCTCTCTGGCAACTGAGTTAGGAAGGACACCTGTATCTTTGTAGTGACTGGTGATTGATACACCAAGGGGATAGTCAGTCTGATTTTTTTTTACCCATCTACCAATATGTGCCCTTCTTTGCGAGGCATTGGAAAACCTCCCTGTTCTTTGTGGTTGAATCTGTGTTTGAAATTCACTGCTCGACTGAGGGACCTTACAAATAATTGTATGTGTGGGGTACAGAGCTGAAGTAGTCATTCAAAAATCATGTTAAACACTATTATTGGACACAGAGTGAGTCCATGCAACTTAAGTGACTTGTTCAGGAGTAACAATGTGTTTAACTTATTTAGGCTTGCCATAAAAAAGGGGTTGAATACTTATTGACTCAAGACATTTCGGCTTTCATTTGTAAAAATGTCTAAAAACACAATTTCACTTTTACATTATGGGGTATTGTGTGTTGGCTAGTGACCATTTAAAAAATATATTTTAATCAATTTTATATTCAGGCTGTAACACAACAAAATGTGGTAGAAGCCAAGGGGTGTGAATAATTTCTGAAGGCACCGTATTTCCCCAAATAATCAGATAATAGACAAAGACAACATATTTTTTTTCTCTACCTACAGCATCTGATAAACAGCTGTAGTCTATTGATTGTGTTATGTTCACATTATCTGTCCAGAAGTCTTCCTTCAAGACTGTTACAGACATGTTGGCAGAAACCTAAGTCAGCAGTAGCTATATTACAGTAATGTAGAGCTGAGGTTGTTCTGAACTGATAGTTAGACTGCACTGCAGTCATTTCATCAAGCAGACGTTACTCAGAATGTCCTCACTTTGTGGTCACCATCACCACTTAGACAGAGAAGTCATACTATCTGCTACCTAAAGTAAACTGACACTGCTCTCTGTGGAGTCAGTCAGCATTTTCACTCTGACCCTGAGAAGACAGACAAGGCCAACACACAGCCTCCATAACTGCAGCAACATCAGGGGTGCTTCAAGATACTGTAGAGCGCAAAATACATTTTCACAACTCTAAGTTGAAGAGTTCACAGTGTGACAAGGTTTAGGTCCACCGTGGCATTATTCCATCTCATAACAGTTTCACACTTATCCTGTACCATTCTGCAGCAACAAAGGTGCAATACTGGAAATACTGTGTGACCCAGGTCCTGAGTTAATCATCAGTTTTATTTGACCTTAAAAATGTGTTTATATTTCAGTTCAAAGATAATAAAACAGGTTATCAACATAAAAATTTAAAAAAACGTTATTTAACTAGGCAAGTCAGTTAAGAACCAATTCTTATTTTCAATGACGGCCTAGGTGGGGTGGGGGGGGTTAACTGCCTGTTCAGGGGCAGAACGACAGATTTATACCTTGTCAGCTCGGGGATTTGAACTAGCAACCTTTCGGTTACTAGTCCAACACTGTAACCACAAGGCTACCCTGCCGCCCCAATATTGACCGGCTTAGTCAAATAAATTGCTGGCGCAGACGCTTCAAAATCGAATAAGCGTAATCTTGAATACATATTAACTAAAGAGTCATCTTGAATATATAAATCAATGTTTATACAATGGGAGAGTCACATTTGTAGGTTTGTATTTTAACTTCCTCATTCCAGCCATCCATTTCCTTAACCCTGTGAGACCCAAGCGAGGAATTAATGTTACTACCCTTCAGAAATACTTGTATTAGGCCTCTGATTATGACAATAATCTGTTTTTTCTTCTCAAATGTGTAGTACAATTTTCTGGAAACGTTGCAAAAATGCAACATTGTGCTTCAATGGTAGGAAACATTTGTGGAAAGAAAACTGTGAAATGTTATGGAAATCACATCAAAATGTGATGGGACATATGTTCTAGTGGTATATACAGTATATCACAAAAGTGAGTACACCCCTCACATTTTTGTAAATATTTGAGTATATCTTTTCATGTGACAACACTGAAGAAATGACACTTTGCTACAATGTAAAGTAGTGAGTGTACAGCTTGTATAACAGTGTAAATTTGCTGTCCCCTCAAAATAACTCAACACACAGGCATTAATGTCTAAACCGCTGGCAACAAAAGTGAGTACACCCCTAAGTGAAAATGTCCAAATTGGGCCCAAAGTGTCAATATTTTGTGTGGCCACCATCCTTTTCCACTGCAATGCAGTACCCTAGACCACTGCGCCACACAGGAGGCCCCCCTACAGACGGAATTTAGACCAAGTAATTCACACAATCTACATACAGTATAGATCACAGGATGTTGGTGGCACCTTCATTGGGGAGGACAGGCAGGTGGTAATGGCTGGAGCAGAATGGTATCATATACAGTACATTCAGAAAGTATTCAGACCCCTTGACTTTTTCCACATTTTGTTAAGTTACAGCCTTATTCTAAAATGGATTAAATCATTTTTCCCCCTTCATCAATCTACACACAATACCCCATAATGACAAAGCAAAAACAGGTTTATAGAAATGTTCACAAATGTATTACAAATAAAAAACAGAACATCACATTTACATAACTATTCAGACCCTTTACTCAGTACTTTGTTGAAGCACCTTTGGCAGCTATTACAGGATTTAGTCTTCTTGGGTATGACGCTACCAGCTTGGCACACCTGTATTTGGGGAGTTTATCCCATTCTTCTACACAGACCCTCTCAAGCTCTGTCAGGTTGGATGAGGAGCGTCGCTGCACAGCTATTTTCAGGTCTCTCTAGAGATGTTAGATCAGCTTCAAGTCCGGGCTCTGGCTGGGGCACTCAAGGACATTCAGAGACTTGTCCCGAAGCCACACCTGTGTTGTCTTTGCTTAGGATCGTTTTCATGTTGGAAGGTGAACTTTCACCCCCAGCTCTAGGAAGAGTCTTGGTGGGTCCAAACTTCTTCCATTTATGAATGAGGTCAATCTGTTCTTGGGGACCTTCAATGCTGTAGACATTTTTCGGTATCCTTCCCCAGATCTGTGCCTCGACACAATCCTGTCTCAGATCTCTACAGACCTCATGGCTTGGTTTTTGCTCTGACATGCACTGTGAGACAGGTGTGTGCCTTTTCAAATCTTGTCCAATCAATTGAATTTACCACAGATGGACTCCATTCCAGTTGTAGAAACATCTCAAAGATAATCAATGGAAACAGGATGCACCTGAGCTGAATTTTGAGTCTCATAACAAAGGGTCTGAATGCAAATAAGGTATCTGTTTTTTTAAATTTGGATAAATGTGCCAAAATGTCTAAAAACCTGTTTTCACTTTGTCATTATGGGTTATTGTGTGTAGATTGATGAGGAAAATGTCTTATTTCATCCATTTTACAATAAGGCTGTAATATATCAAAATGTGGAAAAAGTCTGAATACTTTCTGAATGCACTGTAAATCAAACACGTGGTTCCCATTAAAATGAGCCGTCCTCCCCTCATCAGCCTTCTGTGGTATAGATACAGTAAAAACAAATGAGCCGTCCTCCCCTCATCAGCCTTCTGTGGTATAGATACAGTAAAAACAAATGAGCCGTCCTCCCCTCATCAGCCTTCTGTGGTATAGATACAGTAAAAACAAATGAGCCATCCTCCCCTCATCAGCCTTCTGTGGTATAGACACAGTAAAAACAAATGAGCCGTCCTCCCCTCATCAGCCTTCTGTGGTATAGATACAGTAAAAAGAAATGAGCCGTCCTCCCCTCATCAGCCTTCTGTGGTATAGATACAGTAAAAACAAATGAGCCATCCTCCCCTCATCAGCCTTCTGTGGTATAGATACAGTAAAAACAAAACAATTATACATCATAAAAAAAGTCTATAATAAACTAATTTAAAGTAGAGGATATACAATATAAAGTGTTCAAAATATTCTAAACTAACTACGTTACTCTAAAAATGCGATGGCCCAGATTGATCTCTATTAGGTTATTATCGGGTTAAAACATTTTCATTTTCAATTTTTTTATTAACCCCTCCACCGACACCCCTCTTCAAATTTTCTGCTACATATACATACATTTTACATACACAGTACTTATATACAGCAATCACATAACAATAATACATTACCAAACATAAAACTCTGTAATCCCACCCCTCAGGCCATCCCACCTATCACCATAGACCTCAGCTCTGTAATCCCACCCCTCAGCCCCTCTCAGCCCATCCCACCTATCACCATAGACCTCAGCTCTGTAATCCCACCTCTCAGCCCATCCCACCTATCACCATAGACCTCAGCTCTGTAATCCCACCCCTCAGCCCATCCCACCTATCACCATAGACCTCAGCTCTGTAATCCCACCCCTCAGCCACTCTCAGCCCATCCCACCTATCACCATAGGCCTCAGCTCTGTAATCCCACCCCTCAGCCACTCTCAGCCCATCACAACTATCACCATAGACACCAGCTCTGTAATCCCACCCCTCAGCCCCTCTCAGCCCATCCCACCTATCACCAGACCTCAGCTCTGTAATCCCACCCCTCAGCCACTCTCAGACCATCACAACTACCACCATAGACCTCAACTCTGTAATCCCACCCCTCAGCCACTCTCAGCCCATCACAACTACCACCATAGACCTCAGCTCTGTAATCCCACCCCTCAGCCACTCTCAGCCCATCCCACCTATCACCATAGACCTCAGCTCTTTAATCCCACCCCTCAGCCACTCTCAGCACATCCCACCTATCACCATAGACCTCAACTCTGTAATCCCACCCCTCAGCCACTCTTAGCCCATCCCATCTATCACCATAGACCTCAGCTCTTTAATCCCACCCCTCAGCCACTCTCAGCACATCCCACCTATCACCATAGACCTCAACTCTGTAATCCCACCCCTCAGCCAATCCCTCCTATCACCATATACCCCCCTCGTTTGGTTTCCATGTGCCATATATTTTTCAGTTGAAAGGGTACTTCTTTAAGTTTAGTATTAGATCAAGGCATTAGCTTCACTTACAGCCAGTAAAAAACATCACGGAATGTTATGAGAAACAAACCTTGCATTTCATCAACACCTCCTCATCCTCTCCATCCTTCTCTTCCTGGAACTTCCTGCTCAGGTCCAGGTCTCTCCTCTTGTCAAAGTAATCCCCCAGAAGCCCTTGCTGCTTCAGGCTTTGCCGCTCGTCCGTGCAGAAAGTGCAGCTCTTGTATGAGACACTGCAGAGCGGCATACAGTGTGACCTTATCAAAAACACAATGCAAAAAGAGTAATAAACACATCATCCAAAAGATGCACAGTTGCATAAACTGATCTAGAAATATCAATGTCTTTAAACATACTCCAAGCACCATCGGGTTAACAGCTACAATAACAGGCCTATCAGACCATGTAACTCTGGTAACCAGGAGCCTCTTCAGTACCTTTTAGATGCTCTATGATACAATTTGGTGCTATATTTGTGTAGCCTAGTGCTGGTTAGAGTTCTTAATAGTGGTATATAGTGCAGGCTTTGAGCTGGTACAGCTTGGTGCTCTTCTGGGCCACCACTCTGCCATGCAGGAACTCACACACTCGGTCCATCTCGTCCGGGGTCAAGTCACCGTAGGAACGAAAATAGAAGGACAGGTTGGACAACTCCACCAAGACTCCTGGAAGACAGGATATACCCTATGAAGGACAGGTTGGACAACTCCACCAAGACTCCTGGAAGACAGGATATACCCTATGAAGGACAGGTTGGACAACTCCACCAAGACTCCTGGAAGACAGGATATACCCTATGAAGGACAGGTTGGACAACTCCACCAAGACTCCTGGAAGACAGGATATACCCTATGAAGGACAGGTTGGACAACTCCACAAGACAGGATATATATGATACGGAGATAGACGTATAATTATTTATCTTGAATGGATTTTTATCCAAACGTAACACTCATTCAGGCAGAATGTGACTCACTATGGTTTATTAACACACATTGTAATAACCAGTGCACACAATTGTGTGTGATACACATTTTTGACTATGCTCCACTGTAAATTGCATTTTTTCAACTATAGAAAACACACACACACACACCCGTTTGTGGCCCATTGTAGTTGTCTGAGACCTCTCTTCACCAGACCCAGCTGCCAGCCCATAGTGTCTGCCACCTCCACCACGTCAAAGCCCAGTGAATCACAAGCCTCCACTCCCTCCCCTGCCATCCATTTCCGGGCCAACACCACGGCAACAGGTGGGCAGCTGCCAATCAGACGGCACACACCAATCATCAACACCCCTCACCATAAACATTACTTATCTACAGCAAAGCGGTTGAAGCACCTGGTGAACATTAGTAATCTATTGCCTGAACATGAAAATAACAAACCACATGACAAACGTACCTGACTTTACTTGACCACAAAAACGTCACATGAGCAAATAATACACACCTACATACTATACACAAACACAACCTATCCAACACGACTTTGTTTCTTACAGGTAAACAGTCTACTGTAACAGACTGGCCAGGTGTTCGGAGTGAGTTTGCAGTACTTGTCGAGGTTCTGCAAACTGAAAATGCACACAGTTTAAAAATAAATATATACGGTGTGCCCTAATGAATGAACATGAGCCGGGTGTTGTGATGTTGCCCTACATCTAGGTGAGTTTGCAGAGCTGACCATCTTACAGGTGGAGAGGGTGGGGTGGAGCAGCTCTACCCCCTGCTGACAGTGCAGCTCCAGGTAGCACAGCAGAGTCTCCAAACCTGACAGACACACAGAGACAGAGGGGACCGTCTTTGACTTACAATGACTTACAAGTTACATTGTTACTCTGATGTCTGAAGGGCACTGGTCTTGACAGAAAAATATACATTAAACTGGGATTTCATTCTAATTACATATTTACTGTTTTCTGATCCTTGAATCAATTATCTGAGTGACACAATTGGCCGTTTTATTGAATTAAACAACAGACAAGACATTTCACCTGTCCTGTGTTAGGTATAGTGAGGTACTCACCTTCCTCAGTGATGTCCAGGGCTTCCACAGTGTCCTGCATAGGGATGGCCCTCTCACACCCTAGTCATGGGCCAATCATCACCTGCCCCTGGCCCCTCCTCCTCTTCCTGTTCGCCATCCCCTCTCCGGGGAAGTGGAACACTCAACTCTGGTGGTTCTTTCTGCTTCCCCTCTGATGGTTGAAGAGTTGGTACATCCTTGTCCTCAGTAGGGACTTTGGCCTGTTCCAACTGCTCAAAGGGGGTGTTTTGACTAGTCTCCTTTGTTTGTTCTGGTGCTGCAGCAGAGGTCTCATCACAGGTGTCCATCAGTTCCACCATTTCGGAGTCGTCAACCTCCTCCAGAGCCTAAGACAACGTGAAAGAAACAACTCCTCAAAAAGATATGCTTGGTTTATGTCCTACACAGAGACAAATTACATTACAATGAAGGAATTCTATTTCATTCTATGGTGCAATAAAACTTGTTCAAATAAACATTTTGACATGAATTCTAAATCAAGTCTTGCTTTTTTTAATGTCTTATAGATCCAATGCAGCCCTTTTAATTTTAATATCTAATCATTTATGGGTAACAATTAAGTACCTTGCTGTGAATGCAATTTCTCAAGGAAGAATTGAGCTAGTCTGAGTGGGTAGGGAAAAACGGAAAACGAGCTCTTGGCAGAGAGGTTTGGAACTCTCTTATTGGTCGGTTAACTAATTTGGTGACGTCACCAGGCAGGCCAAAACTCCATCCCACCAAAACAGGCTGAAATTGCAGGTGTTTTTTTTCCAAACAGCTCTTATACTAAAAAGGGCATTATCATCACAATTTCACAGAAGTATTCCAACCTCATAGTGTGGAAATATATATGAAACACAGGTGGCAAAATAAAATAAATAAATCAGGTTTCAGTGGACCTTTAATTAGGGTTCATATAATGAGTGTAGATGGAGAAACACAGCAGAGAGAGGTCAGGGCCCGTATTCAACAAAGCGTCTCATAGTAGAAGTGCTTCAAAACTCCTAATCTCCTATTGTCATCAAGCCAAACGCAAATCGATAGGTACCCACAAAGCTTTCTTCTTCTTCCCTATAGGGTTGTCATCTTCCTCCTGGCTGGCAACAGCACCCCCTGGAGGCAGGTCCTGAGCAGGGCAGATATACGGGTCGCCTCGTCTCTTCTGGTGCAGTAGACGATGACGGACTCCAGAGACCTGAACCTCTCTCCCTTCAGCAGACACCAGGGCCTGGACAGGGGAAAGGCACACGCAGCATCAAACCTGGGTTCAAATACTCAGGGCTTTATTTTTTTTAAGTTGAAAAATGTAAGAGCACACAAAGACATTTAGGAGCAGAATGAAAGTATTTGAGGAAGAGTGTTTTTATGATAAGAAATGACAAAAAGTTAATGAATAAAAGGTTTTTGGAGTGTTCCATGCTCAATCAAGCACAATGTATTCTCAAACATTTGAGTCACTTAGGTGAGACACATTTTTAGCTTCCCCTTTAAAAGGTGGGAGGTTACCGTGGTATGGGGAACTGGCATGTCTTGGTGCTTTCAAGACAATTGGGAGCTCGGGAAAACCATGATGTCAGTGATTTTCAGGTTGTAAAGTCAGCACTCTAGAAAGATGCACAAGTTTCTGACAGAGTTCCAAGTCAGGAGTTCGCTGTATTTCCCCGTTCACTCACTTCATAATTTCACATGATCATGAGAAAGACCCCACTGAACGATTTAGAAAATTAAGAATCATGTTTCTGGTCTGATCATTTAGATTGCTGCTGCCACCCACTATGATTAATCACACCGTAAGGGCGGTTTGCTATCAATATATCAATGAGCATAATATCTAACAAGTGGGCCAAGGCTAGGGAAAAAATATGAAACATTGGCAAGCATTCTGACTAAGTAACAGCAAACTTGGCTGCCCGCTGGAAGTTGAGGACAGACACACACCCCTCCGCTCGCTGCTACTAATCTGCAGCTTTTTTGCAGTGAGAATGTACAGGGAGGTATTTTGCCAACATCTATTTAGGAATATTAAAACACTTATTTTTTTTACAATTACAAGTATCATTTGATCTGCCTATCAACTGTCAATTTATGGATACGATTACGAGTATTTGCATGTCAACACCGCTAACCGCTAACCTCAATCGTATGCGTGTGTGTGTGTGTGTGTGTGTGTGCACGTTGCTATCCAACCTAGTCCTTGTCTCGGTCCATGGAGACAGACAGCTGCAGGTTGTCAGGCACGGCGGCCGAGCGGACAGCGATACCGTCCTGGTCAGTGATGTCCAGGTGTTGAGCGATGTCCAAGGCTGTGGACAGGGTGGCGGGGGCAGTCAGACCCAGCAGGCAACGCACGCCCAGAGGGTCCCTCAACACCTAGGAGATGGAACAGAGGTGGTTCAGTTAAAAACCTACCTGAGAGCTGAAGACTGGCGTTAGCTCCTTGAGCTACAGTAATGCCTAGGCTTTAGCTCAGCAGGCTAATATCGTCTAGTGGTGTGTAGATGACCTGGACGGTCCCTCAACACCTAGGAGACTGAACATACACTAAGAGGGCACTTTAACACTGAGGGGAAGAATGGCATTTACTGTATGTGTGTAACCATGTACAGCTATAATGGTAAGAGACATGCTCCTAATTTAGGAAAGGACTTAAAAAACATTGAGTTATTATATTCATTTTAAATGAGTTGTTTTAAATGTTTTATACAAAGAGGCCATTGGCGGTTCTATATATGAGAGAAGAGATGACATATCATTTGCTCCTACCAAAAATCTTTGGTTTTGCTTGTTTTTTGAGTTGAGTGGTTTTAGAGATTCCTGACAGTGAGTTACAATGGTTCACTTGTTTTGTGAGTTGAAAGTGGTTTTAGAGATTCCTGACAGTGAGTTACAATGGTTCACTTGTTTTGTGAGTTGAGAGTGGTTTTAGAGATTCATGACAGTGAGTTACAATGGTTCATTTGCAGACATGGAAACTAAGTGGAAAGAACAGAGCTTCTGCTCTTCTCTGATCTGACACTTACTTGACAGTTGCTGTTTATCATATATTGGGTGGTCAATGACCAGATCTCACCTTGCAGAGACGCAGGTAGCAGGGCCTGAAGTTGTGGGACCACTCTGAGACACAGTGGGCCTCGTCAATACAGGCAAAGGCCACCCGGGGGAGCTGGTCAGCTGGGGGCAGACAGCCAAAGCCAGAGTGACCTCCACCTACCAACGCCTCAGGGGACAGGAGCAGGAAAAGGACCTCACCTGCCTTAACCTGGAGGGAACACACAGACAGAGATACCCAAAGCATATACAATCAAATCAGGAAACGTTATTGTCATGAAAATCACCACCAACATCAATGCAAATATGACTGACACCATTGTAGTAGCAGCTTCATGGCATCACACAGACAGATGACACAGACAGATGACACAGACCGGTTATACATGAGCAAAAAGACATCACTGAGAGATATAGAACCCTAATGCCAGATCAACATGATAAACAGCTCAGTTGGTATGGTAGAGCAAGATTAACTAAGTCAGTTTGGATAAAAGCGTGTGGCATATTTAATTCAGTTCAAGTCTGAAATATATAAATGTTATGCAAAAATAGAGAGGATGTCAATGTTTAGGACTAGATAGAGCATAGTTTAACTAGGCAGATTGTAATCGGATGTCAGTACCTATTCAATGGTTGCCACCCTCTGTATTTTAGACATATTGGAGTGAATAGCAGCTGCTTTCAGTTTGGATGGGAGTCTAGATAGCTAAGGAGACAAAATAATTGACTGTCAGTATTTCATCCAATGACCTTTATTGAGACATTCACAAGACAGTGTCCGTATCAATAATGTGTTGTATAACTAGGGGACAGATATGTTACCTGATCGTCCATAAGAGATACCAGTGGTGATACCACCAGAGAGATACTGTTGGACCTCTGGACATAGAGGTAGGCAGGCAGCTGGTAGCACAGAGACTTCCCCATGCCTGTGGAGAGCACCACTAGAGTGGACAGACCTGGAGGGACACACACACAAAGTGAGCATCATGCTTGTAACAAACACAAATCTGCATGTGAGGAAGCGACCACTTGTTCGATCTCGACAATACCAATTTACCGAGGTAGTAAATTAAGTACTGTATAATTCTGTTCACTGTGTTTTACCCTCTACCTGCATACCTGATAGAATTCTCATGATGGCCTGTTCGTGCCCTGGTCTGAAAGACTTGTACCCAAAGTCTTTGAGTGCTTCAGAAACTTCAGAACGCGCCACTGCAGAAACAAAGTAAGAAAATAGGTATATAAACCCTACTGTACTAGTTATTTGATTCGCTGAATCAATCAACTAAATCAAATGTATTTTATAAAGCTATTTTTACATAAGCAGTTGTGCTTTACAGATACTAGGCCTAGAAACAATTAATTGAATAATTGTATTTACAACAAACAAACAAAAAAACTGGGTACCTTGTACTTTGTCGTCCTCCCCTAGGGGGTAGAGGGGCTGCATGGGGGGCGGAGAAGGAGGGCGTTTGTAGTCTGGCCTGATCACATTCAACAAGACCTCATCACCATCCTCCTGCTGCTTCTCTCCCTGACACTCATTCTCCTCTTTAACACTGGGGGGTGCCACTGTGTAACAGAGATAGACAGGTTACGTCCCAAATGTTACCCTATCCCCTTGATTTTACAATTATAAAAATAATAGGGAGTACTACACAGGGAACAGGGTGTACCATACAGGGAACAGGGTGTACTACACAGGGAACAGGGTGTACTATACAGGGAACAGGGTGTACCATACAGGGAACAGGGTGTACTACACAGGGAACAGGGTGTACTATACAGGGAACAGGGTGTACTATACAGGGAACAGGGTGTACTATACAGGGAACAGGGTGTACTATACAGGGAACAGGGTGTACTATACAGGGAACAGGGTGTACTATACAGGGAACAGGGTGTACCTATGAAGGGAACAGGGTGTACTATGAAGGGAACAGGTTGTACTATACAGGGAACAGGGTGTACCTATGAAGGGAACAGGGTGTACTATGAAGGGAATAGGGTGTAATATAAAGAGAATAAAGTGTACTATAAAGAGAATAGAGTGCACTATAAAGATAATAAAGTGTACTACACTGGGAATGGGGTGTAATATAAAGAGAATAGGGTGCACTATAAAGACAATAAAGTGTACTACACTGGGAATGGGGTGTAATATAAAGAGAATAGGGTGCACTATAAAGAGAATAAAGTGTACTACACTGGGAATGGGGTGTAATATAAAGAGAATAGGGTGTAATATAAAGAGAATAAAGTGTACTACACTGGGAATAGGGTGTAATATAAAGAGAATAGGGTGCACTATAAAGAGAATAAAGTGTACTACACTGGGAATGGGGTGTAATATAAAGAGAATAGAGTGCACTATAAAGAGAATAAAGTGTACTACACTGGGAATGGGGTGTAATATAAAGAGAATAGGGTGCACTATAAAGAGAATAAAGTGTACTATAAAGAGAATAGAGTGCACTATAAAGAGAATAAAGTGTACTACACAGGTAATAGGGTGCCCTATAAAGGGAATAGGGTGCACTGTAAAGAGAATAGGGTGCACTGTAAAGAGAATAGGGTGTACTATAAAGGGAATAGGGTGCACTGTAAAGGGAATAGGGTGCACTGTAAAGGGAATAGGGTGCACTGTAAAGGGAATAGGGTGCACTGTAAAGGGAATAGGGTGCACTGTAAAGAGAATAGGGTGCACTGTAAAGAGAATAGGGTGCACTGTAAAGGGAATAGGGTGTACTATAAAGAGAATAGGGTGAACTGTAAAGGGAATAGGGTGTCATTTGGGACATATCCATCGAGAGAGGGACCTCACGTACAGAGCTGTAATGACCTAATTCCACCACTGGTCTAGGGGTCAGCTTTGGTGTCGAGTTTGTTATGACTGAGGTTTGTATTGGAGTCGGGAGAAACTGAGCCTAAATCAGTTGTTGTTATGGGCAGGGAACTGGGAGGAAGTAACCGGAGTGAGAGAATTGCAGGGGGGCAAGCATGAGCTCTTTGACCTTTTGGCATGCAGGTTAGTTTAGTAGCATGACATCATTGCTTTGCCAGACAGTGGAGGAGCTGTTATGCTCATCTAGTTTTAAACTGTAGGTCTGCCTGTTCCGTCTTGGTTTAGAGGGGCCTCTGTTTCTGCCTGCACAATCACTCCAACGTTTGCTGGACATCGTCTGTGTGTGGGGCTGCATTTCACTCTATGTGCTTCCCAAATGGCACCCTATTCCCTACATTGTGCACTACTTCTGACCAGAGCTCTATGGGTTTCCTGGTCACAAGTAGTGCACTATATAGGGAACAGGGTGCCATTTGGGACACATTGCGTGCTATGAAAATGAGTGTTGAGCGTTCCGTGGGGACCCTACGTGATTGGTCTTACCAGTGACATTTTTCCCCCTTAAGTCCATGCTAGACACATCTTGCGGGCTCCGATGCCTTACAGTACAGACTGTATCCAGCAAAACTAAATAGCCGCTTGAGTTTGGAGTTGTGGTTTTATCTCCAGTTGGGATGTCTGGGGCCTGCGTTCAGACATGTGGAGAGTGGAGATGTATTACAGAGAGTGGAAAGACGGATGGTTTCCACTCTGTTGTGCTGGGTAGACACTGTGCCAGGGCCCGAGGCCTTCACCATAAAAGACTGCTTTTAACATCACAGGCACAGGACCAGCCCATTGTAACCCAAAGTGTGTGTGTGTTGTTTTTATTTATTTGTTGTGTTTCTACTAGTGAAACAGATGCTCTGGGCTACTGAAGGGAGTTAGACTTGGGTGAAATACTCACAGCTGACAGATACACTGTTAGAACCTCGCTTATCAACAAACTATATCAACTGGATCAACAAAGTTACTGAGTGTATGGGGAGGATTCTAATCAGTCACATTTCTACAAAGTTAGTGTCTATTTAGCCTATTGTAATGCTTCAAAGTATGCGTGTCCCAAATAGCATCCTATCCCCTTCACAGAGCCCTACTTTTGAGCAGGGCCAATAGGGCTAAGGTCAAAAGTAGTGCACAATATAGTGAATAGGGTGCCATTTGGTACGTATTTTGGGAATATTTTGATTGAGATTGAAGAGAGAATCTGCCTCAACATTTTCACTAAAGTAAATCTCATCACCAGACAGGGTGACAATGACATACCCAGAGGCTCGGAACGCAGAGTTCCTGTTGCCCGGGCAACCTCCTCCAAGGTTGGCAGCTCAAAGGGCTCCTCCTCAACCGCAGACGCCTCATCAGCAGCAGCACTGTCTACTGGAGCTGCAACTGGAAACAGGAGAGGCACACAAAAGGTTAAATAGGGGTTATATAACAGTCAATATATAACATTCACAGGGTACAGGGATGTATTCAATAGGGAGAAACTTACCAAATGTTGCAGACAGAAATGTCATGTAGAGAGCAAAAATTACTATTGTATAGGACAGAGAATCAGATCTGTTGAACAAAATACATTTCTATCTGAATGTCCTGTAATGTTGCACCTGATCTTGCTCAACAGACCTCAGGTGCATCAAAGAAAACCGTTTAGTACACTACTTTATATATCAACTTAAAGATAAGTAAAGCTAAGCATTATGTGGTAAATGAGACTAGTTTCTGAAGAACCAATCATCTAAACAAGCTAATTTTGCTACCACGGCTCATAGTGAGTTGTTGGTGTGTAGCATTCTTCAGTCGTCACACGACCGTGTACTGTATGTCCTGTGACCTCTCACCTCTGCCCTTGCAGTTCATAGCCCAGTGTCCTAACCTCTCACCTCTGCCCTTGCAGTTCATAGCCCAGTGTCCTGTGACCTCTCACCTCTGCAGTTCATAGCCCAACTGTCCTGTGTCCTCTCACCTCTGCCCTCGCAGTTCATAGCTCAGTGTCCTATGCCTCCACACTTGAAGCAGCTGTCACCTGGACGTTTGAACCCTCCGAAGCTGAAGCCCCCTCTAAACCTTGAGTCTGGCCCTCCAAACCTCTCCCCCTTTAGCTGGAACTTATCCATGGTCAACTGAAACGGAGAGAAAACAGGACAAATGCTGCTATCATATATACATACTGTCTTCCTAGGCAGGGACATTATGCTGTTCAACTAGTATGCTGTTCAACTGTACTCAAAACAGAGAATCAATAACTGTACTGTATGTATTTTGTAATGCTACTATTACTACTAAAGTTTTCTTACCTGCTTCCGTAGGCCAGCGGCCCTACATACGTATCATTTGACGTAAGGCTTCTTTTTCAGGTTGATCTTCACAAAGTTACCGTCCGAGTTCTTGGTGGCTCTGGATAGATGAATGGAGCAACAGAAAAATCACATTAATACAAAACAATTACATTTGTAAAATTAAGGTCCAGTTATATGACAATTACAGTCAATGAGGAATATGTATTTAAAGGGGCTCTTGCAAGTGCATAGGTCAATTTGTAAATATAAATAATATTATTTGTTGAAATATATTAGTAGTCTAAGGGTAATATAGAGTATAACCCACTTAGGTCTCATAGTGTTGCTCCCTCTGTTCCTGGCTTTGATTTCTTCCTCATCCACCTCTCCTAGCAGGTTCTCCTGTGGAACCCTTGGTTTCTGCTTCACCACTTCCTTCTCTGTGACATCACCATCCTCCTGATCGCTGACGTCTCCATCACCTGTCTTAGCCTTCTTCCTCGCTTGGGGGGCTTTATCTGTCCATCTCCTCTTTTTTCACCACCCACTCCTCTTTCCCCGTGCCTGCAGGGTTCTCTCCATCTGTGTCAGGATTCCTTTGTCTTTTTCACCACCCACTCCTCTTTCCCCATACCTGCAGGGTTCTCTCCATCTGTGTCAGGACTCCTTTGTCTTTTTCCACCCCTTTTCTTTGTACCCTTCTCCAATCCGTGCTCATCACCTTCGGCCTGCGGTGGCTGCGTTAACACTCTTGCCTCCTCCACATCCCCTCCTCCCGGGCCCTGTCTGGCCCTCACTCGAGATTTCTTGGCAGTGGTGGCGCCGACGGCGGTCTCTTCTATCATACCGCCCTCTGCTTGTCCTTTGAGACCTGATCTGGTTTCTTCATCCTCTCCTCCTCCAGAGCCAGACCCTAATGAGGAGCGTTGTCCAGTGGGCCACAGACTGGCTGGGTCTGTTGCAGACGTTACGCCACCACCAACCTGGGGCTGGTGCCTGTCAGGAGAAGGCAGATCCTGTGGCATGGTACTCTTGGAAGCCCTCTCCCCCAGGAGAGTTGTCCCTTTGTTCTGCCTGGAAGGTGTGACAAAGGATCTGGCGGCACGTCCTGCGATCTCTCCCTTGCCAGCACCTCCCCTTTTGGCGTGCGGCGAACTCATCGCCGCTTCCACGGCAAGAGACAAATTAACCACAACCGGCTACTCTGCGTCACCCACCTCATCAAATACAGAGGTCAGCCTCTTGGTGAAGGTCTGAGCTGGGCTCCTCCGGCAGCTGCTCTGGGTGTTCTGTCCCTGTCTGCATTGGAGAGGCCAGGGGGTCTTGACGTGTGTTGGCTGGCTTTGGTAGAGGGTATAACAGGGTATGTCTGTCTGCCCGCAGCTCCAGCTGCAGGGTATGTCTGTCTGCCCGCAGCTCCAGCTGCAGGGTAGGTCTGTCTGCCCGCAGCTCCAGCTGCAGGGTATGTCTGTCTGCCCGCAGCTCCAGCTGTAGGGTATGTCTGTCTGCCCGCAGCTCCAGCTGTAGGGTATGACTGTCTGCCCGCAGCTCCAGCTGTAGGGTATGACTGTCTGCCCACAGCTCCAGCTGTAGGGTGTCTGTCTGTCTGCCCGCAGTTCCAGCTGTAGGGTATGACTGTCTGCCCGCAGCTCCAGCTGTAGGGTATGACTGTCTGCCCGCAGCTCCAGCTGTAGGGTATGTCTGTTTGCCCGCAGCTCCAGCTGTAGGGTATGACTGTCTGCCCGCAGCTCCAGCTGTAGGGTATGTCTGTCTGCCCGCAGCTCCAGCTGTAGGGTATGACTGTCTGCCCGCAGCTCCAGCTGTAGGGTATGTCTGTCTGCCCGCAGCTCCAGCTGTAGGGTATGACTGTCTGCCCGCAGCTCCAGCTGTAGGGTATGACTGTCTGCCCGCAGCTCCAGCTGTAGGGTATGGCTGTCTGCAGCTCCAGCGTATGTCTGTCTGCCCGCAGCTCCAGCTGTAGGGTATGGCTGTCTGTAGCTCCAGCTGCAGGGTATGGCTGTCTGCAGCTCCAGCTGCAGGGTATGTCTGTCTGCCTGCAGCTCCAGCTGTAGGGTATGGCTGTCTGCAGCTCCAGTGTATGTCTGTCTGCCCGCAGCTCCAGCTGTAGGGTATGGCTGTCTGCAGCTCCAGCTGCAGGGTATGGGCTCTGGACATCTTTCCATGACTTCAGAGGTGTTCCACGAGGAGTGAACGGCTTCTTCAGAGAAACCGGTCTCTCCTACAAACAGTTTATAGTGCAGGAAAAAATGTATAAATGGCAGAGCTCCAAATTCTCCACATCTGATTCATGATTTCTTGCAATTGATGTTTGCATTTTACACTAAGTCTTCATCTATGCAAATCACATTTATGCTACAGAGTTTGCAAAACACAACATGTGGAACTGGACACACACAGACCGTACCTTTGTTAGAGCTCCCAGGTCCAGGTTTGACTTGAGTTTCATGCCAAAGTACTGGGCCGAGGCTTGGAGGGACTCCCTTTCTTTGGCTGTCAGAGTCAGTTTGGGGGCAGCCACCGGCATGCTCTTACAGTTCAGCTGAGTGCCCCAGCAACCTGAGTCCTTCAAAGACAAAACATATTAAAATGGGGAATCTGCAACAAAGCAGTCAATGGGTATACATCATTATTTGAAAAATCCCAAAATGTATGTACCAATCTCAAATTGCACCTTTAAGTACAGTTAATAAATTATAACTGGAGTTAAGGAGATTTATAACAATATAATTATACTGAACTGAATGTAACCTACCTTTTCAGATGATTGAGGCTGTGAGGTAGGTGTTGGGTCTGTGTGCCCATTTATTTGCTTGCTTGAGCGTTCGATATTCTTTGTGGAACACACGCAGAAACACAAAATATATAGCAACATATTTCAGTAACTGACATGAATTATAGGAGGATACCTGGGTCCTATTCAGTAGAAGTAAACGGACCAAAACGGAGAGACCTAGCTGAATTTGTCCAATAAGAAACACTTGTTTTTGTTTAACTGTTGCTAAACGTTTTGCTACAGTGTTCCTTAACGAATACAAGCCTAAGGACAGCAATATATTGATCATGTGTTTGAGATCTGTTAATGCAGGGAGTCCGTTGATTATTGATATGCACTTACTTTTAGTCTCTTCTGGGGCTCCTTCAATATCACCCTGAATAATAGAACAAGTCAGAGTGGGAAAGACAATATGTTAGTTACTGTAGTCTCTGAGTAATGCATGATACAAAAATTGAATAGATAACTAGCTACATAGCTAGATACCTTGTTAGGCTTTCTTTGATGTTCTTGAACAAATGACTGCTCCCAGGTTTTCAAAATAATCTTGACATCATTGTATCTAGCCATCACTTCCACAGATATTATCGACCTTGAAGGAATCCGTTTGCTGAGATGATGAATAAATAATATTATAGCCGGTAGCAATTTGTTGTAAATATGATATCTTAGACTAGAGTTCAGAGAGTTTGTGCAAGTGTGAAAGTGAACGGTAACGTTATCTATATAAATATATAAGTCAGTGATTTCAGCAGTATCCAAACAGCTGGCTCTCATGACAGTAATACTCCAAATCATTGTTAGCATTCAGTATGAACGTAGTATCTACCTAAGGTTTCAGACAAGAGCCACATATGAGAATGTAAACAACGTCAAATCAGAGAGCAGACACATCTAGCCTTAGCCATCTGGCTCTCTGAGCTAAAGCTACAACAGTGGGTTAAAAAAAGTCCCAAAAGGCCGTCATCTCAAACGAAATAAGTCTGACGTTTCTTACCTGACTGCGGGCAATAATAAATCATCCTAAACGCTGCCTTAAAGGGTTTAATTCAGCTTCTTACACCAGGAAAATGACATAGCTAACTATTGTACCGAGCAGTTATTTCCACAATTTTAGCGCGCTGTAAAAGTGACGTCCACCTATCTACCAATGGAAGGCTGCTGAGGAAGTAACAACCAATCAGAAGGAAGGATTACTTTTGAGGGCGGGTATATGTTGGTTATCCATAATCCTATTAGAGATGTAAAATGTCATTTAAAAATACGGAAGTACGTATTTATCAGCATGGAAAGGCGCATGAGGATGATGTGAGTGTGCTTTAACATTTTATCAACTTTACAGAACCACACGATCGTTTTTTTTAGGTACTTTGTTTTATATATTTTTAACATTCAAGAAAGTCGTGTGGTTGTGGATGAGTTCGAACCTAGCTTACGTTATCCTAATTTCGACCGACTAACTAGCTACAACGATCGAAATGACTCAAAGTGATGATCATGCATGAGTTTTAACACTATTTATTTTACTGACTATGTTGTGTCAGCTTGCTGGGGTTCTTGTTTTGGATACACCTCGCAACTGTCTTGTATGTTTATGTTGTGTTCTAGCTAGGTACATTATCTATTATTGCTTCTCGTTTTCCTCTCTCTCTCTTTGTAGATAGTTATCTTTACAGGTGATGAACTGTAACCCTGTGTCAACTTTGGGATTTCTTAAGATTTGGATTACAATATTTCTACTGACCACCAACATGCTGAGTGAGGTAGAGGCCAAAGAGCTGCTGTCCTTCCTCACACTGGACACCAGGCCAGACGTCAAGGGCCAGGCTACTGAGTACATCCTGGGCCTCTCTGGCAACAGGGACGGCTGTCGCTACCTACAGACAAAACCTGACTTCCTTAAAGCCTTGGTGACCCTCACTACCGACCCCTCCATCGCTATCGTCAAAGACTGTTACCACTCTCTCATCAACCTCTCGGCTGACGAGACCATGCACCAACCGCTGATCAAAGACTGTTACCACTCTCTCATCAACCTCTCGGCTGACGAGACCATGCACCAACCGCTGATCAAAGACTGTTACCACTCTCTCATCAACCTCTCGGCTGACGAGACCATGCACCAACCGCTGATCAAAGACTGTTACCACTCTCTCATCAACCTCTCGGCTGACGAGACCATGCACCAACCGCTGATCAAAGACTGTTACCACTCTCTCATCAACCTCTCGGCTGACGAGACCATGCACCAACCGCTGATCAAAGACTGTTACCACTCTCTCATCAACCTCTCGGCTGATGAGACCATGCACCAACCGCTGATCAAAGACTCGGACTTCCTCCCTATGTTGTTTAAAAACCTTCTGGACCCAGAATTTATGTTTGCGGACCGTATCTGTACGATCCTCACTAACCTGTCGCGGCACGTGAAGACGTGTAAAGAGGTGTTTAAGGCTATGCAGAAGCAGGAGATAGATTTGGCGCAGATAGTGGACATCTGCTGCACTGAGGGCTACAACAAGCAGGCATCGCTCCATTACCTGGGCCCCCTCCTCTCCAACCTCACACAGCTGCCTGAGACCAGACACTTTATCCTGGATAAGGAGAGGTCAGTGGCTGGGTGGTTAGCTCATGAGATACAGGGCTAGACTGTCTTTGACTTCTCTCATAATCCAGTAACACCAATGCTATACAGGCCTGGAGAGCTGTAAAATGATTTTAGAAGATAAACTGATTGTAGATCAGCAACACTCCTGAGACGCTTAATGTATATGGGCCTGGTGCTTTCTTTTGCTGATCATCCAGCATGTTGCCTATGGAAGACCACTCACTCTGTGTGTGTGTGTTTTAAAATGTTCCACAGGTGTGTAGTTCAGAGGCTCCTTCCCTACACCCAATACCAGGCCTCAACGATCAGACGAGGGGGAGTCATTGGCACTCTGAGAAATTGTTGCTTTGATCATGGTAGGGAAGACACAGAATCTTAATAGGTGTACGACAGTCAGTTTTAACCTTTGTGTTGAATTGAGTAGGATTAATTTCCGATAAATGCTCTAGATATGTAGAGCTTTTACCTTGTAATCAATGGGAAGATCTCAATTGCATACTCCAAACTTTTTTTTTCTTCCCAGCTCATCATGAGTGGTTGCTGAGTGACGCGGTGGACATTCTGCCTTTCCTGTTGCTGCCTCTCGCTGGGCCTGAGGAAATGTCTGACGAGGAAAATGAAGGTAAATCATTGTTCCTGTCTGAGTGACATTGCGGTTTAATCCCCCTGCAGTCGGCACATGTACGACCCCCCCCCCCCCCCCCCCACAAATCCAGGCATCTACCGGCCCCTACTCTATCTCCCATATCCCTGTTGTCTCTGGAAAAACAATAAAATACAGAATGATTTTTTAAAAATTAAAAAGGACTTGTGTCTGGGACATGACCATGTCTGCTGCAGTGGCCCTCTCGTCCATAGGGGGCAGTGTGTTTGTTCTGTACAGATGACAGGTGGAATTTCAGCGCACCACCCTATTATATTTAGCATTATGAGTAGATACAATTCGCTTCAGGCTAAAGTCAGATTAGAGGGGCCCCAAATGGAAACTGTTTTAGATCCTTCTAAGGAAGTTGTGCTGTACTCAGCGTCGGTTCAAAGGCGGTGAACACAAAAACAGATTTCTAACTATTTTATATGTTTCACTCTTGTGGAACATACTAATGTTAACCAGTCTTTATAGTAGCCTGAGATGCCGGAGAAGAGCCAAGCTCCTAGAGAGATGGTGGGCGTCACAAGGCCCACACTCAGGAGTGTAAACAACATAATACATACTGTGTGTGTATGTGGTATTTATTAGCTAGCTAAACATAAATATAGTGCCCTCTGAAAGTATTCAGACTGCTTGACTTTTCCACATTTTGCTACGTTACAGCCTTATTCTAAAGTTGATTGAATTGTTTTTATTCCTCAATCTACACACAATACCCCATAATGACAGCAAATGTGTTACAAATAAACTGAAATATCACAGTTATAACTATTCAGACACTTTACTCAGTACTTTGTTGAAGCACCTTTGGCAGCGATTACAGCATTGAGTCTTTGGTATGACACTACAAGCTTGGCACACCTGTATTTGGGGTGTTTCTCCCATTCTTCTCTGCACATCCTCTCAAGCTCTGTCAGGTTGGATGGGGAGTGTCACTGCACAGCTATTTTTAGGTCTCCAGAGATGTTTGATCGGGTTCAAGTCCGGGCTCTTGCTGGGCCACTAAAGGACATTCAGAAACTGCGTTCTTGGGGACCTTCAATGCTGCAGACATTTTTTTTTTGTACCCTTCCCCAGATCTGTGCCTCGACACAATCCTGTCTCTGAGCTCTACGGACAATTCCTTCGACCTCATGGCTTGGTTTTTGCTCTGACATTCAGTGTCAACTGTGGGACATTATATAAACAGGTGTGCTACTTTCCAAATCATGTCCAATACATTTAATTTACCACAGGTGGACTCCCAAGTTGTATAAACATCTCAAGGAGGATCAAAGGAAACAGGATGCACCTGAGCTCAATTTTGAGTCTCATAACAAAGGGTCTGAATACTTTCCGAAGACACCGTATATTGCTACTGCACTTCAAGATACCTGCATTGAAAATATAGCCGAGTACTGATGGTACTTTGTTCTTATTCATTGAAGGGTTACCCGTCGACCTCCAGTACTTACCAGAGGACAAGGAAAGAGAGGAGGATCCCGACATTCGCAAGATGCTCATTGAGACCATGATACTGGTTGGTGTCACCTGGAGTTTAAATTCTTTTTTTTTTAACTAGGCAAGTCAGTTAAGAACAAATTCTTATTTTCAATGACTGCCTAGGCACAGTCGGTTAACTGCCTTGTTCAGGGGCAGAAGTACAGATTTTGTACCTTGTCAGCTCGGGGATTCGATCTTGCAACCTTTCGGTTACTAGTCCAACACTAACCACTAGGCTACGCTGCCTCCCCAGAGTCAATGCCATGCTTCCACCAACACTTAACCATCTGTGTCACTGAACCAGTAAAGCTTTGTTTCTCTGTATAATCCAAACGGTTTTAACAGCAAAAAAAAAGTTTGCTTGCTGGAAATACTCATATCTTTACGTGTGTCCCTTTTGCACCCAGTTGACAGCTACCAAAGTAGGTAGGCAGATTCTGAAGGCCAAGAATGTCTATGCCATCATGAGGGAGTTCCACAACTGGGAAAAGGAGCCTCACGTGGCCACTGCTTGTGAGAAGCTCATACAGGTAAACTATGAATATAACTTCCATACATTGTTATGTTTGTACTAAGGTAAACCATAGTAAATCAATACAGAGCAACCTCATGGTGAGCTGCTGGTGATGTGTTATTCACAACCCAGTCCAGAGCTGGGGTGTCCCAGCTGTCGTCATGGCACCTTGGCAGTTATGTAGTGGTAGAAGAAAAAGGTGGGTATTACTATGATCATCCGGACGCAGTGAAAAAGGTAACTCTTACTATACTTTCAATGCATTTTTCAGCAAAAGGTTGAAAGAAAGAAATAAGTGCGTGAACTGCGTTTACTTGCGTTTACCCTCCATTGCACCTTGGTAACTGTTACATTCAGGAAGAACAACTATTTTCTTTTCATGACTTCTTATTGTGCTTGGTAAGACAACCCAGTCTATGGCGCCAATGAATCTCATGACATCTCAGTACTCTGAGTGCTGAAATTTACAGCATCGGCAGGTTTAAGAAAACAGAGTCCACGTTCCAAATGGCACCCTATTTCCTACATTATATGGGGTCCTATAGGCCCTGGCCAAAGGTAGCACACTATATAGGGAATAGGATGCCATTTGGGACGCAGGGCAGGATGTTCTGATTGGCTGGAAAAAGCTTCCACTGTTCCGTTCCTGCCTAGTGCCTGCTCTGCACTGCGGTGGCAGTCTTGTAGTGGGGAACGACCGAGTGGAAAAGATGTCACTCGGTCTCGCATAAAAATAAAACCCTGATACACTCCATAACAGCTCGGAGATCCCTTTTGAACTGTGGTCCAGAGGCACAAGTTCAGTCTTTAGCTACCCAGCCAGTTTTAATCACTGTCATAAAACGTTGAAATCCGAGCGTGATATTTATCCAAGACTAATGGGCTTTTTATGCTGAATCTTGTGGATAACAAGGCTGTAACGTTTTATCATATTACTTTCAAAAAATACAACTTTATTTCCACTTAAGTTTTTCTTCAATTGTTTGGAGCTTGTCCCGATGCCGTTCGGACATTTCTTGGGCTAATTTGTTGTCAATTACAGTCTGCGGTAATGTTGAGGATGTCATTGGAATATTTTGGTCTCTACTGTTTTTCACCTAAAGTAGCCAGAGGAAGATCTTAAAGCCAAGGCAGCATTCGACTGAGAGTTGGGGTTTTTGTGTGTTTTTATCCACGTGTGTATGCACATGTCTCTTCCAGGTGCTGATCGGGGACGAGCCAGAGCCAGACATGGAGAACCTGTTGGAGGTGGAGATTCCTGAGGACGTGGAGGTGAAGCTCAAAGACATGGATGCCAAGGAGCAGGAGCAGTTGGAGAAGGACCAAGAAGATCTGTTAAATCCAGACAAGTCCCAGCAGTGTGCTGGCATAGTGAGGATGATGTAGCAAGGTGGTCTTTTCTACATTTAAACTGGTAAACCATCTGATGAACAATGGAACCAACTGCTAACTCAAATTTAACAGAAAATGATTGACATCACGATAACAAACGGCATGAAATCAGGACTCGGAAGGACTGTGTGCAATCTGAAACCAATTGTATTTTCACACCATGTAATTTCGCACCACAAAGTCTTAAATCGATGAAAATAATACGAAAGGAGTATGTCCTTGATTTTGTTTTCTGTACGAATCCCAAAATGTTTCCATCACACTTGAATGAGCACATGGAAGAAGTCCATGGTTAGCAGCCCCCTAGGCTAGTACCGAGGAGTAGAACACCTCAGAAGGTGGTTGGGGGTGCGGCTGCTGTCAGCTTGCCTGAGGGGCTATGCAGCTGCCTGTTGGCCGCGCCAGGCTTCCTGAAGTTGGGGAGGTTGTGGAAGGGCTTTGGGGCGAAGGGAGGCCGGGGCCGGGTCATGAAGAGACGGTTGGTGTTGGTGCTCTGGCATTGGGTGGGTCTCATCAGGAGGCGACAGGGGGACACCAAGGGGGGCTTGGGGCAGGGCGGCTCCTCTCTCTTCTCCTGTGGCGGTTCACGGCGATGGCAGCCGGCGCTACTGTCCCCGGTGAGGTAGTGGGGGGCCACTACAGTTCGCTCGGGCCTCTCAGGCAGGCTGGTGTGTCTGAAGGATGAACGGGTGAGGGTGCCAGGGCCTGAGTGGCAGGAGCGGCCTGTTACACATCCAGTCGGATCTGTAATTCAACATGCCAGGTAGACTGACTTTATAACACATCCAGTCAGCTCTGTAATTCAACATGCCAGGTAGACTGACTTTATAACACATCCAGTCGGCTCTGTAATTCAACATGCCAGGTAGACTGACTTTATAACACATCCAGTCAGCTCTGTATTTCAACATGCCAGGTAGACTGACTTTTATAACATTTTAGTCTTGTGGAAAAGGGTTTCCAAAAGTCTGTCCGGGGCCCCCTGGGTGCACGTTTTGGTTTTTACTCTAGCACTACACAGCTGATTCAAATAATCAAAGCTTGATGATGATGATGAGTTGCTTATTTGACCAAACATGCACCCAAGGCGGGCCCCAGGACCGAATTTGCGAAGCCCTTATTTAGAAGACTTATCCAGAATGACTTACAGGAGCAATTAGGGTTGAGTGCCTTGCTCAAGGGCACAGCAACAGATTTTTCACCTAGTCGGCTCGGGGATTCAATCCAGCAACCTTTAGGTTACTGGCCCATGTTCTTAACCACTAGGCTACCTGCTGAAGCTGGTTTATATAGACAAAGAACCATAGTAGTAGTATTTCACATACTGCTAGATATCTAACTTACATGATGTATAAGTCATTTACAAAAATGTCATGCCATCTAAAATAATGATGGTGTTAACTTGCTTGAAAGAACCTGTTAACTTGCTTGAAAGAACTACAATGGCAAGAAAAGTATGTGAACCCTTTGGATTTCTGCATAAACTGCTCATGAAATTAGATCTGATCTTCATCTAAGTCACAACAACAGGCACACAGTCTGCTTAAACTAATAACACACATGGTTATATTTTTGGATAAAGTATGTGAACCCCGAGGCGAATTACTTCTCCAGAAGCTAATTGGAGTCAGGAGTCAGTTAACCGGGAATACAATCATTGAGATGAGATTGGAGATGTTGGTTAGAGCTGCCTTGCCCTATAAAAAACACTCACAAAATTAGAGTTTGCTATTCACAAGAAGCATTGCCTGATGTGAACCATGCCTTGAAAAAAAGAGTAAGAATTGTTGACTTGCATAAAGCTAAAAGGGGTTACAAAAGTATCTCTAAAAGCCTTGATGTTCATCAGTCCAAGGTAAGACAAATTGTTTATAAATGGAGAAAGTTCAGCACTGTTGCTACTCTCCCTAGGAGTGGCCGTCCTGCAAAGATGACTGCAAGATCACAGAATGATTAATAAGGTTAAGAATCTTAGTGTCAGCTAAAGACTTAGAAATCTCTGGGACATGCTAACATCTCTGTTGACAACACTAAACAAGAATGGTGTTCATGGGAGGACGCCACGGAAGAAGCCACTGCTGTCTGAAGTTTGCAAAAGAGCACCTGGATGTTCCACAGTGCTACTGGCAAAATATTCTCTGGACAAATGAAACTAAAGTTCAGTTGTTTGGAAGGAACACAACACTATGTGTGGAGAAATAAAAAGGCACAGAACACCAACATTAAAACCTCATCCCCACTGTAAAGTATGGTGGAGGGAGCATCATGGTTTGGAGCTGCTTTGCTGCCTCAGGGCCTGGACAGCTTGCTATCAACGGAAAAATGAATTCCCAAGTTTATCAAGACATTTTGCAGGAGAATGTAAGACTCCAGAATATATCTGTTAGGTAAGAAAAGGGAGTATGGGGAAACAAAATCATGGATCTCGTCAAATAAATATGGTTATTGCTATCTGGAATCATTGTCCTCCAAATTAAGCTCAACAGAAGTTGGTTGATGCAACAGGACAACGACCCAAAACACAGAAGTAAATCAACAACAGAATGGCTTCAACAAAAGAAAATACTCCTTCTGGATTGGCCCAGTCAGAGTCCTGACTTCAAACCGATTGAGATGCTGTGGCATGACCTCGAGATCCGTTCACACCAGACATTACAAGAATATTGCTGAACAAACAGTTTTGTAAAGATGAATGGTCCAAAATTCCTCCTGACCGTTGTCTGATCCGCAACTACAGAAAACGTTTGGTTGAGGTTATTGCTGCCAAAGTAGGCTCAACCAGTTATTAAAACCAAGGGTTCACATACTTTTTCCACCCTGCACTGTGAATGTTTACACAGTGTTCAATAAAGACATGAAAACGTATAATTGTTTGTGTGTTATTAGTTTAAGCAGACTGTCTATTGTTGTGACTTAGATGAAGATCAGATCAAATGTTATGACCAATTTAAGTCCAGGTAATTCCAAAGGGTTCACATACTTTTTCTTGCCACTGTAGATCGAAAATAGGGCACCATTTATGGAGTGACAGAGGGAACATCTCACCGTCTTTAAGCTTCTTGTCCAAGGCTTTGTTCTTGTGGGTGATGTCGCTCCTGGTGGCACGCAGCTTGTAGAGCGGGCCGGTCATGGATGGCATCATCCACTGGTGTGTGTTGACCTGGTCCAGAGGCAGGCGGGCGGTGGGCTGCCACTCTAACAGCTTCTTAATCAGGTCCTGGCAGCCTGGAGGGGCACAGACAGCCAGGGAACATTAGGACTGGAGCTTTTTATGGCAAAAGTATTTTTATTGACTTTAAAATAATACACATGTCAACAAGTAAAGACAGGCACACACCCTCCCCCCCCCAAAATCCACTTTGCATTACTATCGTTCTATAATAATCATACAGATGCTAATTTCAGAAATTGATGAGGGCATTTGTTTTTTTGAAGCTGGGCTGGAATGCGTTTGGGTACTCTTTCTTTCCAAAGCAAACAGTGTTATATATATTTTTTACCACATTTCTCAGACCAGGGCCGTATCCACAAAGCATCACAAAGTGGGAGTGCTGTTCTCGGTTCAGTCGTGTATCCTAAATCTTTAAATAATAAGATTGCATAGACACTGGGGACCTGATCCTAGATCAGCACTCCTACTCTGAGATGCTTTATGACTATGGCCCCTGTTCATTGTTGGCAGAATACCTGAAGAAACTGGGTGGTGGAACGGCAGCTCTTTCCTGATGAGTTGGACCAGTTTGCGGGGATGCTTCTCATGGTAGGGCAGCTTCCCCGTGACCATGGCATATAGAATCACCCCTCTGGAGATGGAGAGGAGATACATGGCCAACTAACTTCCATTAAGCAGAAGACAAACAGTTGTGTTCAAAACTATCACACTTGGGATATGTGATTGATTGATTCACTGATGTGGTCATCCTGTCTGGGTTAACAGTTTCAACTGTTCTGCCTTATTATTATTTGACCATGCTGGTCATTTATGAACATTTGAACATCTTGGCCATGTTCTGTTATAATCTCCACCCGGCACAGCCAGAAGAGGACTGGCCACCCCACATAGCCTGGTTCCTCTCTATGTTTCTTCTTAGGTTTTGGCCTTTCTAGGGAGTTTTTCCTAGCCACCGTGCTTCTACACCTGCATTGCTTGCTGTTTGGGGTTTTAGGCTGGGTTTCTGTACAGCAATTTGAGATATCAGCTGATGTACGAAGGGCTATATAAATACATTTGATTTGATTTGATGCCCCCTTGACAGTGATTATTTTTTTGATAACATGACTGTCAGTATATACAGTAAGCAACTAGTATGTAGGTGCACTGGGACCAATGAGAAAAGTTGTTCTGTAGAAGTTGTGGAATGAAACTCGTATAGCTATTTAACTAGGTGTGAGACTTGTGTCGAGGCTGTGTCCCAAATGACTCCCTAATCCATATAGTGCACTACTTTATACCAGGGCCCATGGTCAAAAGCAGAGCACTAAATAGGGAAAAGGGTGCCATTTTGGACAGAATGTATGTCTGATGACTCACAGGCTCCACAGGTCAGCTTGTTCTCCGTTGTATTTGCGAGACAGTAGGATCTCTGGGGCAGTGTAGGCCACGGAACCACAGAAGGTGTTCATCAGAGCACTCCTGTCTGTGTAGTGGTTGGCAAAGCCAAAGTCTGCCAGGCACAGCGCAAACGCGCAAACACACACACACACACACACACACACACACACACACACAGAGTCAGTGATGCACATGGTTTTACCATAGGCTGGATTTAAAACCTGTCTGGTGAGGTGGTTATTGGAGTGCATGGTTATTTTACCAGTTAATTTCACAAATCCTTGCTCGTCCAACAGTATGTTTTCACATTTCAGGTCTCTGAAAAGGAAAAGGACATCGTCATGGTGAATGCAAGACATATTGACATTACCTGTGACTATTGTGGGTGTGTCAGGCAGCAACAGTGCTTGATGACCTGTGTTTGGTTGCTGTGGTATTACTGTAAACTACAATATGTGATTGTTGTAGCAGTCATGCACTGTGGTTACTGTGGTATTACTGTAAACTACAATATGTGATTGTTGTAGCAGTCATGCACTAAGTGGTTACTGTGGTATTACTGTAAACTACGATATGTGATTGTTGTAGCAGTCATGCACTGTGGTTACTGTGGTATTACTGTAAACTACGATATGTGATTGTTGTAGCAGTCATGCACTGTGGTTACTGTGGTATTACTGTAAACTACGGTATGTGATTGTTGTAGCAGTCATGCACTGTGGTTGCTGTGGTATTACTGTACTCTATGTTGTGATTGTTGTAGCAGCTGTGGTATTACTGTAAACTACGATATGTGAGGTGTTACCTGTGTACTATGTGGTTGTTGTGACAGACAGTGAGGTGTTACCTGTGTACTATGTGGTTGTTGTGACAGACAGTGAGGTGTTACCTGTGTACTATGTGGTTGTTGTGACAGACAGTGAGGTGTTACCTGTGTACTATGTGGTTGTTGTGACAGACAGTGAGGTGTTACCTGTGTACTATGTGGTTGTTGTGACAGACAGTGAGGTGTTACCTGTGTACTATGTGGTTGTTGTGACAGACAGTGAGGTGTTACCTGTGTACTATGTGGTTGTTATGACAGACAGTGAGGTGTTACCTGTGTACTATGTGGTTGTTGTGACAGACAGTGAGGTGTTACCTGTGTACTATGTGGTTGTTGTGACAGACAGTGAGGTGTTACCTGTGTACTATGTGGTTGTTATGACAGACAGTGAGGTGTTACCTGTGTACTATGTGGTTGTTGTGACAGTGAGGTGTTACCTGTGTACTATGTGGTTGTTGTGACAGTGAGGTGTTACCTGTGTACTATGTGGTTGTTATGACAGACAGTGAGGTGTTACCTGTGTACTATGTGGTTGTTGTGACAGTGAGGTATTACCTGTGTACTATGTGGATGTTATGACAGACAGTGAGGTGTTACCTGTGTACTATGTGGTTGTTGTGACTGACAGTGAGGTATTACCTGTGTACTATGTGGATGTTATGACAGACAGTGAGGTGTTACCTGTGTACTATGTGGTTGTTGTGACTGACAGTGAGGTATTACCTGTGTTCTATGTGGATGTTATGACAGACAGTGAGGTGTTACCTGTGTACTATGTGGTTGTTGTGACTGACAGTGAGGTATTACCTGTGTACTATGTGGATGTTATGACAGACAGTGAGGTGTTACCTGTGTACTATGTGGTTGTTGTGACAGTGAGGTGTTACCTGTGTACTATGTGGTTGTTGTGACAGTGAGGTGTTACCTGTGTACTATGTGGTTGTTGTGACAGTGAGGTGTTACCTGTGTACTATGTGGTTGTTGTGACAGTGAGGTGTTACCTGTGTACTATGTGGTTGTTGTGACAGTGAGGTGTTACCTGTGTACTATGTGGTTGTTGTGACAGTGCATGACAGCGTTGACTATCTGTTTGAAGAGCCTGCGAGCCTCCTCTTCACTGAGGCCCGGGCTGCCCCTGCTATGGGACACGGCGTTGATGTGTTCTAAAAGGTCTCCGCTCAGAGCCAGCTCCAGAATCAGATAGAACCGCTTCAGTGAACGGAACATGTCATACAGCTGGACCTGTTCAAAAGTAGAGTACCCACCACATAAATATAATCTATTTACCTAATGATTCTACTTCTATGGTACACATTCTATGGTACACACTCTGGATGCAGGTGCATGCTTGACATCACATCAAAACCTTCTTGCAATACCATTTAGGTGTCTAAGGGCCAGTTTCCCGGAGCCAGATTAGGCCTATTCCTGGACTATAGGGCATGTTCAATGGAGATACCCAACTAGTCTAAAGGACAGTTTTATTGCTTCTTTAATCCGGACAGTTTACAATGATATATGAGTTTACAATGATAAAATGATACATTTGGATTAGCTAACACAATGTGCCGTTTGAACACAGGAGTGATGCTTGCTGATAATGGGCCTCTGAATGCCTATGTAGATATTCCATTAAAAATCATCCTTTTCCAGCTATAATAGTCATTTACAACATTAACAATGTCTACACTGTATGTCTGATCAATTTTATCTTATTTTAATGGACAAAAAATGAGCTTTCTAAGTGACCCCAAAATTTTGAATGGTAGTGTACAGTACCAGTCAAAAGTTTGGACACACCTAATCATTCAAGGGTTTTTCTTTATTTGTACTATTTTCTACATTGTAGAATAATAGTGAAGACATCAAAACTATGAAATAACACACATGGAATCATGTATTAACCGAATAAGTGCTAAACCAATCAAAATATATTTTATATTTGAGATTCTTCAAAGTAGCCACCCTTTGCCTTGATGACAGCTTTGCACACTCGTGGCATTCTCTCAACCAGCTTCACCTGGAATGCTTTTCCAACAGTCTTGAAGGAGTTCCCACATTTGCTGAGCTCTTGCTGCTTTTCCTTCACTCATCCCAAATGAGCGGTCTCATCCCAAACCATCTCAATTGGGTTGAGGTCGGGTGATTTTGGAGGCCAGGTCATCTGATGCAGCACTCCATCACTCTCCTTCTTGGTCAAATAGCCCTTACACAGCCTGGAGATGTGTTGGGTCATTGTCCTGTTGAAAAACAAATGATAGTCCCACTAAGCACAAACCAGGTGGGATGGTGCATTGCTGCAGAATGCTGTGGTAGCCATGCTGGTTAAGTGTGCCTTGAATTCTAAATAAATCAAAGACAGTGTCACCAGTAAAGCACCATCACACCTCCTCCATGCTTCACGGTGGGAACCACACAAGCGGAGATCATCTGTTCACCTACTCTGTGTTTTACAAAGACACAACAGTTGGAACCAAAAATCTCACATTTGGATTCATCAGACCAAAGGACAGATTTCCAGCGGTCTAATGTCCATTGCTCGTGTTTTTCTTGGCCCCAGCAAGTCTCTTCTTCATATTGGTGTCCTTGAGTAGTGGTTTCTTTGCAGCAATTCGACCATGAAGGCCTGATTCACACAGTCTCCTCTGAACAATTGATGTTGAGATTTGTTTGCTACTTGAACTCTGTGAAGCATTTATTTGGGCTGCAATTTCTGAGGCTGGTAACTCTAATGAACTTTTCCTCTGCAGCAGAGGTAACTCTGGGTCTTCCTTTCCTGTGGCGGTCCTCATGAGAGCCAGTTTCATCATAGCGCTTGATGTTTTTTGCAACTGCACTTAAAGTAATGTTCAAATTGAAACTTTCCGCATCGATTGACCTTCATGTCTTAATGTAATGATGGACTGTCATTTCTCTTTGCTTATTTGAGCTGTTCTTGCCATAATATGGACTTGGTATTTTACCAAATAGGGCTATCTTCTGTATACCACCCCTACCGTGTCACAACACAACTGATTGGCTCAAACGCATTCAAATGAACTTTTTATCAAGGCCCACCTGTTGATTGAAATGCATTACAGGTGACTACCTCATGAAGCTGGTTGAGAGAATGCCAAGAGTGTGCAAATCTGTCATCGAGGCAAAGGTTGGCTACTTTGAAGAATCTCATATGTAGATTTGTTTAACACTTTTTTGGTTACTACATTCTTCCATACAATGGGGAGAACAGGTATTTGATACACTGCCGATTTTGCGAGTTTTCCTACTTACAAAGCATGTAGAGGTCTGTAATTTTTATCAAACCGTAGTCTGGATTTTTAATGGCGGTTTTGGAGCAGTGGCTTCTTCCTTGCTGAGCGTTCTTTCAGGTTATGTCAATATTGGACTCGTTTTACTGTGGATATACAGTGGGGAGAACAAATATTTGATACTCTGCCGATTTTGCAGGTTTTCCTACTTACAAAGCATGTAGAGGTCTGTAATTTTAAGGTACACTTCAACTGTGAGAGACGGAATCTAAAACAAAAATCCAGAATATCACATTGTATGATTTTTAAGTAATTAATTTGAATTTTATTGCATGACATAAGTATTTGATACATCAGAAAAGCAGAACTTAATATTTGGTACAGAAACCTTTGTTTGCAATTACAGAGATCATACGTTTCCTGTAGTTCTTGACCAGGTTTACACACACTGCAGCAGGGATTTTGGCCCACTCCTCCATACAGACCTTCTCTGGATCTTTCAGGTTTCGGGGCTGTCACTGGGCAATACGGACTTTCAGCTCCCTCCAAAGATTTTCTATTGGGTTCAGGTCTGGAGACTGGCTAGGCCACTCCAGGACCTTGAGATGCTTCTTACGGAGCCACTCCTTAGTTGCCCTGGCTGTGTGTTTCGGGTCGTTGTCATGCTGGAAGACCCAGCCACGACCCATCTTCAATGCTCTTACTGAGGTAAGGAGGTTGCTGGCCAAGATCTCGCAATACATGGCCCCACCCACCCTCCCCTCAATACGGTGCAGCCGTCCTGTCCCCTTTGCAGAAAAGCATCCTCAAAGAATGATCTTTCCACCTCCATGCTTCACCGTTGGGATGTTGTTCTCGGGGTTGTACTCATCCTTCTTCTTCCTCCAAACACGGCGAGTGGAGTTTAGACCAAAAAGCTCTATTTTTGTCTCATCAGACCACATTACCTTCTCCCGTTCCTCCTCTGGATCATCCAGATGGTCATTGGCAAACTTCAGACGGGCCTGGACATGTGCTGGCTTGAGCAGGGGGACCTTGCGTGCGCTGTGTGTTACTAATGGTTTTCTTTGAGACTGTGGTCCCAGCTCTCTTCAGGTCATTGACCAGGTCCTGCCGTGTAGTTCTGAGCTGATCTCTCACCTTCCTCATGATCATTGATGCCCATCGAGGTGAGATCTTGCATGACCGAGGGTGATTGACCGTCATCTTGAACTTCTTCCATTTTCTAATAATTGCGCCAACAGTTGTTGCCTTCTCACCAAGCTGCTTGCCTATTGTCCTGTAGCCCATCCCAGCCTAATGCAGGTCTACAATTTTATCCCTGATGTCCTTACACAGCTCTCTGGTCTTGGCCATTGTGGAGAGGTTTGAGTGTGTGGACAGGTGTCTTTTATACAGGTAACGAGTTCAAACAGGTGCAGTTAATACAGGTAATGAGTGGAGAACAGGAGGGCTTCTTAAAGAAAAAACTAACAGGTCTGTAAGAGCTGGAATTCTTACTGGTTGGTTGGTGATCAAATACTTATGTCATGTAATACAATGCAAATTAATTACTTAAAAATCATACAATGTGATTTTCTGGATTTTTGTTTTAGATTCAGTCTCTCACAGTTGAAGTGTACCTATGATAAAAATTAAAGACCTCTACATGCTTTGTACGTAGGAAAACCTGTAAAATCGGCAGTGTATCAAATACTTGTTCTCCCCACTGTATGTGTTATTTCATAGGTTTGATGTCTTCACTATTATTCTACAATGTAGAAAATAGTAAAAATAAAGAAAAACCCTTGAATGAGGAGGTGTGTCCAAACGTTTGACTGGTACTGTATATCAATCTGAAGTTTTAGGTGTTTGATACCTTAACAACACTCACCACCCCTGGGTGTCTGTACGTGGCGTTCAGAGCATATATCTCTCTGTGTAGGAATTTCTTGGAGTATTCTAGGGGAGCCTCGTTGATAGAGATGATTTTGATAGCCACCTGAACAATTTATGGTTGTATGGGTGAACATCCTCATCCACACAGTTCACAAAAATGACAGCAAGGTTGTTTTTAAGTGTCACTACAGTGCTAGTCTTAGTTAGATACTATTGTTATAAAACATGTCCAACAAATATAAAGGTCTGGATATTTTTAAAGTGCTAGTATTATGCACATTAAATGAAGTTGAGAATGTCTTTTAAAATGATTTACCATGGTAAACATGTGTCAGACAAACAGTACTTTACCATATTGTGGTTCTTGCTCCTCAGGTCATTGGCCAGCTTGTAGTTCTTACTGATCTTATTTGGGGTAGCGTACCCCAGGTAGACCTTGGAGAAAGCACCTGTCCCAATCTTCTTGCCAGAGAGAAGGTAGCCATTCTCTCGACACTCTATGGTCCTCTCATGAAGCGACTTCCCAGAGTCCTTTACTCTCGTGCCAGTTGCACTCATACTAAAGTGCAGTATATAACTTCAATCCACTTCTTCTCCTAATGGCTGCATCTCTTTTCCTGTGCATCTCAGATTAGGCTCCCTATTAAATCATTTTATGCATGACAGATATTTGATATTCATCTTTGTTATTTTTAGCTATAACCATGCCCACACAAAAGGTGTGAACTGTCTGAAATGAGGACAATGCATTTGGAAGCTTCTCCATGGCAACATGAATGCTACAGTACAAACAAATTCTAAAATAGAATGTTAAGGGGGTTCTCTTTGCTTTTACATGAATGGAATGGAACCCTTTGCTAATAATCCATTGTTCCACTCTTACATGCTGGAGTATAATATTTTGTAGCTCATAACTCCTTGCTCTAGCTGCAGTACTGTAGTTATTTAGACAGGCTATAACAGTGCATTCAGTGCTTCACAACTCCACATTTTCCTTCCACGAATCATCTCATTCTCTAAGCCAAAGTTGAGCTAAATAGAGGGATGATTTCAAATGGTATTAATCAAACTTAGACAAGTCTGGCCAGAGGGGCGAGCGATGACTTGTGAGACCAGCTCATTAGGAATGCATGACAATAGGAAAACATTATGGCCCAAATGGCACCCTATTCCCTTTTTAGTGCACTACTTTTATCCAGGGACCATAGGGCTCTGGTCAAAAGAAGCTGCCATTTGGGACATCGCCAATGGCCCTGGCCCAGATTAATACAGGGCTGAAAACAATTAAGGAGTCTATTAAATTGACTTAGTTATTCCTGCTGGAGAGGCCAGCTTGAGGAAGAGACACTTCATAAGTGTAAGTGATATATCAATAGCTCATGGCTCACCATCCAGGCCAATTTAGTTTCAACACTACATGCCTGGGCCAAGGAGAGAGAGTTGTTCTGGCTTAAGTGATACTGGGGCCATAATACATTAGCCTTTTATTTTGTGTAATTGCTTAGATGAATACTGATTTGCATACGGCCTAGCAAGTAAAATGGAAAAGAAACGGAGGTGAGGATTCCACTCAACAAGCTCATCTCTCAGATTGTATTTATCCAACCTACCTTTGTCAAGGCACTATATTATTTTAAACTTCTATGATATATCTACAATGCACATTTATTTATCTTTTTTGACTGTTCCGCAATAACATTCACAGACATACAAGAGGTCAGTGTTTTTAGCCATTGGTTGTTATATGTCACCCTCTAGTGGACATCTACGAAGGTATTTTATCTGACCGGTATGTATTTGCTTGCCCCAGCTACAAGGAAAAAAACATTCCACCTGAGATATGTGAAGGATTAGTTTGAATAATATCAGCACATTCTCCAGGTTCATGGAATCTACCTCAAAATGTCTATAGTAGATCATATAGTGCTGTGCTTCCTCTCTGAAGTACTCTAAATATGCCCCCTATCATGGTAAAAACATTTAATATTTCCACTAGGGCTTTGCTTGACTACCAGAGGACTCTGAACACCTCATCCGGAAGACGTAGGGGGTAGGGTTCCTCCCAAATGGCACCGTATTCCCTATACAGTGCATTCTGAAAGATAAAAATTTTGTTACGTTACAGCCTTATTCTAAAATGTAATGAATAGTTTTTCCCCCTTCATCAATCTACACACAATACCTCATAACAAAGCAAAAACAGGTCGTTAGACATTTTTGCTAATTTATGACAATATACCATTTACATAAGGATTCAAACCAAACCAGTATTCAAGCACCTTTGGCAGCGATTGCAGCCTCGAGTCTTCTTGGTTATGACGCTACAAGCTTGGCACACCTGTATTTGGGGAGTTTCTCCCTTCTCTACAGATCCTCTCAAGCTCTGTCAGGTTGGATGGGGAGCGTCGCTGCACAGCTATTTTCAGGTCTCTCCAAAGATGTTAGATCGGGTTCAAGTCCGGGCTCTGGCTGGGCCACTCAAGGACATCCAGAAGCCGCTCCTGCGTTGACTTGGCTGTGTGCTTAGCGTTGTTGTCCTGTTGGAAGGGGAACCTTTTCCCCAGTCTGAGGTCCTGAGTGCTCTGGAGCAGGTTTTCATCAAGGATCTCTGTACTTGGTTCCGTTCATCTTTCCCTCGATCCTGACTAGTCCCTGCCACTGAAAACATCCTCACAGCATGCTTCACCGTACGGATGGTGCCAGGTTTCCTCCAGACATGACGCTTGGCATTCAGGAAAAAGAGTTCAATCTTGGTTTCATCAGACCAGATAATCCTGTTTCTCATGGTCTGAGAGTCCTTTAGGTGCCTTTTGGCAAACTCCAAGTGGGCTCTCATGTGCCTTTTACAGAATAGTGCCTTCCGTCTGGTCACTCCACCATAAAGGCCTGATATGCAGAGTGCTGCAAGGATGGTTGTCCTTCTGGAAGGTTCTCCCATCTCCACAGAGGAACTCTGGAGCTCTGTCAGAGTGACCATCGGGTTCTTGGTCACCTCCCTGGCCAAGGCCCTTCTCCAATGATTGTTCAGTTTGGCCGTGCGGCCAGCTCTAGGAAGATTCTTGGTGGTTCCAAACTTCTTCCATTTGAGAATGATGGAGGCCACTGTGTTCTTGGGGACATTCAACGCTGCAGACATTTTTTGATACCCTTCCCCAGATCTGTGCCTCGGCACAATCCTGTCTCGGAGCTCTATGGACAATTCCTTCAACCTCATGGCTTGGTTTTTGCCCTGACATGCACTGTCAACTGTGGGACCTTATATAGACAGGTGTGTTGCCTTCCAAACCATGTCGAATCAATTGAATTTACCACAGGTGAACTCCAATCAAGTTGTAGAAACATCTCAAGGATGATCAATGGAAACAGGATGTACCTGAGCTCAATTTCGAGTCTCATAGCAAAGGGTCTGGATACTTATGTCAGTAAGGTATTTCTGTAATCTATTTTTAATACATTTAGCAAAAAATGATTAAAAACTTGTTTTCCCTTTGTCATAATGGGTTATTGTGTGTAGATTGATGAGGAAAAGGCTGTAACAAAATGTGGAGAAAGGGAAAGTATTCAGACCCCTTCCGAGTGCATTACTTCTGGCCAGGGCGCCATTTGAAATGCAACCATAGACAAGGAAGGAGAGCCGCAAAACGTTGCATTACTCTCCTTTCACCATTGCTCTCCACACCTAGTTTTTCTCTTGGCTCCTGCAGGAGCTGGAAATGACACTTTCTACTGTACTTAGTAGAACCCTGGTTCACTTTGGAGCTTTAATTGTTGAAACTGATGACCAGGAAAGAAATCTTGGGCTTTGATCCGCTAATAGCAGATTTACCATCACCTGAACGTTAATGCTCTCCAAACGAACTTGAAACCTTGAGAGAGGCTGGATTCCAGGGGAGAGACTGGTCGGACTGTTTGACTTTGATGACATAGGTGTTCATCATCCTATGTGAACAGAAAACGGTGTGAAATTCGATATTGGACTATGTGTATCTAGTACGAACAGAACGCACTGAGTCTGCATGTAGTATCATGCTACTTTATTCTGTTTAGCGTTTTTCATTACAAAGAGAATCTCAAAGACGCCTTAATATCAAAACTAAAGCAACTGTGGGTTCAAGCAGTGGCAGGTCTTGACTTAGGCGATGGTCTTCCACAACTGAAAGGATGTTGAGGCAGTTCAGAATGCCAGGAGTTGTCAATGGAATAATTAGGGCCAGGAGTTTTTCCTGACCTTGTGAGCTGACCAACAACAACTCTGGGACTCAGTTACAGGATTCAACTAGGGCCCAGAGTGTTACAGTAATATACTTCAACTAGGGCCCAGAGTGTTTCAGTTACAGGCTACAACTAGGGCCCAGAGTGTTACAGGCTTCAACAAGGGCCCAGGGTGTTGCCAACTCCTCCCTTAATTTGTGATTCCTTCTTGATAAAAAAAACGGACATTTGTTTCACACATGAATCACCAACACTGTTGTGTTTTTGTGGGGACCTATTTTGTGCAGCCCCTGTGTTTTACAGTGAAATTGCGGTTTGATAAACTCTCCTCAACATAGGGCTAAGAGTAGCGTAGCGTCGTAGACTAAACTTATGTGGAGATGGAACAGGTGGTAAGAGTATTATCCAGAAAGAACTTGGAAACCAGATGGACACACGCCACCGAAAACAATCTCCAGCGATTCATGCGGCAGGACAGGGTAAACGAGGAAGAATAACAAATTACATAAAGTAAAATCGGGTTCTGCTAAAATAAACGTTGAATAAGTTTAGCTTCTTTTTCAGCGACTGGACCATCATCCAGGTGGGTTGTGGAGGTGCAGGAGTAGTGATACTTCTGTTTTCCTTTGATTATGTGCCCCCTCCACTCCCTCCTTCCCCTCCATCTCTCTCTCGCCCCCCTCCCTAACTTCCTCCCACTGCCAAACCATGGAGGTGGAGGGGTTACCTGGAGGCAAAGCCCTTTGACAGACAGACAGTGTGCTGCTGTTACTCCACCATACACTGTCCAGACAAGTGAAACACTAGTAGCTACCTCACTATCACCACTAAAAATACTTTCATACTGGCACACAGCTCTTCAGACTGAAGACGGCGGTTTTCACTCAGTCTCTCAAACAAGAAGAGATGCTGCCTGCCCGGCCCACAGCCTGAGAAACCTGGTCTGCATCTGAAATGACATTTCAATACCATTTTCATTTTTCAAATGTCATTTCAGACTAGTCAAAAGTAGTAAACTATATAGGGAATGGGATGCCATTTTATCTGCAGCCACAGGGAAATCCCTGAGCTGGTGCCCCGGGTTGCTCTTCCAGAGTATGTATTTCAGGGGATGGCTCGGGGGAATGAAGGTGAAACGCTCTCAAAATATTTGCACTACAGGATGAACAAACAGAGTGTATGTAATGGAGAAAAAAGCAGCCTGAAAAATGAGCATGCAATTAGGTCGAACAAAGTCCGACTCCAGGTCCCAAATCAGGATTTTTGTACTACGGAAAACTGCGCAGTCCAATTTCAGCGCCCTAACTGTGAACGTACACTGAGCAGAGGCGACGGGTAATATATTTCAGAAATTCTCCTTCACCTTCTCATGAGTTGTGACCTAAATTTGACACTTCTCATATCATAAACCCTGTCTGTTCATAAATGTGAGGAACACCAGTGTTTGGGCCTTGCCCATAGAGCTCCTGTTTCTCCCAGAAACTCAGGCAGCCTCCTTCCTTGCCAAATGGCTCCACATCGACTCAAGGCTACTTTTCTGGCAAACTCACCGTGCACTTTAGCACTGCACTGGTTTTACTACCTAATTGGGCTTTCTCTTATTGACCACAGAGAAAATATCACTGTGTTTAAACAGCTGTTAACTACAATTCACTATCTCTGGAGTACTGTCAACACTTTGAGAAGAACGAGGGTCCTTACCCAGACCGGGTTCTCACCCAGTCGCCTCACTGACTTATACCTGACAGTTCCTAAATCACTAGATTTGCATCATACCGGCAGTATTTCTGTATTTTGAAAGTTATACATCTTGAAAACTTGATTGCTGACATGCACAACATCTTGTGACTATATCAACAATACCAAAATATAGTTTTGGGGTGGAATTGTTCTTTAAATGACCCATGGCATCAACTAAACTATAACCATAATTGAAATTCTCCACCTCCTGTGTGATATTGGCTTGCCTAAAGTCTGACTGACATGTTGTGACAATGTGTAATAGTGTTTGGATAATCAAGCCCTTAATTGCCAGTTAAATCTCCAAAAGCAATAACTCATTCTTCCACTTTCCTGTCGGAAAAGTGTATATTTACACTGGTTACTAAAGGCCCTAAAATGTACTGTTAAGCATAGTTGTCTTGAGGTTTAGAAAAATTAAGTGACAGGATGGAGTTCGATTTCATTGTTAAACATGAAGAAAATATCTGTCCATATATTTAACAAGAGGCTACATTGGCATGCATCCATCCAGTTGCATGGACGGATAAGTACATAAATAAATAATAAATCAACTTCCTATCACTAAGTTATGGCTGTTTCTGCTGCCTGAAACAGTGAGCCATATGAAAACCATATGTGTAGCATATTAGCATCATAGGTCTGAGTCCTGTGTCACTCTGCTCTGTCGAGGTTCACATCCTGATCTGCCTGCTCCCGCTGGCCTATCGCCAGGGGTAAATGACAGTGACACAGCTGAGGGGTCCGATCCCTGGCTTGGTGGGGTCTCAGGTTCGAAATCCTGTAGAGCTGTGAACGGACCGTGTCACAGAGGGCCGATGAAGATGGATAGAAGGTCCACAGTGGAGGGAGGGTCAGAGCCGGGCCAGCGCCAGGGTTATTTCCTCTCTATTATATTATGACAGACCAGCTAGATCTACTGTCTCTATTATATTATGACAGACCAGCTAGATCTACTGTCTCTATTATATTATGACAGACCAGCTAGATCTACTGTCTCTATTATATTATGACAGACCAGCTAGATCTACTGTCTCTATTATAATATGACAGACCAGCTAGATCTACTGTCTCTATTATATTATGACAGACCAGCTAGATCTACTGTCTCTATTATAATTGACAGACCAGCTAGATCTACTGTCTCTATTATATTATGACAGACCAGCTAGATCTACTGTCTCTATTATATTATGACAGACCAGCTAGATCTACTGTCTCTATATATTATGACAGACCAGCTAGATCTACTGTCTCTATTATATTATGACAGACCAGCTAGATCTACTGTCTCTATTATATTATGACAGACCAGCTAGATCTACTGTCTCTATTATATATGACAGACCAGCTAGATCTACTGTCTCTATTATATTATGACAGACCAGCTAGATCTACTGTCTCTATTATATATGACAGACCAGCTAGATCTACTGTCTCTATTATATTATGACAGACCAGCTAGATCTACTGTCTCTATTATATTATGACAGACCAGCTAGATCTACTGTCTCTATTATTTATGACAGACCAGCTAGATCTACTGTCTCTATTATATTATGACAGACCAGCTAGATCTACTGTCTCTATTATATTATGACAGACCAGCTAGATCTACTGTCTCTATTATATTATGACAGACCAGCTAGATCTACTGTCTCTATTATATTATGACAGACCAGCTAGATCTACTGTCTCTATTATTTATGACAGACCAGCTAGATCTACTGTCTCTATATATTATGACAGACCAGCTAGATCTACTGTCTCTATTATTATGACAGACCAGCTAGATCTACTGTCTCTATTATATTATGACAGACCAGCTAGATCTACTGTCTCTATTATATTATGACAGACCAGCTAGATCTACTGTCTCTATTATATATGACAGACCAGCTAGATCTACTGTCTCTATTATATTATGACAGACCAGCTAGATCTACTGTCTCTATTATATTATGACAGACCAGCTAGATCTACTGTCTCTATTATATTATGACAGACCAGCTAGATCTACTGTCTCTATTATATTATGACAGACCAGCTAGATCTACTGTCTCTATTATATTATGACAGACCAGCTAGATCTACTGTCTCTATTATATTATGACAGACCAGCTAGATCTACTGTCTCTATTATATTATGACAGACCAGCTAGATCTACTGTCTCTATTATATATGACAGACCAGCTAGATCTACTGTCTCTATTATATTATGACAGACCAGCTAGATCTACTGTCTCTATTATATTATGACAGACCAGCTAGATCTACTGTCTCTATTATATTATGACAGACCAGCTAGATCTACTGTCTCTATTATATTATGACAGACCAGCTAGATCTACTGTCTCTATTATATTATGACAGACCAGCTAGATCTACTGTCTCTATTATATTATGACAGACCAGCTAGATCTACTGTCTCTATTATATTATGACAGACCAGCTAGATCTACTGTCTCTATATATTATGACAGACCAGCTAGATCTACTGTCTCTATTTATTATGACAGACCAGCTAGATCTACTGTCTCTATTATATTATGACAGACCAGCTAGATCTACTGTCTCTATTATATTATGACAGACAGAGCGATCTACTGTCTCTATTATTATGACAGACCAGCTAGATCTACTGTCTCTATTATATTATGACAGACCAGCTAGATCTACTGTCTCTATTATATTATACAGACCAGCTAGATCTACTGTCTCTATTATATATGACAGACCAGCTAGATCTACTGTCTCTATTATATTATGACAGACCAGCTAGATCTACTGTCTCTATTATATTATGACAGACCAGCTAGATCTACTGTCTCTATTATATTATGACAGACCAGCTAGATCTACTGTCTCTATTATATTATGACAGACCAGCTAGATCTACTGTCTCTATTATATTATGACAGACCAGCTAGATCTACTGTCTCTATTATATTATGACAGACCAGCTAGATCTACTGTCTCTATTATATTGACAGACCAGCTAGATCTACTGTCTCTATTATATTATGACAGACCAGCTAGATCTACTGTCTCTATTATATTATGACAGACCAGCTAGATCTACTGTCTCTATTATATTATGACAGACCAGCTAGATCTACTGTCTCTATTATATTATGACAGACCAGCTAGATCTACTGTCTCTATTATATTATGACAGACCAGCTAGATCTACTGTCTCTATTATATATGACAGACCAGCTAGATCTACTGTCTCTATTATATATGACAGACCAGCTAGATCTACTGTCTCTATTATATTATGACAGACCAGCTAGATCTACTGTCTCTATTATATTATGACAGACCAGCTAGATCTACTGTCTCTATTATATTATGACAGACCAGCTAGATCTACTCTCTATTATATTATGACAGACCAGCTAGATCTACTGTCTCTATTATATATGACAGACCAGCTAGATCTACTGTCTCTATATATTATGACAGACCAGCTAGATCTACTGTCTCTATTATATTATGACAGACCAGCTAGATCTACTGTCTCTATTATATTATGACAGACCAGCTAGATCTACTGTCTCTATTATATTATGACAGACCAGCTAGATCTACTGTCTCTATTATATTATGACAGACCAGCTAGATCTACTGTCTCTATTATATTATGACAGACCAGCTAGATCTACTGTCTCTATTATATTATGACAGACCAGCTAGATCTACTGTCTCTATTATATTATGACAGACCAGCTAGATCTACTGTCTCTATTAATTATGACAGACCAGCTAGATCTACTGTCTCTATTATATTATGACAGACCAGCTAGATCTACTGTCTCTATTATATTATGACAGACCAGCTAGATCTACTGTCTCTATTATATTATGACAGACCAGCTAGATCTACTGTCTCTATTATATTATGACAGACCAGCTAGATCTACTGTCTCTATTATATTATGACAGACCAGCTAGATCTACTGTCTCTATTATATTATGACAGACCAGCTAGATCTACTGTCTATATATTATGACAGACCAGCTAGATCTACTGTCTCTATTATATTAACAGACCAGCTAGATCTACTGTCTCTATTATATTATGACAGACCAGCTAGATCTACTGTCTCTATTATATTATGACAGACCAGCTAGATCTACTGTCTCTATTATATTATGACAGACCAGCTAGATCTACTGTCTCTATTATATTATGACAGACCAGCTAGATCTACTGTCTCTATTATATTATGACAGACCAGCTAGATCTACTGTCTCTATTATATTATGACAGACCAGCTAGATCTACTGTCTCTATTATATTATGACAGACCAGCTAGATCTACTGTCTCTATTATATTATGACAGACCAGCTAGATCTACTGTCTCTATTATATTATGACAGACCAGCTAGATCTACTGTCTCTATTATATTATGACAGACCAGCTAGATCTACTGTCTCTATTATATTATGACAGACCAGCTAGATCTACTGTCTCTATTATTTATGACAGACCAGCTAGATCTACTGTCTCTATTATATTATGACAGACCAGCTAGATCTACTGTCTCTATTATATTATGACAGACCAGCTAGATCTACTGTCTCTATTATATTATGACACCAGCTAGATCTACTGTCTCTATTATATTATGACAGACCAGCTAGATCTACTGTCTCTATTATATTATGACAGACCAGCTAGATCTACTGTCTCTATTATATTATGACAGACCAGCTAGATCTACTGTCTCTATTATATATGACAGACCAGCTAGATCTACTGTCTCTATTATATTATGACAGACCAGCTAGATCTACTGTCTCTATTATATTATGACAGACCAGCTAGATCTACTGTCTCTATTATATTATGACAGACCAGCTAGATCTACTGTCTCTATTATATATGACAGACCAGCTAGATCTGTCTCTCTATATATTATGACAGACCAGCTAGATCTACTGTCTCTATTATATTATGACAGACCAGCTAGATCTACTGTCTCTATTATATTATGACAGACCAGCTAGATCTACTGTCTCTATAATTATGACAGACCAGCTAGATCTACTGTCTCTATTATATTATGACAGACCAGCTAGATCTACTGTCTCTATTATATATGACAGACCAGCTAGATCTACTGTCTCTATTATATTGACAGACCAGCTAGATCTACTGTCTCTATTATATTATGACAGACCAGCTAGATCTACTGTCTCTATTATATTATGACAGACCAGCTAGATCTACTGTCTCTATTATATTATGACAGACCAGCTAGATCTACTGTCTCTATTATATTATGACAGACCAGCTAGATCTACTGTCTCTATTATAATATGACAGACCAGCTAGATCTACTGTCTCTATTATATTATGACAGACCAGCTAGATCTACTGTCTCTATTATATATGACAGACCAGCTAGATCTACTGTCTCTATTATATTATGACAGACCAGCTAGATCTACTGTCTCTATTATATTATGACAGACCAGCTAGATCTACTGTCTCTATTATATTATGACAGACCAGCTAGATCTACTGTCTCTATTATATATGACAGACCAGCTAGATCTACTGTCTCTATTATATTATGACAGACCAGCTAGATCTACTGTCTCTATTATATTATGACAGACCAGCTAGATCTACTGTCTCTATTATTATGACAGACCAGCTAGATCTACTGTCTCTATTATATTATGACAGACCAGCTAGATCTACTGTCTCTATTTATTATGACAGACCAGCTAGATCTACTGTCTCTATTATATTATGACAGACCAGCTAGATCTACTGTCTCTATTATATATGACAGACCAGCTAGATCTACTGTCTCTATTATATTATGACAGACCAGCTAGATCTACTGTCTCTATTATTTATGACAGACCAGCTAGATCTACTGTCTCTATTATATTATGACAGACCAGCTAGATCTACTGTCTCTATTATATTATGACAGACCAGCTAGATCTACTGTCTCTATTATATTATGACAGACCAGCTAGATCTACTGTCTCTATTATATTATGACAGACCAGCTAGATCTACTGTCTCTATTATATTATGACAGACCAGCTAGATCTACTGTCTCTATTATATTATGACAGACCAGCTAGATCTACTGTCTCTATTATATTATGACAGACCAGCTAGATCTACTGTCTCTATTATAATATGACAGACCAGCTAGATCTACTGTCTCTATTATATTATGACAGACCAGCTAGATACTGTCTCTATTATATATGACAGACCAGCTAGATCTACTGTCTCTATTATATTATGACAGACCAGCTAGATCTACTGTCTCTATTATATTATGACAGACCAGCTAGATCTACTGTCTCTATTATATTATGACAGACCAGCTAGATCTACTGTCTCTATTATATTATGACAGACCAGCTAGATCTACTGTCTCTATTATATTATGACAGACCAGCTAGATCTACTGTCTCTATTATATTATGACAGACCAGCTAGATCTACTCTCTCTTATATTATGACAGACCAGCTAGATCTACTGTCTCTATTATATTATGACAGACCAGCTAGATCTACTGTCTCTATTATATTATGACAGACCAGCTAGATCTACTGTCTCTATTATTTATGACAGACCAGCTAGATCTACTGTCTCTATTATATTATGACAGACCAGCTAGATCTACTGTCTCTATTATATTATGACAGACCAGCTAGATCTACTGTCTCTATTATATTATGACAGACCAGCTAGATCTACTGTCTCTATTATATTATGACAGACCAGCTAGATCTACTGTCTCTATTATATTATGACAGACCAGCTATCTACTGTCTCTATTATATTATGACAGACCAGCTAGATCTACTGTCTCTATTATATTATGACAGACCAGCTAGATCTACTGTCTCTATTATATTATGACAGACCAGCTAGATCTACTGTCTCTATTATATTATGACAGACCAGCTAGATCTACTGTCTCTATTATATTATGACAGACCAGCTAGATCTACTGTCTCTATTATATTATGACAGACCAGCTAGATCTACTGTCTCTATTATATTATGACAGACCAGCTAGATCTACTGTCTCTATTTATTTATGACAGACCAGCTAGATCTACTGTCTCTATTATATATGACAGACCAGCTAGATCTACTGTCTCTATTATATATGACAGACCAGCTAGATCTACTGTCTCTATTATATTATGACAGACCAGCTAGATCTACTGTCTCTATTATATATGACAGACCAGCTAGATCTACTGTCTCTATTATATTATGACAGACCAGCTAGATCTACTGTCTCTATTATATTATGACAGACCAGCTAGATCTACTGTCTCTATTATATTATGACAGACCAGCTAGATCTACTGTCTCTATTATATTATGACAGACCAGCTAGATCTACTGTCTCTATTATTATGACAGACCAGCTAGATCTACTGTCTCTATTATATTATGACAGACCAGCTAGATCTACTGTCTCTATTATATTATGACAGACCAGCTAGATCTACTGTCTCTATTATATTATGACAGACCAGCTAGATCTACTGTCTCTATTATATTATGACAGACCAGCTAGATCTACTGTCTCTATTATATTATGACAGACCAGCTAGATCTACTGTCTCTATTATATTATGACAGACCAGCTAGATCTACTGTCTCTATTATATTATGACAGACCAGCTAGATCTACTGTCTCTATTATATTATGACAGACCAGCTAGATCTACTGTCTCTATTATTTATGACAGACCAGCTAGATCTACTGTCTCTATTATATTATGACAGACCAGCTAGATCTACTGTCTCTATTATATTATGACAGACCAGCTAGATCTACTGTCTCTATTATATTATGACAGACCAGCTAGATCTACTGTCTCTATTATATTATGACAGACCAGCTAGATCTACTGTCTCTATTATTATGACAGACCAGCTAGATCTACTGTCTCTATTATATTATGACAGACCAGCTAGATCTACTGTCTCTATTATATTATGACAGACCAGCTAGATCTACTGTCTCTATTATTATGACAGACCAGCTAGATCTACTGTCTCTATTATATTGACAGACCAGCTAGATCTACTGTCTCTATTATATTATGACAGACCAGCTAGATCTACTGTCTCTATTATATTATGACAGACCAGCTAGATCTACTGTCTCTATTATATTATGACAGACCAGCTAGATCTACTGTCTCTATTATATTATGACAGACCAGCTAGATCTACTGTCTCTATTATATTATGACAGACCAGCTAGATCTACTGTCTCTATTATATTATGACAGACCAGCTAGATCTACTGTCTCTATTATATTATGACAGACCAGCTAGATCTACTGTCTCTATTATATTATGACAGACCAGCTAGATCTACTGTCTCTATTATATTATGACAGACCAGCTAGATCTACTGTCTCTATTATATTATGACAGACCAGCTAGATCTACTGTCTCTATTATATTATGACAGACCAGCTAGATCTACTGTCTCTATTATATTATGACAGACCAGCTAGATCTACTGTCTCTATTATTATGACAGACCAGCTAGATCTACTGTCTCTATTATATTATGACAGACCAGCTAGATCTACTGTCTCTATTATTATGACAGACCAGCTAGATCTACTGTCTCTATTATATTATGACAGACCAGCTAGATCTACTGTCTCTATTATATTATGACAGACCAGCTAGATCTACTGTCTCTATTATATTATGACAGACCAGCTAGATCTACTGTCTCTATTATATATGACAGACCAGCTAGATCTACTGTCTCTATTATATATGACAGACCAGCTAGATCTACTGTCTCTATTATATTATGACAGACCAGCTAGATCTACTGTCTCTATTATATTATGACAGACCAGCTAGATCTACTGTCTCTATTATATTATGACAGACCAGCTAGATCTACTGTCTCTATTATATATGACAGACCAGCTAGATCTACTGTCTCTATTATATTATGACAGACCAGCTAGATCTACTGTCTCTATTATAATGACAGACCAGCTAGATCTACTGTCTCTATTATATTATGACAGACCAGCTAGATCTACTCTCTATTATATTATGACAGACCAGCTAGATCTACTGTCTCTATTATATATGACAGACCAGCTAGATCTACTGTCTCTATTATATTATGACAGACCAGCTAGATCTACTGTCTCTATTATATTATGACAGACCAGCTAGATCTACTGTCTCTATTATATTATGACAGACCAGCTAGATCTACTGTCTCTATTATAATATGACAGACCAGCTAGATCTACTGTCTCTATATATTATGACAGACCAGCTAGATCTACTGTCTCTATTATATTATGACAGACCAGCTAGATCTACTGTCTCTATTATTTATGACAGACCAGCTAGATCTACTGTCTCTATTATATTATGACAGACCAGCTAGATCTACTGTCTCTATTATATTATGACAGACCAGCTAGATCTACTGTCTCTATTATATTATGACAGACCAGCTAGATCTACTGTCTCTATTATATTATGACAGACCAGCTAGATCTACTGTCTCTATTATATTATGACAGACCAGCTAGATCTACTGTCTCTATTATATTATGACAGACCAGCTAGATCTACTGTCTCTATTATATTATGACAGACCAGCTAGATCTACTGTCTCTATTATATTATGACAGACCCTAGATCTACTGTCTCTATTATATTATGACAGACCAGCTAGATCTACTGTCTCTATTATATTATGACAGACCAGCTAGATCTACTGTCTCTATTATATTATGACAGACCAGCTAGATCTACTGTCTCTATTATATTATGACAGACCAGCTAGATCTACTGTCTCTATTATATTATGACAGACCAGCTAGATCTACTGTCTCTATTATTTATGACAGACCAGCTAGATCTACTGTCTCTATTATATTATGACAGACCAGCTAGATCTACTGTCTCTATTATATTATGACAGACCAGCTAGATCTACTGTCTCTATTATATTATGACAGACCAGCTAGATCTACTGTCTCTATTATATTATGACAGACCAGCTAGATCTACTGTCTCTATTATATTATGACAGACCAGCTAGATCTACTGTCTCTATTATATTATGACAGACCAGCTAGATCTACTGTCTCTATTATATTATGACAGACCAGCTAGATCTACTGTCTCTATTATATTATGACAGACCAGCTAGATCTACTGTCTCTATTATATTATGACAGACCAGCTAGATCTACTGTCTCTATTATATTATGACAGACCAGCTAGATCTACTGTCTCTATTATTATGACAGACCAGCTAGATCTACTGTCTCTATTATATTATGACAGACCAGCTAGATCTACTGTCTCTATTATATTATGACAGACCAGCTAGATCTACTGTCTCTATTATATTTGACAGACCAGCTAGATCTACTGTCTCTATTATATTATGACAGACCAGCTAGATCTACTGTCTCTATTATATTATGACAGACCAGCTAGATCTACTGTCTCTATTATATTATGACAGACCAGCTAGATCTACTGTCTCTATTATATTATGACAGACCAGCTAGATCTACTGTCTCTATTATATTATGACAGACCAGCTAGATCTACTGTCTCTATTATATTATGACAGACCAGCTAGATCTACTGTCTCTATTATATTATGACAGACCAGCTAGATCTACTGTCTCTATTATATATGACAGACCAGCTAGATCTACTGTCTCTATATATATGACAGACCAGCTAGATCTACTCTCTATTATATTATGACAGACCAGCTAGATCTACTGTCTCTATTATATTATGACAGACCAGCTAGATCTACTGTCTCTATTATATTATGACAGACCAGCTAGATCTACTGTCTCTATTATATTATGACAGACCAGCTAGATCTACTGTCTCTATTATATTATGACAGACCAGCTAGATCTACTGTCTCTATTATATTATGACAGACCATAGATCTACTGTCTCTATTATATTATGACAGACCAGCTAGATCTACTGTCTCTATTATATTATGACAGACCAGCTAGATCTACTGTCTCTATTATATTATGACAGACCAGCTAGATCTACTGTCTCTATTATATTATGACAGACCAGCTAGATCTACTGTCTCTATTATATGACAGACCAGCTAGATCTACTGTCTCTATTATATATGACAGACCAGCTAGATCTACTGTCTCTATTATATTATGACAGACCAGCTAGATCTACTGTCTCTATTATATTATGACAGACCAGCTAGATCTACTGTCTCTATTATATATGACAGACCAGCTAGATCTACTGTCTCTATTATATTATGACAGACCAGCTAGATCTACTGTCTCTATTATTATGACAGACCAGCTAGATCTACTGTCTCTATTATATTATGACAGACCAGCTAGATCTACTTCTCTATTATATTATGACAGACCAGCTAGATCTACTGTCTCTATTATATTATGACAGACCAGCTAGATCTACTGTCTCTATTATATTATGACAGACCAGCTAGATCTACTGTCTCTATTATATTATGACAGACCAGCTAGATCTACTGTCTCTATTATTTATGACAGACCAGCTAGATCTACTGTCTCTATTATATTATGACAGACCAGCTAGATCTACTGTCTCTATTATATTATGACAGACCAGCTAGATCTACTGTCTCTATTATATTATGACAGACCAGCTAGATCTACTGTCTCTATTATAATGACAGACCAGCTAGATCTACTGTCTCTATTATATTATGACAGACCAGCTAGATCTACTGTCTCTATTATATTATGACAGACCAGCTAGATCTACTGTCTCTATTATATTATGACAGACCAGCTAGATCTACTGTCTCTATTATATTATGACAGACCAGCTAGATCTACTGTCTCTATTATATTTATGACAGACCAGCTAGATCTACTGTCTCTATTATATTATGACAGACCAGCTAGATCTACTGTCTCTATTATATTATGACAGACCAGCTAGATCTACTGTCTCTATTATATTATGACAGACCAGCTAGATCTACTGTCTCTATTATATTATGACAGACCAGCTAGATCTACTGTCTCTATTATATTATGACAGACCAGCTAGATCTACTGTCTCTATTATATTATGACAGACCAGCTAGATCTACTGTCTCTATTATATTATGACAGACCAGCTAGATCTACTGTCTCTATTATATTATGACAGACCAGCTAGATCTACTGTCTCTATTATATTATGACAGACCAGCTAGATCTACTGTCTCTATTATATTATGACAGACCAGCTAGATCTACTGTCTCTATTATATTATGACAGACCAGCTAGATCTACTGTCTCTATTATATTATGACAGACCAGCTAGATCTACTGTCTCTATTATATTATGACAGACCAGCTAGATCTACTGTCTCTATTATATTATGACAGACCAGCTAGATCTACTGTCTCTATTATATTATGACAGACCAGCTAGATCTACTGTCTCTATTATATTATGACAGACCAGCTAGATCTACTGTCTCTATTATATTATGACAGACCAGCTAGATCTACTGTCTCTATTATATATGACAGACCAGCTAGATCTACTGTCTCTATTATATATGACAGACCAGCTAGATCTACTGTCTCTATTATATTGACAGACCAGCTAGATCTACTGTCTCTATTATATTATGACAGACCAGCTAGAGATCTACTGTCTCTATTATATTATGACAGACCAGCTAGATCTACTGTCTCTATTATATTATGACAGACCAGCTAGATCTACTGTCTCTATTATATTATGACAGACCAGCTAGATCTACTGTCTCTATTATATTATGACAGACCAGCTAGATCTACTGTCTCTATTATATTATGACAGACCAGCTAGATCTACTGTCTCTATTATATTATGACAGACCAGCTAGATCTACTGTCTCTATTATATTATGACAGACCAGCTAGATCTACTGTCTCTATTATATTATGACAGACCAGCTAGATCTACTGTCTCTATTATATTATGACAGACCAGCTAGATCTACTGTCTCTATTATATTATGACAGACCAGCTAGATCTACTGTCTCTATTATATTATGACAGACCAGCTAGATCTACTGTCTCTATTATATTATGACAGACCAGCTAGATCTACTGTCTCTATTATATTATGACAGACCAGCTAGATCTACTGTCTCTATTATATTATGACAGACCAGCTAGATCTACTGTCTCTATTATATTATGACAGACCAGCTAGATCTACTGTCTCTATTATATTATGACAGACCAGCTAGATCTACTGTCTCTATTATATTATGACAGACCAGCTAGATCTACTGTCTCTATTATATTATGACAGACCAGCTAGATCTACTGTCTCTATATATATGACAGACCAGCTAGATCTACTGTCTCTATTATATTATGACAGACCAGCTAGATCTACTGTCTCTATTATATTATGACAGACCAGCTAGATCTACTGTCTCTATTATATTATGACAGACCAGCTAGATCTACTGTCTCTATTATATTATGACAGACCAGCTAGATCTACTGTCTCTATTATATTATGACAGACCAGCTAGATCTACTGTCTCTATTATATTATGACAGACCAGCTAGATCTACTGTCTCTATTATATTATGACAGACCAGCTAGATCTACTGTCTCTATTATATTATGACAGACCAGCTAGATCTACTGTCTCTATTATATTATGACAGACCAGCTAGATCTACTGTCTCTATTATATTATGACAGACCAGCTAGATCTACTGTCTCTATTATATTATGACAGACCAGCTAGATCTACTGTCTCTATTATATTATGACAGACCAGCTAGATCTACTGTCTCTATTATATTATGACAGACCAGCTAGATCTACTGTCTCTATTATATTATGACAGACCAGCTAGATCTACTGTCTCTATTATATTATGACAGACCAGCTAGATCTACTGTCTCTATTATATATGACAGACCAGCTAGATCTACTGTCTCTATTATATTATGACAGACCAGCTAGATCTACTGTCTCTATTATAATATGACAGACCAGCTAGATCTACTGTCTCTATTATATTATGACAGACCAGCTAGATCTACTGTCTCTATTATAATATGACAGACCAGCTAGATCTACTGTCTCTATTATATTATGACAGACCAGCTAGATCTACTGTCTCTATTATATATGACAGACCAGCTAGATCTACTGTCTCTATTATATTATGACAGACCAGCTAGATCTACTGTCTCTATTATATTATGACAGACCAGCTAGATCTACTGTCTCTATTATATATGACAGACCAGCTAGATCTACTGTCTCTATTATATTATGACAGACCAGCTAGATCTACTGTCTCTATTATATTATGACAGACCAGCTAGATCTACTGTCTCTATTATATTATGACAGACCAGCTAGATCTACTGTCTCTATTATATTATGACAGACCAGCTAGATCTACTGTCTCTATTATATTATGACAGACCAGCTAGATCTACTGTCTCTATTATATATGACAGACCAGCTAGATCTACTGTCTCTATTATATTATGACAGACCAGCTAGATCTACTGTCTCTATTATATTATGACAGACCAGCTAGATCTACTGTCTCTATTATATTATGACAGACCAGCTAGATCTACTGTCTCTATTATATTATGACAGACCAGCTAGATCTACTGTCTCTATTATATTATGACAGACCAGCTAGATCTACTGTCTCTATTATATTATGACAGACCAGCTAGATCTACTGTCTCTATTATATTATGACAGACCAGCTAGATCTACTGTCTCTATTATATTATGACAGACCAGCTAGATCTACTGTCTCTATTATATTATGACAGACCAGCTAGATCTACTGTCTCTATTATATTATGACAGACCAGCTAGATCTACTGTCTCTATTATATATGACAGACCAGCTAGATCTACTGTCTCTATTATATATGACAGACCAGCTAGATCTACTGTCTCTATTATATTATGACAGACCAGCTAGATCTACTGTCTCTATTATATTATGACAGACCAGCTAGATCTACTGTCTCTATTATATTATGACAGACCAGCTAGATCTACTGTCTCTATTATATTATGACAGACCAGCTAGATCTACTGTCTCTATTATATTATGACAGACCAGCTAGATCTACTGTCTCTATTATATTATGACAGACCAGCTAGATCTACTGTCTCTATTATATTATTAGACAGACCAGCTAGATCTACTGTCTCTATTATATTATGACAGACCAGCTAGATCTACTGTCTCTATTATATTATGACAGACCAGCTAGATCTACTGTCTCTATTATATTATGACAGACCAGCTAGATCTACTGTCTCTATTATATTATGACAGACCAGCTAGATCTACTGTCTCTATTATATTATGACAGACCAGCTAGATCTACTGTCTCTATTATATTATGACAGACCAGCTAGATCTACTGTCTCTATTATATTATGACAGACCAGCTAGATCTACTGTCTCTATTATATTATGACAGACCAGCTAGATCTACTGTCTCTATTATAAATGACAGACCAGCTAGATCTACTGTCTCTATTATATTATGACAGACCAGCTAGATCTACTGTCTCTATTATAATATGACAGACCAGCTAGATCTACTGTCTCTATTATATTATGACAGACCAGCTAGATCTACTGTCTCTATTATATTATGACAGACCAGCTAGATCTACTGTCTCTATTATATTATGACAGACCAGCTAGATCTACTGTCTCTATTATAATATGACAGACCAGCTAGATCTACTGTCTCTATTATATTATGACAGACCAGAGATGTCTACTGTCTCTATTATATTATGACAGACCAGCTAGATCTACTGTCTCTATTATATTATGACAGACCAGCTAGATCTACTGTCTATTATATTATGACAGACCAGCTAGATCTACTGTCTCTATTATATTATGACAGACCAGCTAGATCTACTGTCTCTATTATATTATGACAGACCAGCTAGATCTACTGTCTCTATTATATTGACAGACCAGCTAGATCTACTGTCTCTATTATATTATGACAGACCAGCTAGATCTACTGTCTCTATTATAATATGACAGACCAGCTAGATCTACTGTCTCTATTATATTATGACAGACCAGCTAGATCTACTGTCTCTATTATATTATGACCAGCTAGATCTACTGTCTCTATTATATTATGACAGACCAGCTAGATCTACTGTCTCTATTATATTATGACAGACCAGCTAGATCTACTGTCTCTATTATATTATGACAGACCAGCTAGATCTACTGTCTCTATTATATATGACAGACCAGCTAGATCTACTGTCTCTATTATATTATGACAGACCAGCTAGATCTACTGTCTCTATTATATTATGACAGACCAGCTAGATCTACTGTCTCTATATTATATTATGACAGACCAGCTAGATCTACTGTCTCTATTATATTATGACAGACCAGCTAGATCTACTGTCTCTATTATATTATGACAGACCAGCTAGATCTACTGTCTCTATTATAATATGACGACCAGTAGATCTACTGTCTCTATTATATTATGACAGACCAGCTAGATCTACTGTCCTTTATATTATGACAGACCAGCTAGATCTACTGTCTCTATTATATTATGACAGACCAGCTAGATCTACTGTCTCTATTATATTATGACAGACCAGCTAGATCTACTGTCTCTATTATATTATGACAGACCAGCTAGATCTACTGTCTCTATTATATTATGACAGACCAGCTAGATCTACTGTCTCTATTATATTATGACAGACCAGCTAGATCTACTGTCTCTATTATATTATGACAGACCAGCTAGATCTACTGTCTCTATTATATTATGACAGACCAGCTAGATCTACTGTCTCTATATATGACAGACCAGCTAGATCTACTGTCTCTATTATATTATGACAGACCAGCTAGATCTACTGTCTCTATATAATATGACAGACCAGCTAGATCTACTGTCCTATTATAATTATGACAGACCAGCTAGATCTACTGTCTCTATTATATTATGACAGACCAGCTAGATCTACTGTCTCTATTATATTATGACAGACCAGCTAGATCTACTGTCTCTATTATATTATGACAGACCAGCTAGATCTACTGTCTCTATTATATATGACAGACCAGCTAGATCTACTGTCTCTATTATATTATGACAGACCAGCTAGATCTACTGTCTCTATTATATTATGACAGACCCAGCTAGATCTACTGTCTCTATTATATTATGACAGACCAGCTAGATCTACTGTCTCTATTATATTATGACAGACCAGCTAGATCTACTGTCTCTATTATATTATGACAGACCAGCTAGATCTACTGTCTCTATTATATTATGACAGACCAGCTAGATCTACTGTCTCTATATATTTATGACAGACCGCTAGATCTACTGTCTCTATTATATTATGACAGACCAGCTAGATCTACTGTCTCTATTATATTATGACAGACCAGCTAGATCTACTGTCTCTATTATATTATGACAGACCAGCTAGATCTACTGTCTCTATTATATTATGACAGACCAGCTAGATCTACTGTCTCTATTATATTATGACAGACCAGCTAGATCTACTGTCTCTATTATATTATGACAGACCAGCTAGATCTACTGTCTCTATTATTTATGACAGACCAGCTAGATCTACTGTCTCTATTATATTATGACAGACCAGCTAGATCTACTGTCTCTATTATATTATGACAGACCAGCTAGATCTACTGTCTCTATTATATTATGACAGACCAGCTAGATCTACTGTCTCTATTATATTATGACAGACCAGCTAGATCTACTGTCTCTATTATATTATGACAGACCAGCTAGATCTACTGTCTCTATTATATTATGACAGACCAGCTAGATCTACTGTCTCTATTATATTATGACAGACCAGCTAGATCTACTGTCTCTATTATATTATGACAGACCAGCTAGATCTACTGTCTCTATTATATTATGACAGACCAGCTAGATCTACTGTCTCTATTATATTATGACAGACCAGCTAGATCTACTGTCTCTATTATATTATGACAGACCAGCTAGATCTACTGTCTCTATTATATTATGACAGACCAGCTAGATCTACTGTCTCATTATTATATGACAGACCAGCTAGATCTACTGTCTCTATTATATTATGACAGACCAGCTAGATCTACTGTCTCTATTATATTATGACAGACCAGCTAGATCTACTGTCTCTATTATATTATGACAGACCAGCTAGATCTACTTCTCTATTATATTATGACAGACCAGCTAGATCTACTGTCTCTATATATTATGACAGACCAGCTAGATCTACTGTCTCTATTATATTATGACAGACCAGCTAGATCTACTGTCTCTATTATATTATGACAGACCAGCTAGATCTACTGTCTCTATTATATTATGACAGACCAGCTAGATCTACTGTCTCTATTATATTATGACAGACCAGCTAGATCTACTGTCTCTATTATATTATGACAGACCAGCTAGATCTACTGTCTCTATTATATTATGACAGACCAGCTAGATCTACTGTCTCTATTATATTATGACAGACCAGCTAGATCTACTGTCTCTATTATATTATGACAGACCAGCTAGATCTACTGTCTCTATTATAATATGACAGACCAGCTAGATCTATTCTGTCTCTATTATATATGACAGACCAGCTAGATCTACTGTCTCTATTATATTATGACAGACCAGCTAGATCTACTGTCTCTATTATATTATGACAGACCAGCTAGATCTACTGTCTCTATTATATTATGACAGACCAGCTAGATCTACTGTCTCTATTATATTATGACAGACCAGCTAGATCTACTGTCTCTATTATATTATGACAGACCAGCTAGATCTATGTCTCTATTATATTATGACAGACCAGCTAGATCTACTGTCTCTATTATATTATGACAGACCAGCTAGATCTACTGTCTCTATTATATTATGACAGACCAGCTAGATTATACTGTCTCTATTATATTATGACAGACCAGCTAGATCTACTGTCTCTATTATATTATGACAGACCAGCTAGATCTACTGTCTCTATTATATTATGACAGACCAGCTAGATCTACTGTCTCTATTATATTATGACAGACCAGCTAGATCTACTGTCTCTATTATATATGACAGACCAGCTAGATCTACTGTCTCTATTATATTATGACAGACCAGCTAGATCTACTGTCTCTATTATATATGACAGACCAGCTAGATCTACTGTCTCTATTATATTATGACAGACCAGCTAGATCTACTGTCTCTATTATATTATGACAGACCAGCTAGATCTACTGTCTCTATTATATTATGACAGACCAGCTAGATCTACTGTCTCTATTATATTATGACAGACCAGCTAGATCTACTGTCTCTATTTATTATGACAGACCAGCTAGATCTACTGTCTCTATTATATTATGACAGACCAGCTAGATCTACTGTCTCTATTATATTATGACAGACCAGCTAGATCTACTGTCTCTATTATATTATGACAGACAGCGATCTACTGTCTTAAAATTGCCCTCGCTAGAAGCATGTGTTTCAGACATAAGGAAGTGGATGCCTGCAAACTTTCTACTTTTAAACTCGGACAAAACAGAGATGCTTTTCTAGGTCCCAAGAAACAAAGAGATCTTCTGTTGAATCTGACAATTAATCTTAATGGTTGTACAGTCGTCTCAAATAAAACTGTGAAGGACCTCGGCGTTACTCTGGACCCTGATCTCTCTTTTGAAGAACATATCAAGACCATTTCGAGACAGCTTTTTCCATCTACGTAACATTGCAAAAATCAGAAACTTTCTGTCCAAAAATTATGCTGAAAAATTAATCCATGCTTTTGTCACTTCTAGGTTAGACTACTGCAATGCTCTATTTTCCGGCTACCCGGATAAAGCACTAAATAAACTTCAGTTAGTGCTAAAATACGGCTGCTAGAATCCTGACTAGAACCCCAAAATTTTATCATATTACTCCAGTGCTAGCCTCTCTACACTGGCTTCCTGTCAAAGCAAGGGCTGATTTCAAGGTTTTACTGCTAACCTACAAAGCATTACATGGGCTTGCTCCTACCTATCTCTCTGATTTGGTCCTGCCGTACATACCTACACGTACGCTACGGTCACAAGACGCAGGCCTCCTAATTGTCCCTAGAATTTCTAAGCAAACAGCTGGAGGCAGGGCTTTCTCCTATAGAGCTCAATTTTTATGGAACGGTCTGCCTACCCATGTCAGAGACGCAAACTCGGTCTCAACCTTTAATTCTTTACTGAAGACTCATCTCTTCAGTGGGTCATATGATTGAGTGTAGTCTGGCCCAGGAGTGGGAAGGTGAACGGAAAGGCTCTGGAGCAACGAACCGCCCTTGCTGTCTCTGCCTGGCCGGTTCCCCTCTTTCCACTGGGATTCTCTGCCTCTAACCCTATTACAGGGGCTGAGTCACTGGCTTGCTGGGGCTCTCTCATGCCGTCCCTGGAGGGGGTGCGTCACCTGAGTGGGTTGATTCACTGTTGTGGTCATCCTGTCTGGGTTGGCGCCCCCCCCCCTTGGGTTGTGCCGTGGCGGAGATCTTTGTGGGCTATACTCAGCCTTGTCTCAGGATGGTAAGTTGGTGGTTGAAGATATCCCTCTAGTGGTGTGGGTGCTGTGCTTTGGCAAAGTGGGTGGGGTTATATCCTTCCTGTTTGGCCCTGTCCGGGGGTGTCCTCGGATGGGGCCACAGTGTCTCCTGACCCCTCCTGTCTCAGCCTCCAGTATTTATGCTGCAGTAGTTTATGTGTCGGGGGGCTGGGGTCAGTTTGTTATATCTGGAGTACTTCTCCTGTCCTATTCGGTGTCCTGTGTGAATCTAAGTGTGCGTTCTCTAACTCTCTCCTTCTCTCTTTCTTTCTCTCTCTCGGAGGACCTGAGCCCTAGGACCATGCCCCAGGACTACCTGACATGATGACTCCTTGCTGTCCCCAGTCCACCTGGCCATGCTGCTGCTCCAGTTTCAACTTCCACCTGACTGTGCTGCTGCTCCAGTTTCAACTGTTCTGCCTTATTATTATTCGACCATGCTGGTCATTTATGAACATTTGAACATCTTGGCCATGTTCTGTTATAATCTCCACCCGGCACAGCCAGAAGAGGACTGGCCACCCCACATAGCCTGGTTCCTCTCTAGGTTTCTTCCTAGGTATTGGCCTTTCTAGGGAGTTTTTCCTAGCCACCGTGCTTCTACACCTGCATTGCTTGCTGTTTGGGGTTTTAGGCTGGGTTTCTGTACAGCACTTTGAGATATCAGCTGATGTACGAAGGGCTATATAAATACATTTGATTTGATATATAAATATACATTTTATTTATATTTTTCGATATGTATACTTTGACAATGTAAGTAATAATGAAGTCAAGTCAATTGAATTTAAATGAATTGAGAGAGACACACAGCGAGAGAGCGAGAGAGAGCGAGAGAGACACACAGCGAGAGAGCGAGAGAGTGAGAGAGAAAGAAACACAGCGAGAGAGAGAGAGCGAGAGAGACACACAGCGAAAGAGAGAGAGAGAGAGAGTGAGAGAGAAAGAAACACAGCGAGAGAGAGAGAGACACAGCGAGAGAGAGAGAGACACTGCGAGAGAGAGACACAGCGAGAGAGAGAGCGTGAGAGACACAGCGAGAGAGAGAGCGCGAGAGAGACAGCGAAACACACAGCGAGAGAGAGAGACACAGCGAGAGAGAGAGAGAGACACAGCGAGAGAGAGAGACACAGCGAGAGAGAGAGACACAGCGAGAGAGAGAGAGAGAGACACAGCGAGAGAGAGAGAGACACAGCGAGAGAGAGAGAGAGACACAGCGAGAGAGAGACACTGCGAGAGAGAGACACAGCGAGAGAGAGAGAGACACTGCGAGAGAGACACAGTGAGAGAGAGAGCGAGAGAGACACAGCGAGAGAGAGAGATTGAAACACACAGCGAGAGAGAGAGACACAGCGAGGGAGACAGCGAAACACACAGCGCGAGAGAGAGAGAGAGAAAGAAACACAGTGAGAGAGAGAAAGAGAGAGAGAGCGAGAGAGACACACAGCGAGAGAGAGAGAGAGAGAGAGAGAGAGAGAGACACAGCGAGAGAGCGAGAGAGAAAGAAACACAGCGAGAGAGAGAGAGAGAGAGCGAGAGAGACACACAGCGAAAGAGAGAGAGAGTGAGAGAGAAAGAAACACCAGCGAGAGAGAGAGAGAGAGAGCGAGAGAGAGAGAGAGAGCGAGAGAGACACACAGCGAAAGAGAGAGAGAGAGAGAGTGAGAGAGAAAGAAACACAGCGAGAGAGAGAGAGAGAGAGAGCGAGAGAGACACACAGCGAGGAGAGCGAGAGAGTGAGAGAGAAAGAAACACAGCGAGAGAGAGAGAGCGAGAGAGACACACAGCGAAAGAGAGAGAGAGAGAGTGAGAGAGAAAGAAACACAGCGAGAGAGAGAGAGACACAGCGAGAGAGAGAGAGAGACACAGCGAGAGAGAGAGAGAGACACAGCGAGAGAGACACTGCGAGAGAGAGACACAGCGAGAGAGAGACACAGCGAGAGAGAGACACTGCGAGAGAGAGACACCGAGAGAGAGAGAGCGCGAGAGACACAGCGAGAGAGAGAGCGCGAGAGACACAGCGAGAGAGAGAGCGCGAGAGAGACAGCGAAACACACAGCGAGAGAGAGAGACACAGCGAGAGAGACAGCGAAACACACAGCGAGAGAGAGAGACACAGCGAGAGAGAGAGCACGAGAGACAGCGAAACACAGCGAGAGAGAGAGTCATAGCGAGAGAGAGAGCGCGAGAGAGACAGCGAAACACACAGCGAGAAAGAGAGAGACACAGCGAGAGAGAGAGCGCGAGAGAGACAGCGAAACACACAGCGAGAGAGAGAGAGACACAGCGAGAGAGAGCACGAGAGAGACAGCGAAACACACAGTGAGAGAGACACAGCGAGAGACAGAGACAGCGAGAGAGAGAGAGAGACACAGCGAGAGAGAGAGAGTGAGACAGCGAGAGAGAGAGAGAGAGAGACACAGCGAGAGACACAGCGAGAGAGAGAGAGACACAGCGAGAGAGAGAGAGACACAGCGAGAGAGAGAGAGACACAGCGAGAGAGAGAGAGAGAGAGACACAGCGAGAGAGAGAGAGAGACACAGCGAGAGAGAGAGAGAGACACAGCGAGAGAGAGAGAGACACAGCGAGAGAGACACAGCGAGAGAGACACTGCGAGAGAGAGACACAGCGAGAGAGAGACACAGCGAGAGAGAGAGAGACACTGCGAGAGAGAGACACAGCGAGAGACACAGCGAGAGAGAGAGCGCGAGAGAGACAGCGAAACACACAGCGAGAGAGAGAGACACAGCGAGAGAGACAGCGAAACACACAGCGAGAGAGAGAGACACAGCGAGAGAGAGAGCACGAGAGAGACAGCGAGACACACAGCGAGAGAGAGAGAGTCATAGCGAGAGAGAGAGCGCGAGAGAGACAGTGAAACACACAGCGAGAGAGAGAGACACAGCGAGAGAGACAGCGAAACACACAGCGAGAGAGAGAGACACAGCGAGAGAGAGAGCACGAGAGAGACAGCGAAACACACAGCGAGAGAGAGAGAGTCATAGCGAGAGAGAGAGCGCGAGAGAGACAGCGAAACACACAGCGAGAGAGAGAGAGACACAGACCTCTTCATTATGTAACCCCACAGACGAGCAACCCCCAGCGGAGAGTCAACCTCCCAGCACAGATTACTACTCCCTCATTGAAATGAAGGATAAATTCACCCAGCTGGAGGTAAGGCAGGAGGAGCTGGAACAGCAGGTGATTACACTCCAGTCAGCACAGACCCAGACAACAGTCCAGCACAACAACACCCCCTTAACCAGACCCGGAATGCTGGAGATGGAGAGAGACATATCTGCACTCTGGACAGTGGTGAGACAACTTCAACAGGAGAAAGAGCAGGATCAGGAGAAGAACAGAGCACTAGAGGAGAGGATCAGACAGCTGGTGGAGGAGAGGTTGAGGGGGATGGAGGAGAGCGTGAGGGGGACGGAGGAGAGGTTGAGGGGGACAGCGTGTGACAGAGAACAACCCACTAGAGAGGTGGCCACCCCCACAGAGAAGCCAGCAGAACAGCCCACCTCAGCACCCGACAAAAGTCTTGACACCACAGCAGAACAGTCCACACCAGACCCCGACCATAGAGTCGACCTCACAGCAGAACAGACAAAAGTGGAGACAAATCAGACCCCAATAATTAAATTACAGGGGAATTTGCGTAAACAGCAACTTGCGAAAGGTTTTCTATAGCATTTTGAATTCAAGAATTAGTAAATGTCAAATTGGCTTTCTCCCCAACCTTCGCACTACTGACCATATATACACACCTTACACACACTAATTAATAAACACCATGGTAGTAGTAGTTGTAGTACTAATGTAATGGTGGTAGTTGTAGTACTAATGTAATGATGGTAGTTGTAGTACTGATGTAATGATGGTAGTTGTAGTACTGATGTAATGATGGTAGTTGTAGTACTGATGTAATGATGGTAGTAGTAGTGCTGATGTAAGGATGGTAGTAGTAGTAGTAGTAGTAGTAGTAGTAGTAGTAGTAGTAGTAGTAGTAGTGATGATGATGATGATGATGTAGTAATGATGTAATGATGGTGGTGGTAGTAGAAGTAGTAATAGTAGTAGTAGTAGTGATGATGGTAGTTGTAGTAATGATGGTGGTAGTAGTAGTAGTAATGATGGTGGTAGTTGTAGTACTGATGTAATGATGGTGGTTGTAGTAGAGGTAGTAATGATGATGTAGATGTAGTACTGATGTAATGATGGTGGTGGAAGTAGTAGTAGAAGTAGTAGTAATGATGGTAGTAGTAGTAGTAGTAGTAGTAGTAGTAGTAGTAGTAATGACGATGGTAGTTGTAGTAGTAGTAGTAATGATGATGGTAGTAGTAGTAATGATGATGGTAGTTGTAGTAGTAGTAGTAATGATGATGGTAGTTGTAGTAGTAGTAGTAATGATGATGGTAGTTGTTGTAGTAGTAGTAGTGATGGTGGTAGTTGTAGTACTGATGTAATGATGGTAGTAGTAGTAGTAGTAGTAGTAGTAGTAGTAGTAGTAGTAGTGATCATGGTAGTTGTAGTAATGGTGGTCGTAGTAGTAGTAGTAATGATGATGGTAGTTGTAGTAGTAGTAGTAATGATGATGGTAGTTGTTGTAGTAGTAGTAGTGATGATGGTAGTTGTAGTACTGATGTAATGATGGTAGTAGTAGTAGTAGTAGTAATGATCATGGTAGTTGTAGTAGTGGTGGTCGTAGTAGTAGTAGTAGTAATGATGATGGTAGTTGTAGTATTGATGTAATGATGGTGGTAGTAGTAGTTGTTGTCGTAGTAGTAATGATCATGGTAGTTGTAGTATTGATGTAATGATGATGGTAGTAGTAGTAGTAGTAGTCATAGTAGTAATGATCATGGTAGTTGTAGTAATGATGGTAGTAGTAGTAGTAGTAGTAGTAGTAGTAGTAATGATGGTAGTTGTAGTAATGATGATGGTAGTTGTAGTAGTAATGATGGTGGTAGTAGTTGTAGTAATGATGATGGTAGTTGTAGTAATGATGATGGTAGTTGTAGTAATGATGATGGTAGTAGTAGTAATGATGATGGTAGTAGTAGTAATGATGATGGTAGTAGTAGTAATGATGATGGTAGTAGTAGTAATGATGATGGTAGTAGTAGTAATGATGATGGTAGTAGTAATGATGATGGTAGTAGTAGTAATGATGATGGTAGTAGTAGTAATGATGATGGTAGTAGTAATGATGATGGTAGTAGTAGTCGTAGTAGTAGTAGTAGTAATGATGATGGTAGTAGTAGTAATGATGATGGTAGTTGTAGTAGTAGTAGTAATGATGATGGTAGTAGTAGTAGTAGTAGTAGTAGTAGTAGTAGTAATGATGATGGTAGTTGTAGTAGTACTAGTAGTAATGATAATGGTAGTTGTAGTAGTAATGATGATGGTAGTTGTTGTAGTAGTAGTAATGATGATGGTAGTTGTTGTAGTAGTAGTAGTAGTGATGGTGGGTAGTAGTAATGGTGATGGTAGTTGTAGTAATGATGATGGTAGTTGTAGTAGTAGTAGTAGTAATGATGATGGTAGTTGTAGTAGTAGTAATGATGATGGTAGTTGTAGTAGTAATGATGATGGTAGTTGTAGTACTGATGCAATGGTGAAGATGACAGTTATTTAGTTATAGATTAATTTTCCATGTTCAGCCTTTTATATTTATTACATTTCTAATATATTGTTGTTATTTTGGTATTTAATTTTGTATCATTATTTACTACCATTTTATATTATTATTTGTTATTGCTAATCATTTTATTACAATGTATATTGTATACAATGTTGCCTTGTTCATGCCAATAAAGCAGATTGAATTTGAGACACCAGTTTATAGTGTGGCGTTGCATCGTGCCTGAGAACAGCCTTAAGACGTGGTATATTGGCCATATACCACAACCCCTCGTGTCTTTTTGCTTAATTATAAACTGGTTACAGTAGTTATTGGTTAACCCCATACACTACACTACAAAATCATTCTGTCCGTCAACACATACAGTATGTTCAGTGATGAAGACACAGACACCTCAAAACAGAGGAGGGGGAGGATTTTAAGAGAGCACCCATTAGGAGGAAAGAGACTGTTGGAGGAGGAGACTTACAAGCACACAGCCACCAGGCAGACGGCCGGGTTGGGGTTCCACGCCACGCTCTTCACAGCTCCGCCCACCTCCAGAGTCTTCATGCAGCGCCCTGTGTTGACCTCCCAGAAGCGCACCGTGAAATCGTCTGAGCCTGGAGGGAGAGAGAGGGTCAAAGGTCAGACTACAGGGTTAACATGGGGCCCTTAACAGCAATGTGTGTGTGTGATTGTGTGAGGGAATGTGTATGCGAGCGTGCGCAAGCGTAAGTGTGTGTGCCTGTGTTCATACATGCATCACAGTCACACTTACGCCAGTCAGTAAGATGGTCAGCTCAGCCCCAGCAGCAGCAGGTGTGGTCTCCGGACACCGCGCGTCGTTGAGTTACCACAGCGTGAAAGTCTTAAAGTGGCTCATAAATAAACTGGGAAAGCTCTGAGCTAGCAGGCTGACGAACCTCAATGAGAGGGGAGCAGAAACTAAATGGTGGTAGGACGGAGGAGGAGGAGGAGGAGGAGAGTAGAGGAGGAGTAGAACAGAGGAGGAGAGTAGAGGATGAGTAGAGTAGAGGATGAGTAGAGTAGAGGATGAGTAGAGTAGAGTAGAGTAGAGTAGAGGAGGAGGAGGAGGAGGAGGAGAGTAGAGGAGGAGTAGAACAGAGGAGGAGAGTAGAGGAGAGTAGAGGAGGAGGAGAGTAGAGTAGAGGAGAAGGGTAGAGTAGAGGAGGAGAGTAGAGGAGGAGGAGAAGGAGAGTAGAGGAGAAGGGTAGAGTAGAGGAGGAGAGTAGAGGAGGAGGGGAAGGAGAGTAGAGGAGGAGGAGAGTATAGGAGGATGGGGAGGAGAGTAGAGGAGGAGAGTAGAGTAGAGGAGAAGGGTAGAGTAGAGGAGGAGGGGAAGGAGAGTAGAGGAGGAGGAGAGGAGAGTAGAGGAGAAGGGTAGAGTAGAGGAGGAGAGTAGAGGAGGAGGAGAAGGAGAGTAGAGGAGGAGGAGAGTAGAGGAGGAGGGGGAGGAGAGTAGAGGAGGAGAGTAGAGTAGAGGAGAAGGGTAGAGTAGAGGAGGAGAGTAGAGTAGAGGAGGAGGAGAAGGAGAGTAGAGGAGGAGGAGAGTAGAGGAGGAGGGGGAGGAGAGTAGAGGAGGAGGAGAGTAGAGTAGAGGAGAAGGGTAGAGTAGAGGAGAAGGGTAGAGTAGAGGAGGAGAGTAGAGGAGGAGGAGAAGGAGAGTAGAGGAGGAGGGGAGTAGAGGAGGAGTAGAGTAGAGGAGAAGGGTAGAGTAGAGGAGGAGAGTAGAGGAGGAGGAGAAGGAGAGTAGAGGAGAAGGGTAGAGTAGAGGAGGAGAGTAGAGGAGGAGGAGAAGGAGAGTAGAGGAGGAGGAGAGTAGAGGAGGAGGGGGAGGAGAGTAGAGGAGGAGGAGAGTAGAGGAGGAGGAGAGTAGAGGAGGAGGAGAGTAGAGGAGGAGGGGGAGGAGAGTAGAGGAGGAGGAGAGTAGAGGAGGAGGGGGAGGAGAGTAGAGGAGGAGGAGAGTAGAGTAGAGTAGAGTAGAGGGGGAGGAGAGTAGAGGAGGAGGAGAGTAGAGTAGAGGAGAAGGGTAGAGTAGAGGAGGAGAGTAGAGTAGAGGAGGAAGAGAGTAGAGGAGGAGAGTAGAGGAGGAGGAGAAGGAGAGTAGAGGAGAAGGGTAGAGTAGAGGAGGAGAGTAGAGTAGAGGAGAAGGGTAGAGTAGAGGAGGAGGAGAGTAGAGGAGGAGGGTAGAGTAGAGGAGAAGGGTAGAGTAGAGGAGGAGAGTAGAGTAGAGGAGAAGGGTAGAGTAGAGGAGGAGAGTAGAGTAGAGGAGAAGGGTAGAGTAGAGGAGGAGAGTAGAGTAGAGTAGAGGAGGAGGAGAGTAGAGGAGGAGAGTAGAGGAGGAGGAGAAGGAGAGTAGAGGAGAAGGGTAGAGAAGAGGAGGAGAGTAGAGTAGAGGAGAAGGGTAGAGTAGAGGAGGAGAGTAGAGGAGGAGGGGGAGGAGAGTAGAGGAGGAGGAGAGTAGAGTAGAGGAGAAGGGTAGAGTAGAGGAGGAGAGTAGAGGAGGAGGAGAAGGAGAGTAGAGGAGAAGGGTAGAGTAGAGGAGGAGAGTAGAGGAGGAGGAGAAGGAGAGTAGAGGAGGAGGAGAGTAGAGGAGGAGGAGAGTAGAGGAGGAGGGGGAGGAGAGTAGAGGAGGAGGAGAGTAGAGTAGAGGAGAAGGGTAGAGTAGAGGAGGAGAGTAGAGGAGGAGGAGAAGGAGAGTAGAGAGGGGGAGAGTAGAGGAGGAGGGAGAGGAGAATAGAGGAGGAGGAGAGTAGAGTAGAGTAGAGTAGAGTAGAGGGGGAGGAGAGTAGAGGAGAAGGGTAGAGTAGAGGAGGAGAGTAGAGTAGAGGAGGAGGAGAAGGAGAGTAGAGGAGGAGGAGAGTAGAGGAGGAGGGGAGTAGAGGAGGAGTAGAGGAGGAGGAGGAGAGTAGAACAGAGGAGGAGAGTAGAGGAGTAGAGGAAGGTAGAGTAGAGTAGGAGGAGAGTAGAGGAGGAGGAGGAGGAGGAGAGTAGAGGAGGAGGAGGGGGAGAGTAGAGGAGGAGGAGAGTAGAGGAGAAGGGTTAGAGTAGGAGAGTAGAGGAGGAGGAGAGTAAAGGAGGAGAGTAGAGGAGGAGGAGGAGGAGGGGAGTAGAGGAGGAGGGGGAGGAGGAGAGTAGAGCAGGGGAGTAGAGGAGGAGGGGAGTAGAGGAGGAGGGGAGTAGAGGAGGAGGGGGAGGAGGAGAGTAGAGCAGGGGAGTAGAGGAGGAGGGGAGTAGAGGAGGAGGGGAGTAGAGGAGGAGGGGGAGGAGGAGAGTAGAGCAGGGGAGTAGAGGAGGAGGGGAGTAGAGGAGGAGGGGAGTAGAGGAGGAGGAGAGTAGAGGAGGAGGGGAGTAGAGGAGGAGGAGAGTAGAGCAGGGGAGTAGAGGAGGAGGGGAGTAGAGGAGGAGGAGAGTAGAGGAGTTACAGGGGTTTAGGAGTTAGTGGGGGTTTAGTTGATGGGGAGGCTGTGTTGATGAATAATAGTGATATACAGTAACAGGGGGAAAGAGCAGATAAAACCTAAAGGTAATGTAGCTTATCTTTATCTCAAAAATAGAATATACACCTCTTCACTACATTATCAATACCTTGTGTGAGTGTGTGGTTCACATGCGTTAAAAGTTATCTGTGTGAGTGTGTATAATACACATCATAAGTAGCCAGACATGACGGGTCGGGACAGATTTCCTGGCCAGCCTACTGCTCATCAGCTGAGTGAAAACAGACGCTCTCTCTGCCTCTCCAACTGTCGGTCACAATGTGTGCATCCCCAAATGGCACCCTATTCCCTATATAGTGAACTAGTTTGGACCAGAGTCCATAGGGCCTCGTGGGACACAGCCAATGACACATCACGGGCCTCTCTGCACACACTAACTCACTAATGCCTTCTGGGAGCGCATGCAGTATCACAGACTACAGCCAAAGGATCATTTGCATTTGACAGGCTTCTTCTCTGCCACTATACCTCTACGGGCTCCATCTACATGTACCTCCGTCTACATGTACCTCCGTCTACATCCGCCTCCGTCTACATCCACCTCCGTCTACATCCACCTCCGTCTACATCCACCTCCGTCTACATCCACCTCCGTCTACATCCACCTCCGTCTACATCCACCCCCGTCTACATGTACCCCCGTCTACATGTACCCCCGTCTACATGTCCCCTCGTCTACATGTACCTCCGTCTACATGTACCTCCGTCTACATCCACCCCCGTCTACATGTACCCCCGTCTACATGTACCCAGTCTACATCCACCTCCGTCTACATCTACCCCCGTCTACATCTACCCCCGTCTACATCTACCCCCGTCTACATCTACCCCCGTCTACATCTACCCCCGTCTACATCTACCCCCGTTTACATGTACCCCCGTCTACATGTACCTCCGTCTACATGTACCCCTGTCTACATGTACCCCCGTCTACATGTACCCCCGTCTACATGTACCCCCGTCTACATCTACCTCCGTCTACATGTACCTCCATCTACATGTACCTCCGCCTACATGTACCTCCGTCTACCTCCATCTACATGTACCTCCATCTACATGTTATGGACATGGAGAGGTTGTATTTCTAGTAACCTCCTGTATTGGTCTATTAGGAGCCATTGCTCAGTGAGATTTCTCAACCTTTCTTTTGGACAATACTTTGGCATGAAAGAACTGTAGCGTCCGTTGCTCTTCCCTTTCCTGTTGAGGTTGGTTTGAGAAAGAAACATTCAGGTCCTAATCAGAACCCCAGGAGCCAATCGCTCCTTACTGCTGGCACACAATACGGACACCTGGGAACTCAGACTCTACGCAAACCAACCACCTTCGATAACACCACCACCGACGCTCAACCGCTCCAGCGTCAGAGTGAGAGGTAGTAGTAAAATAGTTTTATTTTAACTTCTATACCGGAACGCTCCATAAATGCAAGGAAAACACAGAGGGAAGAACAGATCCTGGACAGAGGGTGGAGTGTAATAACTCAAAAACCATAATCCATTTGAAGTACTGAGCTCTCTGGCAGAAACAGATATAGAACTTGAGGGACAGGCCCGACCCATCCGGGAGGTTGTATCCAGGGCTGCTGGTGGTTTAGAGACAGAGGGAAAGAGTGAGAGTCACATTGAGAGTGAGAGAACCCCGTCCGTCAGGCGGCACAGGCGTTGGAAAGGAATCACTAGTGTATGAGGAGAGGTCTAGAGCCGTGAAACCGTTAAGAAATCACAACTATGCTGTTCCTTTTCTACTGAGGGACTTCCTTCATTCATTCATTCAACCTCAATGGTTTACTCTGAAACACACCCAGGAGTGTGCTTACTCGCCTACTTGAGAATACGACAAGCAGAATATTTTTATGACAATCTGACATAAATACAAGGCTCTGTCACTGGACAGGATGAGAGCATTTAGCAAATGTAGGGAATAAAACTAAAACGGATGCGTGGTTTGTAAACCTCAGAGCACAGTTCAAGGCTCAGTTGTCGAGGGCAAACCACAATGTAAGTCAACAGATGGGAGCAGCGCTATTGGTCAGCACGATCAACTGAGGCTCCAGGGGGAGGTACTTTGATGGACTGGGGACTTTCTAGGACACCTTGGTTTGAAAGCCCAGGTCGTAACAGCATTACACTCCTCTCCTCTTTCTAGGACACCTTGGTTTGAAAGCCCAGGTCGTAACAGCATTACACTACTCTCCTCTTTCTAGGACACCTTGGATTGAAAGCCCAGGTCGTAACAGCTTTACACTCCTCTCCTCTTTCTAGGACACCTTGGATTGAAAGCCCAGGTCGTAACAGCATTACACTCCTCTCCTCTTTCTAGGACACCTTGGATTGAAAGCCCAGGTCGTAACAGCATTACACTCCTCTCCCCTTTCTAGGACACCTTGGATTGAAAGCCCAGGTCGTAACAGCATTACACTCCTCTCCTCTTTCTAGGACACCTTGGTTTGAAAGCCCAGGTCGTAACAGCATTACACTACTCTCCTCTTTATAGGACACCTTGGATTGAAAGACCAGGTCGTAACAGCATTACACTCCTCTCCTCTTTCTAGGACACCTTGGTTTGAAAGCCCAGGTCGTAACAGCATTACACTACTCTCCTCTTTATAGGACACCTTGGATTGAAAGACCAGGTCGTAACAGCATTACACTCCTCTCCTCTTTCTAGCGCCAAACAAAAACAGACCTGCGAATCAATATCCAAATGATGATTGCAGGTTTTGGCCTAAGTATGAACCCTGTAATGGCAGTAAGTAGAAGTGGAACACAACACAATGGTGACCATCTGTGTGAGCACCAAATGACACAGCCAACCAGCTGTCACAAAAACATGTCCATCAGTTAATGGTAGGTAGCCTCTTGGTAGTGTTGTTGCTCTCTGGTTTACAGGGCTGTGTTCTTCCTGTTGTGGAGCGAGCGAGACAAAGAAAGAAAGAGAAAAAGAAAGAAAGAGAGAGAGCGAGAACGAGAGAGAGCGAGAATGAGAGAGAGCGAGAACGAGAGAGAGCGAGAACGAGAGAGAGCTAGAGAGAATGAGAGAGAGAACAAGAAAGAGAGAGCGAGAACAAGAGAGCGAGAACGAGATAGAGAGCGAGCGATCGCTAGAGAGAGCGCTAGAGAGAACGAGAGCGAGAGAGAGCGAGCGAGAAAGCAAAAACCAGAGACCAGCTAGTGGAGTTCAACTAACCGTGTCTGTGATGTCCCAAGTCTGACCCAGTGGGCTACATCTATAAGAGACATCCCTGTTATGTACTTCCATAAAAATTATTCCAATCCTGGCCGGCGTGTGGAGCGAAGAATTCCATCCTTCCCAGTCCTCCCCACCAGGGAAGGGTTGAAGGTTCAGCCCTAGTCAGATTTCAGAGGGAACGCTGCCTGTCAGGGAGGCTGGAGCTGGAGGAGCTGCCATTGCACCACGCAAACTATTGTGGCCACATCATTAGTAGGGAATGTGGAGCCGGGAACACCAGAACCCAAGTTTGTTTACTGCTGGGAGTGTGGGTGTGAATATACCGTACACAGAGTCAAACCCCAGGGCAACCCAGGATGCTCAGTACAATGTACTGCTTGTGTCCCAAATTGTACCCTATTCCCTACGTAGCGCACTACTTTGACCAGAGCCCTATGGGTGCCATTGGGTGCCACAAAATGAAAAATAAGCAGCACTATCAAGGCTATGAAACGAATTCTAGTCCTGAGAGAATGCTCTGAGTAGGGTCGGTCATCATCATGTTTTACAGGTTTGGACGTGCCCAGACAGACAGTCCTCTATCTAGAGGCAGGGCAGGTCAAAGTCATTATTAAAAGTCACCACACACTTATATGGAATGAATTATCTGTGAACCCTAACACAATAGGAAAGCAAAGTGGTGGGGGGTGAGGGTGGTAGGGGGCGGCGGCTGCAATTCCTAGGAGGTTGTCAACTGCCATTTTTACTGTGGGAAAGAGGGCTTTACGACTGGTTGAATATATTTTACTGCTAGATAAAAGAGTGGCACTGACTGTAGTGGTTTTGCATATGGGCCTTAATGAAATCCTTTGTTATGGACGACTTAACAGATATTGACACTAAATGGCTGCCTCGCAGCCTCGCTCACTCATTCCCTCCTTCCTTCTTCTCCTCTATCTTTCTCTGACTCGCCCACGTCACCTCCCTCCCTCTCCAAGGGCCTGTTACAGCTGTGAACGGAAAATGAATCAAATCAGGTGTAACGGCCAACATTTTGGAGTTCTATCAGAAGGCTATTGACCCACCTTTCGGTGTTTAAATGAAACTACACATCATACAGTATGAATAACAGGACAGTATGACTCCATGGCTTGGGGAAGAGGATTCCCATTCCTGTCGTCGAAGAGTAAGGCCAGGGAACAAAGACTATTTAGAAAAGTTATCGATTGTTATTAAAAGTTATAAAAATTGACGTGACCATTTTACATTATATATTTTTTGGTGCACAGATGATAAATCCCCTGTGCTCTATTCATACTGTACAGTATCTAGAATACTAGCAATAATCCAACCTATTCAGACTACGATAGGCCTTAGTCCTGGTACGGAATAAAGACTTTCCCAGACATACAGTAATACCGCATGCCTGTGGAAAGACACAGCCACCTTAGTTTTATATGAGCAAGGCCTTTACTTCATATCTGACAGTGTGCCCCAGGCCCAGACCATATTAAACTGATGGAAACTATACAACACTGAGTGAGCAGTCCACAGACGCTCCTTCCTGAACCTCACCTCCATCTTATTCAATTCACTTCCATGTATATCAAGTTACCTCTTTCAATGGTACACATCATTTTACTGGTAAGAATCTTCAGTCAATGCGATGTGCATAATAACATTGCTTCGGTTTTGCCTGCTACCCTTCATCACAGAAATCCAAACCACAAGGGATGATTTTCTACATAGCACCAACATTAACAACCTAAGTAAAGTCGTAGCCTATTGTTCTCTGCCTGACTGTGGCTGTAGAGAAAAGACAGGCAGCCAGAAGCTATAAAAGACACAAAGACAATTTGCGTCTTGGATGGATGAAGGGAAAGGAGACACACGAGGAGATCTGTGATTGATTTATCATCCTAGATGTGTTCCAGTAAGTATGGCCGCCGAGCTGCAGAGCCTAAATGCATCTGTGCTCATCTCCTGGTCTGTAAACCCTGGATTCTTTCCAGCCTCTCTGATCCAGACAGGCCCAGTACGGGTCACCTGTCTTACGCTACACATCTCAGCACTGCCTGGAGAACAATGACATCATTGCTCAAGTTTTGGGGGATGATGTAAGCAGTCAGTTAGCTACTGACTCAGAAAGAGCAAGACAGTTCGCTACTGACTCAAACAGGCAAAATGAAGAAAAGGAGTGCCAGGGAGACAGTTAGCTACTGACTCAAACAGGCAAAATGAAGAAAAGGAGTGCCAGGGAGACAGTTAGCTACTGACTCAAACAGGCAAAATGAAGAAAAGGAGTGCCAGGGAGACAGTTAGCTACTGACTGAGAAAATTGCCAACTGAAGAGCGAGCCAAACAGTCAGAGACGTTACTACATCACATTGATGAATAGTGAGTTAACACATACCTGAGACCAGCCACTGGCCGGTGGGAGACGCACTGATGGAGCGCACCAGACTGGTGTGGCCACGGTACACCTATTGAGAGAACACATCATTAAGGTCATGATTGGTGCCCACTTAATATACATTTTTAAACCCATCAGGTACATTTCCAATCAAATATCACACACAGAAATTCAGATTCAGTGGCTGACCTACCAGAGACATAGTGGTGGGGAAGGGCTGCAGGTCCTTGGGTTTGGGCAGCTTGGGGATCAGATCTTCTGGATTCACATTCACCTGTGGAGACGAATTGAGATGAATAGAGTTGAGTCACGAGTGGAGAATCACCTAATTGATCTGACAATATAGAGGTCCTTCTAAATGAGCCACATAGCTTCACTTATGAGTATCTTCAAAACAAATATTTACAGAATGCACACCAACAAAGTCCCTCTATTATAAAAATGATTCCGGCAACTGGTTAACTATGAACTATTTAGCTAGACATTCAGGCGGGGTCTGTAGTCTCACCCTCATCTTGCGCTGGCGGGGACACAGGTAAAGGTCAAGGCAGCGTTCGAAGCGCTCGTGGATGAAACGGGAGAAGGCGGGCACGGCCCTCAGACAGGAGTGTTTCTGGGGGAGGAACGGGAGCTTCCTGTCTTCTGCATCCTGCTGCTCCCACACCAGTCTCTGACAGGGGGAGGAAGAACCAATGGTTAGCCTAACTGTATACTGATGACTGGTCTGTGTACTGGTTAATGATTGGTCTGTATACTAATGACTGGTCTGTGTACTGGTTAATGATTGGTCTGTATACTAATGACTGGCTGATAAGTTATGAATGATTGGTCTTTCTACTGTAGCTAATGAGGGATTAACAAAATGTTTCAGTTGATCTATGCTACTATGCCTACAGTATATAGTGCAAGCCAATTTACTATAGACAAAGTTATGGTATTTCAAGAGTGGCACTTATGTATGATGTACACTACCATTCAAAAGTTTGGGGTCAAAAAATCTAATTATGTCCATTAAAATAACATAAAATTGATCAGAAACACAATGAAGACTTTGTTAATGTTTTAAATGACTATAATAGCTGGAAACGGCTGATTTTTAATGGAATATCTACGTAGGCGTACAGAGGCCCATTATCAGCAACCATCACTCCTGTGTTCCAATGGTACGTTGTGTTAGCTAATCCAAGTTTGACATTTTAAAAGGCTAATTGATCATTAGAAAACTCTTTTGCAATTATGTTAGCACATCTGAAAGCTATTGTCCTGATTAAAGAAGCAATAAAACTGGCCTTCTTTAGTTGAGTATCTGGAGCATCAGCATCTGGAGCATCAGCATCTGTGAGTTTGATTACAGGCTCAAAATGTCCAGAAACAAATGTTTCTTCTGAAACTCGTCAATATTTTCTTATTCTGAGAAATGAAGGCTATTCCATGCGAGAAATTGCCAAGAAACTGAAGATCTCGTACAACGCTGTGTACTACTCCCTTCACAGAACAGCGCAAACTGTCTCTAACCAGAATAGAAAGAGGAGTGGGAGGCCCCGGTGCACATCTGAGCAAGAGGACAAGTACATTAGAATGTCTAGTTTGAGAAACAGACGCCTCACATATCCTCAACTGACAGCTTCATTAAAATAGTACCCACAAAACACCCGTCTCAACGTCAACAGTGAAGAAACGACTCCGGGATGCTGGCCTTCTAGGCAGAATTCCTCTGTCCAGTGTCTGTGTTCTTTTGCCCATCTTAATCTTTTATTGGCCAGTCTGAGATATGTCTTTTTCTTTGCAACTCTGCCTAGAAGGCCAACATCCCTGAGTCGCCTCTTCACTGTTGACGTTGAGACGGGTGTACTATTTCATGAAGTTGCCAGTTGAGGATATGTGAGGCGTCTGTTTCTCAAACTAGACATTCTAATGTACTTGTCCTCTTGCTCAGATTTTCTTTCAAAAACAAGGACATTTCTAAGTGACAAGGACATTTCTAAGTGACAAGGACATTTCTATAGTTATACAGCAAGTAACTGCATGTGTTTCACGATCAGTTAAAATCAATTGATCATGTCATTTCAGAAAAGTCAGGGTAGCCTCACGATACATCTCAATATTGGCCACCAATATTGGATATTTGAGTGATCTAATAAAAGTGAACTCTACCTGAAAATACCTGAGTGGTTTAGGTTAATTTCCCATGCTTTGTGGGCTCTGCCTGTCAAGCAGCAGAAGGGTACATTTGCCGATGTACTGTTTGCTGATAATGTTTACTTTACAAGCTACCGGTAGAAACTTTGTAAAGTTGGCTAAACATAGTGATAAGTACAACTAATGTACTTTATCTACAACCAACGTAGGCATACCTAGCGTTATTAGCTAACATTATCCCATTTCAACATGGTTTTTAACAGTATTTAATCATGATTGCCGCTGACAGACATGATAGGATACATTGACTGATGGACTTCAAATTGGCTAACTAGCTAATAACAGATCACATCATGGCTAGCTGACAAGTTAACTTTCAGGGGATAAACTAGATGGCTTGATTTGCTTGCCATCTATAGTGGTGACAACAGTAGTCCGACAGACAACTTTACCAGGACGAGTACTTGCCGTTGTCAAGCTCTTTCCAAAAGCCTAATCTCTGATGAAGCCAGCTAAATGACACCATCTAGCTACATGTTAATAGCAAGCTAATTCCAAATGGGACAGGCTACCCTAAAGTATCTGAAAATACATGATCAATTGATGTTTACTGATCATGAAAAGCATGCAGTTGCTTGCTGTATAACTCTGATAGAGCTAAATGTGGAATAATCTGAAATGTGGAGTTATGACTGATTTTCAAGAAGTGATTATATTAAAACCAAATAGTTGTAATATCTAATGACCACTCCCCTGAAAAGGGCAGATATTTGTTAAATTGAACACTCTGCACCGTATTGTGACGTTTTATTGATCACGACTTATACTACTACAAACACTATGAAAAGCATTTACCTCTTCCTCTGTGAGCAGGTACTCAGGCGGAGGGTTGTAGGACTCCTCGTGTCCGGGCAGCCTCATCTTGGGGGCGGGAACGTGCATCTTGTGGCGCCCCAGTATGGCATTGGGGTCCTCCTTGGCCCACAGGTCGTAGTACTGAGGGGTGGTCTCTTTGGGCTTACGGGGCTTGATCCAACCCATCTTTATGGCATGGACCAGCTTCGAAACCTGGGAGAGGGAGAGAGGACAACAGTAGTGGTGAAACTTAAGTGTGTGTGTGTGTGTGTGTGTGTGTGTGTGTGTGTGTGTGTGTGTGTGTGTGTGTGTGTGTGTGTGTGTGTGTGTGTGTGTGTGTGTGTTTGCGTAAACACGAACGTACAAAAATTCAATCACACAGTATTAAAATTGGGGAGAATGTGCTCTGCTTCGTAAAATATAAAAGACTAACTTGATTAATGAGTGGAATAAAATCAAGCCGACATTAATAGAAAGTATTGCTGGGCTAATAAAGCTACGGTTTCTATCTTTTTATTGTTGAGGGTTTGGGAGGGGTGGGTCTCTAAGCCTCCAATTTCAGAACCCCCATTATAACACAATTTCACCTCCACTTCCACTATGCAGGGATCATTACATTCTAACACGTGTGAGCAGTTAGGATTCAAACTGGTGGTAACGCCTGCTATATATTTATTGTAAATATATATTAGCAGCATAAAACATGAAGCTTTTGAGTGAGCAGAGAGGAACAGAGAATGGGGAGAGAGAGAACAAGAGGAAAATAGAGAGTTTGAGAGGTAGACAGAGATGGTGTGTAAGAAAGAAAGAGACCTACCTTCTCCTTCTCTATGAGTGAGGGGATGAAGCTGCGTTTGTCCTGGGGCCTGTTGGTCACCGGATGGATCATGACCTCGTTGGTGAAGAAGTCCACGGACGGCTAAAAGATAAACACAGCATTTATCAGCGAGAAAAAGAGATTGTTTATACACAGTCGGCAGATGTTATCGCAGGTGCAGCAAAACACTTATGTTATTTAGCGCCAACAGTGCAGTAATACCTAGCAATACAAAACAAGACACACAATAATAAAAAATCATTAAAAATATATATCAGAATGAGCTAAATACATTTGGGACACACCCTGAAGTAAACAAAGTCTGCTAGGATTGAAGACAGACCCTTGTGAAACAAACGTCTGGGAAGCCCTAGATTAATAGACAGCCCAATTACTGTGGACTGGAATCATTGGACCAGCAAAGTCCAAGGCAGGTAGCTGATGACGACATCAGAGTTAGCCTGGTATTTTCTTATTTTACAGTCCTGGTGTTAAAAGTTTAAAAACACTTGTTTTTGCCCCTGACAAATGAGTTTATATGCCTCTGTAATAACTCTGGCATTAACGAGACTCCATGATAGCCATGACGCCATCTAGATTCTAGACACTACAGCAGTGGCTTCTCAATTCAACACTATTCATTTAAAACCTCTCCCGCAAACCCTGTTAACTGCAGCACAGGAGAACTCGCTCCTCTCCAGACATGGGTTCAACTACTATATGAAATCTGGCAAATACTTTGAGCGTTTGCTCCAGTCTGCCTGCAGTGCCAGTTGGGCGGGTTTGCAATTGTTGGACATTCCTACTGGTTCCATTGCAACATGCAACTCAATCAAATCACAGCTAAAGAATCTGAAATGATTTACGATTGTATTTGAACCCAGGTCTGCTTTCGGCTGACTTGTTCTAAGTGACGAGGAGTGGAGTGCAGACGAGGTTTGGGTTATGTGGAGAACATAAGTGGATGGGCTAATGAACTGAGGTCTAGTTTGCTCTAGTGGTTGCTATGCTTTAGCCATTATCTGCTCAGTCATTTAACAAAACAGAGCTGCCAGCCGTCAACACAGTCAAACCTGGGTCGTATTCACTAGGCACAAAAAATACAAATAAAAATGGACTGAAACAGAGAAGGAGTAGCAGAGTTGGTCCTATAAGAAACACTTGTTTTTCTTATTTTGTTGCAAAGCCTGTTGCTACGTTTGGCCCTAATGAATAGGACCCTGATACAGGCAGTGAGAGAGCAGTCATAAAGGTCTTTACCTCGTACTCGTTGAAGTTGACGTCGCCAAATTGACCCTTCTGGAGGCGGTGCACCAGGTCCACCTGCTCGTCTGTCAGACGAATGTCTGAGGCTGTCGTCTTGTCATGAACCGTACGCCTGGTGGAGGGGAGATGGAGGGAGAGAGACCAGATGTCAAAACAGGTTCACAGATACTCTTCTCCCAGAACAAAAGCACAGAGAAAGAAGAGCGAGCGTGCGTTAGAGAGAGGGTGTTCGAGAGAGAGAGAGAGGTAATCTGCTCCTTGTCATCTCACCAGTAGTCTGGGTTCTCCATCTTGTCCAGGAACTCATCCAGCTCGTCTTTGTTCCTGATGGGCTTAAAGATCTTCTTCCCGTCCAGGTTATAGCCGATGTGAGGGTAGTCCTGGTACCACTCCATGGGAACGTTGCCCACCGTGTTACGAATGTCCTAGGACAGAAAAGAGTGAGGAAGAGAAAGACATGTTCAATAACCTTGTTTAACAACACTTGAGGACAAGGTGTTTGTCTTCCCATTAGATTGCTTGCTCAGGGCTGTTGCAGTCCTTCATATCACTCTGGGCGAGTGGAATAAATAGTGGATTATACTGTTATGGGAGTAGAGTACAGTTTTTCTGGCCTGGAAACACTCACCCTCATCATACTTGTCCCATTTTCCTACATTTATGAATACCTTTGGCTGGATGAGGCCTTGGGGGGGGGGGGGGGGTAAAGGTGGGTGGTGGTGGGGTACAGGTGCAGGCCTGGCCTGGTAAATATACCTTGGCTCATTCTACATCCCGTTCTCATTCACAAACTGGCGGTAGGACTAGAAACCTGTTCTTAGACGATAGGACTTATTAAACCAAATGGGTAGTCTGAAAAAATACATTTCTTCGTCTGAGAAAACACACACACACACACACACACACACACACACACACACACACAGCTGAAAGCTCTCAGAAGTAGTGAGCCACTTTAAAGTGGGGCTGCACCTGTGAGTGATTTCAATAAAAAAAACCCTACCAGATCCAATTAGGAGGGAGTGGGCAGCCGTGTCACGCTTTTTCTCACAGCCAGCTGGGTAGACCCCTCCCACACACACAGTGCCCATCCTCAAAGCCCCCACTCATTACACACACACTGAATGGGCATTGGCCCTGCTCTATAGAACTACCTCTGAGTGAGGTGGAGGAGGTGGTGTCTCGTGTGATAAGGGTCATGCCAACATCAGCATATTCCAGACTGTGAACAAGCACGGACACGTCAATTGTGCTAGCAGTGTCTCCTCTTTGCAAGTTAGTGGATTTGTTGGCCCACAGTGTTGAAGTTCATGCAAGTATTACTGCACATAACCAAGGGAGCCAGAAGAACAGAAACAGGAGAAAAACTAAATGTGACACTTCCTTGTCTGGGAACACATTGTCTAACAGGCTGGTTGTTAATGGGGGACCTCTATAAAGGTCACCCTCGCTGGTTGGTTGCTGAGACCAAATCTCTAGTGAGCTATCAGCCTATGGCGACAACTACATGCTACTGCAAGAACAAAACATGTAGGCAATGATATAGCCGGCAGATTGTCAATGGTTCCGTACGGTGGTTTGCTAACCCTACGCCTAACCTTAGCCCTTGACGTAACATTTAACCAAACCTACTATCCCCAACCCTACCCTTAACCAGGCCGTTCCATCTCTAGGCATAACCATACATTTAGACCTACCGGTCCAATAACCACATCCAAAGACGTATGCAGCTAACTGCATCTCTCGCATTGATGTAGCCTGGTCTGCGCATTAATATGGCCTATTCTATTGCAAGACAAAGCACCTGAACATGGACTTGCAGTACACTCACAACAAGCTACACTGTACTAGACCCAGGCCCTTCACATCAAGCTACACTGTACTAGACCCAGGCCCTTCACAACAAGCTACACTGTACTAGACCCAGGCCCTTCACAGCAAGCGACACTGTACTAGGCCCAGGCCCTTCACATCAAGCTACACTGTACTAGGCCCTTCACAAGCAGCTACACTGTACTAGGCCCTTCACAAGCAGCTACACTGTACTAGGCCCTTCACAAGCTACACTGTACTAGGCCCTTCACAAGCTACACTGTACTAGGCCTTTCACAACAAGCTACACTGTACTAGGCCCTTCACAAGCTCCACTGTACTAGGCCCTTCACAAGCTCCACTGTACTAGGCCTTTCACAACAAGCTACACTGTACTAGGCCCTTCACAACAAGCTACACTGTACTAGGCCCAGGCCCTTCACTTAAAGCTACAGTAAACTACTAAACAGAGGAGAATCACTCAGAAGAGAAGGATCAGCCAGCCCCCCACCAGGACAGCCTTGTGTTGCTCAGCCTGGGTGATGACACCCACCTGGCCTGATGGCCAGCCCCAACCCCCCTGGCCTGCCTCTCACACCACTGCCTTTCTGCTTCTCTGGGGCCTGGAGAACTGGAGGAGAGAGAGCGGAACAGGGCCAACGACAGACAAATGTTCCATTTCGCGAGCTCCAGAATTCACACAGACGACTTCTGGGCAAGCGATAGTTTCGGTCCGCAGGATCGAGTTTCACCGGAGAGTGGGCTCTCACCTCCTTCCAAAGCGCCGAGGGAGGAAGCGAGCGAAGCAAATGAGATTCAACGAGATGGGTTAAAATAGTGATTTATGGATTATTGTTCCGATGTGTCGCCAGAATGTTGACTCTGTTTTCTTAATCTGAATTTCCGAACGCACCCGTTTATTCTTTTACTACGGTAAGGATGACCCCAATACACACAATAATTGTATAACAGAAACTAGAAATTCAGCCCAAAATAATATACTTCAAATAGTCTAAGAACAATAGCGTCGAATCCCAGAGTTGACAAGCGCCAGTGGGAGTTAAAGCCTATTTATGGTTGAACCGAAATGTGGTCGGAGACGCCGTACGGAGGGTGTGAGGCAATTGCAGAGCCTCTGGAGGCCGTATTGACCTCCGTACCACATGTTGTAACAATGCGGAGGGCATAGCTCCGCATTGACATGATTGGTTGACGGTAGGATGGGGTGGGAGGTCCTGTATAAACACAAAGTCACTTCCTTGACAACAGCTCTGCGCTGCTCGCGAAATGCAAGAAGTATGAATGCCCTGACATTTACTTTCACCGGAAATGCTGCACGGCCAAAACCAGAAGAACAAAGACTGCTTACTCATACTCTACCATCCCACAGTCATGATGCCAAGACCACTCTGTCCATTCATCATAGCCCATTCATCCTGAATGGGAAGGAAAACGTACAGTAGGGCTATTCTTATATTGACCCGTAGTGTATTAGCTGGCTTTACCCAATGTTTTTTCAGCACTTACAAAAGGCTGCTTGTTGTCGCCTGGCTGGCTGCTGTTAAGCTGGGATGTCAGGACTGAGTGTCAGGCTGTGACTGCAGGGAGTGACTGCTGAACTGGTCAATGCTGTGGGCCTGAGAGGGCTGCGACTGTCAAGTCCAACACACTCATAACTGGACATTCTGTGTGTGTGTGTGTGTGTGTGTGCGTCCCTCGTCTGTATGTGCACGTGTATGTGTGCGTGTGCCTCAACCGGGACAGCACAGATAGGGACACACAAGACTTGACTCCGTACAGAGAGAGACTGCAGCGCACCACCTGCTTTCAATCGGCCAGCCAAACACGGGGCTTTATTAAGTGTCAGTCAGCCAGGCTGGGTTCTGTCAGGGTGAGGAGACTTCCATGGAAAATGTCATTAGATTGGATAGAGAGGCCTGCTTTGAATGGACCTCAATGCACAAAATGGTGCAGAGTGGGAAGGGAGGGAAGGGAGGAGAGGACCAGGGACTGTATTTATAAAGCCTCTCACAGTAGGAGTGCTGATATAAGATCAGGTCCCCCTCCTGTCCAAGTAACTATGTTTAACCGTATTCATCCCAGATCAACAGGTTCGGCTGAGGGTGGTATCCAGTACAGATGGAGGGTGTTGGTGGTCTAATATTGATTAAAACTTTTCCCCTGTCAGGTAGGTTCTTTCTTTACAATGTTTCAGCTGGTGTGTCCCAGCCAGCACACCCAATCCAGTGTCTTAACGAGATGACAACATCAAACAGACACCACTGCGTTCTCACAGATCTTACAGCGGGCGGAGTGCAACGTGACACCTCTCGTTTTCAGCAGGACCCACTCTTAAAAAAGCCCCCTCTGACCCCCTTCACTCCCAGTGTGTGTGTGTGTGTGTGTGACCCCCTCCCTCCTCAACACTGGGGCCACACCGTGGGTCTAACATGCTGGCCATTGAGTAACACTACACTGTGATAAGTCAACCAGCCTGATCACTGTACAGTCCTGTCATCACTATTATCAAGTCATTTATCATGTGAGAATTGAGAATGCTTAGCCACCTATTTCTCTTAAAGTGTAAGGAAATCACTTCTCACAGGCCTATGGGGAGAGACAACATGAGGGCGGGTGATGACACCATGAAATTAGATAGGACCAATGAGCCATTCATAACTGAATCATGACTTCTATGGTACTTGGTTCAGCTCCCAGTAAGTATTTAGAGTGCTTGAAAACCAGACAAAATTATACACCAAATAAATCTGCTAAGCCAATTGTTTTCAATGAGAACAATACGTTTGAAGAATGCAGAACTACCATGCATCTGTGTTGTATGGCATTTGGTTTGGCACCGGCCTCAGGAGTGGAAGGAAAACCATGGCAAACACATGCCAATGGGACAGCAGGTCCAATTAGAAAAGCATTCCAGGCGTGCCTTCATCCATACCTCTGATTATGCCAACCAGGATGCCCATCCGCCAGGGCGTGTAGCTGGCATGAGGTGGCGCTCAGCCTGCCATAGACAGGCCAACCAACTCTACCAGGTCCCAAAACTTCAGAACTCTCAACTAAAACGATCAATAACACTGAGGGAGGGAGGGAATACATAAAATGAGTAATTAACTACAATGACCATACTCCATTGTGCCGGTTCTTTCCAGCTCGGACAGAGATGTTTTTATTTCACCAGGTAGGCCAGTTGAGAACAAGTTCTCATTTACAACTGCGACCTGGCCAAGATAAAGCAAAGCAGTGTGACAAAAACAACGGAGTTACACATAAACGAACATAATAAAAAAATCTATGTACAGTGTGTGCAAATGTAGAAGAGTAGGGAGGTATGTAATAACTGGGCCACAGAGGCGATATAATTACAATTTAGCATTAACACTGGAGTGGTAGATGTGCAGAAGATGATATGCAAGTAGAGATACTGGGGTGCAAAAAAGCAAGAGGGTAGGTAAAAAAAAAAGAAAATGGGGATGAGGTAGGTGGGTGGGTTATTTACAGATGGGCTATGTACAGGTGCAATGATCGGTAAGCTGCTCTGACAACTGATGCTTAAAGTTAGTGAGGGAGATATAAGACTCCAGCTTCAGTGAGTTTTGCAATTCGTTCCAGTCATTGGCAGCAGACAACTGGAAGGAAAGGAGGCCAAAGGAAATGTTGGCTTTGGGGATGACCAGTGAAATATACCTGCTGGAGCGCGTGCTATGGGTGGGTGTTGCTATGGTGACCAGTGAGCTGAGATAAGGCAGGGATTTACCTAGCAAAGACTTATAGATGACCTGGAGCCAGTGGGTTTGGCGATAAATATGTAGTGAGGGCCAGTCAACGAGAGCATAGAAGTCGCAGTGGTGGGTAGTATATGGGGCTTTGGTGACAAAACGGATGGCACAGTAATAGACTACATCCAGTTTGCTGAGTAGAGTGTTGGGGGCTATTTTGTAAATTATGTCGCGGTAATCAAGGATCGGTAGGATAGTCAGTTTTACGATGGTATGTTTGGCAGCATGAGTGAAGGTTGCTTGTTGCAAAATAGGAAGCATATTCTAGATTTAATTTTGGATTGGAGATGCGAGTCTGGAAGGAGAATGTACAGTCTACCCAGACACCTAGGTATTTGAAGTTGTCCACATATTCTAGGTCAGAACCGTCCAGACTAGTGATGCTAGTCGGGTGGGAGGGTGCGGGCAGCAATCGTTTGAAGAGCATGCACTGGGAGGAGGTGCTCTTATTCTCCATGGACTTTACAGTGTCGCAAAACTTTTTGGAATTAGTGCTACAGGAAGCAAATTTCTCTTTGAAAAAGTTAGCCTTAGCTTTCCTAACTGACTGAGTATATTGGTTCCTGACTTTCCTGAAAAGTTGCATATCGCTGGGGCTATTCGTTGCTAATGCAGAACGTCACAGGATGTTTTTGTGCTGGTTAAGGGCAGTCAAGGGCTATATCTGTTCTTAGTTTTAAATTATTCTTTTTTTTTTTGAGTGGGCCATGCTTATTTAACCTCTCTTGGGTAGGGGGCAGTATTTTCACATCTGGATGAAAAGCGTGCCCAAAGTAAACTGCCTGTTACTCAGGCCCAGAAGCTAGGATATGCATATAATTGGTAGATCTGGATAGACAACACTAAGTTTCTAAAACTGTTAAAATTATGTATGTGAGTATAACATAACTGAAATGGCAGGCGAAACCCCAAGGACAACCCCCCCCCCCCAAATGTCAGGCTGTCACTTTTATTATAAAAGGCAAAATCCTCCCAGATTGCAGTTCTTAGGGCTTCCACTAGATGTCAACCATCTTTAGAAAGAGTTTCAGGCTGGTTTTTGGAAGAATGAGCCAGAAATTGTAGTTTTTCTAAGTGGCTCCCATTTTGGTGGCTCCCATATTAAACTGAGTTTGTATGGATATAAAGAAGGACATTATCGAACAAAAGGACCATTTGTGATGTAACTGGGACCTTTTGGAGTGCCAACAGAAGATCATCAAAGGTAAGGCATTTATTATTTAACTTTAAGAAGTTAAGATGGCGAAGAAAGCACTTTAAAAGAGCAACCAGGCATCCTCTACTGACAGGATCCTCTATCCTTCTAGGATACCCGGGCCAGGTTGATTAGAAAGGTCTGCTTGCTGAAGTGTTTTTGGGAGCATTTGACAGTGATGAGGGGTGATCGTTTGACCACAGACCCATTACGCACGCAGGCAATGAGGCAGTGATCGCTGAGATCCTGGTTGAAGACAGCAGAGGTGTATTTAGAGGGCAAGTTGGTCAGGATGATATCTAAGAGGGTGCCCATGGTTACAGGTTTAGGGTTGTACCTGGTGGGTTCATTGATCATTTGTGTGAGATTTAGGGAATCTAACTGAGATTGTAGGACAGCAGGGGTGTTAAGCATGTCCCAGTTTAGGTCACCTAACAGTACAAACTCTGAGGTTAGATGGGGGCAATCAATTCACATATGGTGTCCAGGGAACAGCTGGGGGCTGAAGGGGTCTATAACAAGCGGCAACGGTGAGACTGGTTTCTGAAAAGGTGGATTTTTAAAAGTAGAAAGGCAATTTTTTTAAAGCTAAAGGCATATTGAGCAGGGCTGGAGGCTCTACAGTGAAATAAGACAAAAATCACTAACCAAAACAGCAATAGACAAGACATATTGACATTAGGGAGAGGCATGTGTAGCCGAGCGATCATAGGGTCCAGTGAGTAGCTAGGCGAGCTGGAGACACTGTGATTCAGACAGCTTGCAGGCTGGGACTAGCAGATGGGCCACAGGGGGATGTAGCAACGGAAGAGCCTGTTGAAACCCCCTCGGACGGTTACGGTTACGGTATTGAAGCCCAGGAATTGTCTGATAGATCACTTCGGCTAGCCAGGAGATGGGCCTAGCTCCAGGCTAACTGGTGCTTGCGTCGGGACAGAGACGTTAGCCAGGAGTAGCCACTCAGATAGCAGCTAGCTAGCTGTGATGATCCAGTGTAAAGGATCAGAGCTTGCGGTAGGATTCCGGAGATGTGGTAGAGAAAAAGCATTCCGATATGCTCTGGATTGAACTATGTAGACTGGCAGGAATTGACCGGGCTGAGGCTGGCTGATGTCCGAGTTAACGGTGATGACCGCTAGCAGTGGCTAACTGACTACTAGCAACATTAGGTGAGGCCGGTTGCGGAGAGTATGTTCAGTCCGTAGATGGAAATTGAGATAAAAAATATCACAAATATATACGAAGAAAACTATATATACACGGGGCGGGACAAGACAAGACAGACGTCCGACTGCTACGCACGCCATCTTGGAATCATCTTGATGAATATACTTTTACGCCGGCTACTTTAGGTTAGATACACACTGACCGCATGAGAACGAGGAATGTACACAACACAATGAGAGGGATAGAGATACTTTCACGAACTATGCCTTATCTACTTTGAAAAACTAGTACAATGATTTTGTCAGACAGCGCTGCAGCATGCTTACACAGGCAAGCTAAATAGGATGATGAATGAAGACAGTACAATATGGGGATCACAGAGATTACATTGTGTGTCTGGCTGCTACTGCCTGAGGAGAAATTAGATGACTGAAATTGTATTTTCTATTGTATTTTCTATTGATGTCTACCCAATGTGGACCTGACAAAGACAATAGAAATATTCCATGATTTGGCAATTAAAATGTTCACTATTTTGGGGTTGGGGAATTTCCATTAAACGTAATGTTATTTAAATGCATTCTGAAAACCCTGATTATATAACTGATAATGCCCGAGAAGCTGGTGTTTAGAGTATACATTGGTGTGGGTGTTAGGCCAGAGATGAAGTCAATTTTTCCTCCAAACACAGGCTTCGGGGGCATTATCACCTTCATACAACAGTTTACCAACATATTCAATTAATGATTGATATATTTTCATTAAAAACATTGTTTTGATGAATTTATTCATACTATTTCATCCTTCCACAAGATATAGTCCTGACACAGATCTAGGGTTGCTAACCAAGCCCGCTGGTCGTTCGTTCTATCGGTTCAGTTGCCAGAGACGCAGCCCAGTTGTTAAGTATTTTTGTTCTAAATCTATGGACATGTTTGTTCTAAATGTTCCATTCTTATTCCTTGTTTGCTAGCTAGCCAACTTCGGCTAATTCAGTCACATCAAACACTGCAGCCAGAATAACAGCAGCGTAGCTGCATTTGACGTCAAACTGGGGCTAGATTGACAGCAAACTATCTGCATTTTCTAGTTTTCTATTGACATTTCTTTGTATGTGTGTCACCGGCCCCATAATGTAAAAGTGGAATTATCTTTAGATTTTAATGAAAAATGAAAAGCTGAAATGTCTTGAGTCAATAAGTACTCAACTCCTTTGTTATGGCAAGCCTAACGTTCAGGAGTAAAAATGTGCTTAACAAGTCACGTAATAAGTTGCATGGACTTTTTTTTACGACTACCTCAACTCTATACCCCACACATACAATTATATGTACGGCCCCCTTATTCAAGCAGTGGACTAGATTCAACCACAAAGACCAGGGAGGTTTTCCAACGCATCGCAAAGAAGGGCCCCTATTGGTAGATGGGTAGAAGAAAAAACAGACATTGAATATCACTTTGAGCCTGGTGAAGATAATTACACTTTGGATGGTGTATCAATACACAGTCACTACAAAGATACAGGCGTCATTCCTAACTCTGTTGCCGAATGGTGACTGTAAAACTGTTTGAGTATAATTGCTGTGATAGGAAAAAACAGAGGATGGATCAACAACAATACTAACTAAATGACAGAGTGAAAAGGAAGGAAGGTACAGAATAAAAATATTCCAAACCATGCATCCTGTTTGCAATAAGCCACTAAAGTGTCTAACTGCAAAACATGTGGAAAACAAATTACATTAGTTATGTCCTGAATACAAGGCGTTTGGGGAAAACAACACATTACTGAGTACCACTTCATATTTTCAAGAAATTCCACAAATGTATTTTTAACAAGGCACACTTGTTAATTGAAATGCATTCCAGTTGACTACCTTAAGAAGCTGGTTGAGAGAAAGCTTTGCACACTCTTGGGAGTCATCACGGCAAACGGTGGCTATTTGAAGTTTAACACTTTTTTGGTTCCTACATGATTCCATGTGTTATTTCATAGTTTATGTCTTCATTATTATTCTACAATGTAGAAAATAGTAAAAATAAAGAAAAACCATTGAATGAAAAGGTGTTCTAAAACTTTTGACCAGTAGTGTACACACACACACTTCATCTAGGTCACAACAAGACAAACAGTCCGCTTATACTAATAACACACAAACAATTATGTTCTTACAGTTACAGCAATATTCATGTAATGTCTGATGTGAACGGATCTCGAGGTCATGCCACAGCATCTCAATCGGGTTGAGGTCAGGACTCTGACTGGGCCAATCCAGAAGGAGTATTTTCATCTGTTGAAGCCATTCTGTTGTTGATTTACTTCTGTGTTTTGGGTCGTTGTCCTGTTGCATCAACCAACTTCTGTTGAGCGTCATTTGGAGGACAGATAGCCTTACATTCTCCTGCAAAATGTCTTAATACACTTTGGAATTCATTTTTCCGTCTTTGATAGCAAGCTGTCCAGGCCCTGAGGCAGCAAAGCAGCTCCAAACCATGATGCTCCCTCCACCATACTTTACAGTGGGGATGAGGTTTTGATGTTGGTGTTCTGTGCCGTTTTATCTCCACACATAGTGTTGTATGTTCCTTCCAAACAACTCAACTGTAGTTTCATCTGTCCACAGAATATTTTGCCAGTAGCACTGTGGAACATCCAGATGCTCTTTTGCTTACTTCAGACGTGTAGCAATATTTATTTTGGAAAGCAGTGGCTTCTTCAAATTTTGTTTGTGTTTTTTATAGGTCAGGGCAGCTCTAACCAGCATCTCCAATCTCATCTCATTGACTGGACTCCAGGTTAGCTGACTCCTGACTCCAGTTAGCTTTTGGAGAAGTCATTAGCCTAGGGGTTCACATACTTTTTCCAACCTACACTGTGAATGTTTAAATGATGTATTCAATACAGACAAGACAAATACAATAATTTGTGTGTTATTAGTTTAAGCACACTGCGTTTGTCTATTATTGTGACTTAGATGAAGATCAGACCAATTTATGCAGAAATCCAGGTAATTCGAAAGGGATCACATACTTTTTCTTGCCACTGTATGTGTGTGTGTGTGTGTGTGTGTATGCACACACAAGATTAATGGAGGGCTCACACACACACACGATTCTTCGAAGTCGCCACCTTTTGACTTGATAAGAGCTTTGCACAGTGACCCTGTCATAAGAGCCAGTTTCCTTATAGTGCTTGATGGTTTTTGCGACTACCCTTTGAAAGTTCTTAAAATTTTCAGGATTGACTGACCATCGTAGATTTAGCTGGTGGTACCCGTTATAACCTAACCGACCTCGAAAAGCACTAATTGCTCAGCACCAGCCCCTAGCCTACAGCTCTGGTTAAGGCCCCTAGCCTACAGCTCTGGTTAAGGCCCCTAGCCTACAGCTCTGGTTAAGGCCCCCAGACTACAGTTTTGGTTAGGGCCCCCAGACTACAGTTTTGGTTAGGGCCCCCAGACTACTGTTTTGGTTAAGGCCCCCAGACTACTGTTTTGGTTAAGGCCCCCAGACTACTGTTTTGGTTAAGGCCCCCAGACTACAGTTTTGGTTAGGGCCCCCAGACTACAGTTTTGGTTAGGCCAGGAGGTAGGACGGGTTAAATTAAGATGGTAACGCTGAGAGAGCAGACCAGCTGCGGTTGGTGGAGGAAAAAGCACAGGTCTCTCTCACTCTCTCCAGCCACCAGGAAGGAGGGAGCTCGCCTCACTTTTTCCACTCCGCTGACCTCTTCCTCCTCACAGTGGCTGGAATGCCTTGGCTGCAGGAATAACAGGAGGATTGCAGCATGGAATTTGGGGAAGAAGATGACTTCATTTTTCTTTGCAAAAAAATATATATTACTTTGTCATTTTTTATGGGCAAGAACACTAATAATTAGGCAACCAAGAGTCACACGTGAGAATGATAAATTCTATCCCTTCCCTTTTCATTGTTATCCTAGAGGTGATATAGCCTAGCGTAGTCAGTGTGCATTTGTAGGGCATTGATTGATAGTAGGCTACATATCAACACAGATGTGAACACAGAGGACGGACAAAAAGCAACTGAAACTGAAAGCAAAGTAATATCACTGCAGTCAGGAACTAGCTGATAACTAAGAATATTCCAATATTGGTGGAATAGCCTAATGCAGCCAAGTCCAGAGCAAATAATATTTTTTTGGGAACAGCCGGGCCTCAATCCCTGGTATCATATGAACACACTTAAGACCTGTCAAAATTGCAGGAAATTTGCTTTAAAACTGAAACATTTTAAAACAGTTTGGGGTTGCGAGGTGGGGGTTTGTTACTATGCCGATCAATGACAATACCCATCTGGACCTTTGCCACCCAGGAAATGTGTATGACCGAACCTTCTCAAATAGTACTTTAGTACCCGTGGCCTAATTGAAGAAACATTAAGGTGAGCACATAACGTTACAATTTTATCAGTCTCGGGAGTTTAGACAAAGTGACATCCAATAGCCTATTGCAGGGTTTCCCAAACTGCCTTAGCACTACACAGCTGATTCAAATAACCATCTCATTATCAGCTGTGTAGCGCTAGGGCAGAAACCAAACATGCACCCAGGGGGTGCCCCAGGATCGAGTTTGGTAAACCCTGCCCTATTGCTTCAAGATGAGAAGAATGAGAAAGGGGGCATCCAAACAAAGAAAACAGTCTGCATTAGGATCAAAACACAGTGTGGGACAGACATAAAGACCATTTATATAACAGCACCAAGGCTTCCTCCCAGTCTGTCTAGCTGATGGTTTGGTTTGTATCCCTTTTGACAACTTAATGGAGAGCTCATTCCTACCATCACCATTTTTCAGTTGGGAAAAAACAAAGTGTGGGAGATTACTGATTTAAATTAACACTAGAGAAGGAGAGGTGTGTGTGTGTGTGTGTGTGTGTGTGTGTGTGTGTGTGTGTGTGTGTGTGTGTGTGTGTGTGTGTGTGTGTGTGTGTGTGTGTGTGTGTGTGTGTGTGTGTCTGATTTAGATTAACGTCAGCGGAATAGGAGACTTTTCTGTGCATTCTAGACTAAATCCCAGGGTTCCTTTCCCCTAGTCAGACAGAAATGACATCATTAAATATACCCATTATTCCACTAGGCAGAGAGAAATGCCATCACTAATGTACCCATTATTCCACTAGGCAGAGAGAAATGCCATCACTAATGTACCCATTACTCCACTAGGCAGAGAGAAATGACATCACTAATGTACCCACTATTCCACTAGGCAGAAAGAATAAACAGAAATCCCCTCCATAATGCTCACTCACAACCCCTTACTGTATTTAAAATGGACTATAACCTGAGCAGGGGACCAAACTGCCTCATTGATCCCAAACGCATCAAAGTGCTCAAATAAGCCTCTTCTCTTACAGCCTGCTAGTGCTTTCCACAGTGAAGCTGAAAGAACATTAAAAATCAAATAAAAAAATCAAATAAAAAATTGTTTTGAGTTTATAGAGGTATCACAATGTGGGCCAAAACCAAGTGTCATCATTAAAAGCAGCAACCTTGTGGCTAGTAGAGCCCTAGAGGACAGCCAGACTAGTAGAGCGCTAGAGGACAGCCAGACTAGTAGAGCGCTAGAGGACAGCCAGACTAGTAGAAGGCTAGAGGACAGCCAGACTAGTAGAGCCCTAGTGGACAGTCAGACTAGTAGAGCCCTAGAGGACAGCCAGACTAGTAGAAGGCTAGAGGACAGCCAGACTAGTAGAGCGCTAGAGGACAGCCAGACTAGTAGAGCGCTAGAGGACAGCCAGACTAGTAGAAGGCTAGAGGACAGCCAGACTAGTAGAGCCCTAGTGGACAGTCAGACTAGTAGAGCCCTAGTGGACAGTCAGACTAGTAGAGCCCTAGAGGACAGCCAGACTAGTAGAGCGCTAGAGGACAGCCAGACTAGTAGAGCGCTAGAGGACAGCCAGACTAGTAGAAGGCTAGAGGACAGCCAGACTAGTAGAGCCCTAGTGGACAGTCAGACTAGTAGAGCCCTAGAGGACAGCCAGACTAGTAGAGCGCCCAATTGACAGCCAGACTAGTAGAGCGCTAGAGGACAGCCAGACTAGTAGAAGGCTAGAGGACAGCCAGACTAGTAGAAGGCTAGAGGACAGCCAGACTAGTAGAGCCCTAGAGGACAGCCAGACTAGTAGAGCGCTAGAGGACAGCCAGACTAGTAGAGCGCTAGAGGACAGCCAGACTAGTAGAAGGCTAGAGGACAGCCAGACTAGTAGAGCGCTAGAGGACAGCCAGACTAGTAGAGCGCTAGAGGACAGCCAGACTAGTAGAGCGCTAGAGGACAGCCAGACTAGTAGAGCGCTAGAGGACAGCCAGACTAGTAGAGCGCTAGAGGATAGCCAGACTAGTAGAAGGCTAGAGGACAGCCAGACTAGTAGAGCGCTAGAGGACAGCCAGACTAGTAGACCAACATGAGCATGAGCTGTACCTTCTGTAGTCTAAACAACTGAACGGAGCTTTATTGATCCTTTGGAGGGAATTAAGTGGTGCCATCCTGAATCAGACAGAGGTGATGACGTCGGTGTGGTGGTCATTACCAGAGGTCGACCGATTATGATTTTTCAACGCCGATACCAATTATTGGAGGACCAAAACTGTTGAAGTCGGAAGTTTTACATACAGCCAAATACATTTTAACTCAGTTTTTCACAATTCCTGACATTTCATCCCAGTAAAAGCTCAGGTCAGTTAGGATCACCACTTTATTTTAAGAATGTGAAATGTCAAAATAATAGTAGAAAGAATGATTTAAGCTTTTATTTCTTTCATCACATTCCCAGTGGGTCAGACGTTTACATACACTCAATTAGTATTTGGTAGCATTGCCTTTAAATGATTTAACTTGAATTAAATGTTTATTGTAGCCTTCCACAAGCTTCCCACAATAAGTTGGGTGAATTCTGGCCCATTTCTCCTGACAGAGCTGGTGTAACTGAGTCAGGTTTGTAGGCCTCCTTGCTCGCACACAGGTTTTTCAGTTCTGCCCACAAATTTTCTGTAGGACTGAAGTCGGGGCTTTGTGATGGCCACTCCAATGCCTTGACTTTGTTTTCCCTAAGCCATTTTGCCACAACTTTGGAAGTATGCTTGGGGTCATTGTCCATTTGGAAGACCCATTTGTGACCAAGCTTTAACTTTAGATGTTGCTTAAATATACCTACATAATTTTCCATCCTCATGATGCCATCTATTTTGCGAAGTGCAGCAGTCCCTCCTGCAGCAAAGCACCCCCACAACATGATGCGGCCACCACCGTGCTTCACGGTTGGGATGGTGTTCTTCGGCTTGCAAACCTTACCCTCTTTCCTCCAAACATAACAATGGTCATTATGGCCAAATAGTTATATTTTTGTTTCATCAGACCAGAGGACATTTCCCCCAAAAGTACAATCTTTGTCCCCATGTGCAGTTGCAAACCGTAGTCTGGCTTTTTTATGGCGGTATTGGAGCAGTGGCTTCTTCATTGCTGAGCAGCCTTTCAGGTTAAGTCAATATAGGACTCGTTTTACTGTGGATATAGATACTTTTGTACCCGTTTGTTTCCTCCAGCATCTTCATAAGGTCCTTTGCTGTTGTTCTGGGATTGATTTGCACTTTTCGCACCAAAGTATGTTCATCTCTAGGAGACAGAACGAGTCTCCTTCCTGAGCGGTATGACGGCTGCGTGGTCCTATGGTGTTTATACTTGCATGCTATTGTTTGTACAGATGAAAGTGGTACTTTCAGCCATTTGAAAATTGCTCCCAGGGATGAACCAGACTTGTGGAGGTCTACAATTATTTTTCTTTTAGGTCTTGGCTGATTTCTTTTGATGTTCCCATGATGTCAAGCAAAGAGGCACTGAGTTTGAAGGTAGGCCTTGAAATACATCCACAGGTACACCTCCAATTGACTCAAATGATGTCAATTAGCCTATCAGAAGCCATGACATCGTTTTCTGGAATTTTCCAAGCTGTTTCAAGGCACAGTCAACTTAGTGTATGTAAACTTCTGACCCACTGGAATTGTGATATTTTAAGGGCAATAATCTGTCTGTAAACAATTGTTGGAAAAATTAATTGTATCATCATGTACAAAGTACATGTCTTAACCAACTTGCCAAAACTATAGTTTGTTAACAAGAAATGTTTGGAGTGGTTGAAAAACTAGTTTAATGACTCCAACCTAAGTGTATGTAAACTTCAACTGTATAGACTTTTCTGTGCATTCTAGACTAAATATATATACACAGTTGAAGTTTACATACACTTAATGACAATTACAATAATACTGAATGAACCCTTTTATTTTAACTAATATAATACATAAATAAAATCAATTTAGTCTCAAATAACTATTGAAACATGTTCAATTTGGTTTAAATAATGCAAAAACAGTTTGAGGAGAAAGTAAAAGTGCAATATGTGCCATGTAAAAAACATTAAGTTCCTGGATCAGAACATGAGAACATATGAAAGCTGGTGGTTCAATATTCCCAGTTCTTCAATATTCCCAGTTAAGAAGTTTTAGGTTAGTTATTATAGGAATTATGACGCGTCGACGATTTCTCTCTACACCATTTCTATTTCATATACCTTTGACTATTGGAAGTTCTTATGGGCACTTTAGTATTGCCAGCTTAATCTCAGGAGTTGATATGCTTGAAGTCATAAACAGCGCTGTGCTTCAAGAATTGCTAAGAGCAGCTCGCAAACGCAGTAAAGTGCTGTTTGAATGAATGAGCCTGCTGCTGTTGCCTACCACCGCTCAGTCAGACTGCTCTATCAAATATCAATTCATAGACTTAATTATAATAAACACACAGAAATACGTGCCTTTGGTCTTTAATATGGTCAAATCCGGAAACTATAATTTAGAAAACAAAACGTTTATTCTTTCAGTGAAATACGGAACCATTACGTATTTTGTCGAATGGGTGGCAACCCTAACTCTACATATTGCTGTTACAATGCACAACCTTCAATGTTGTGTCATAAGTATGTAAAATTCTGGCAAATTAATTAATATAATTAAGGTCTTTGTTAGGAAGAAACACAGTTCGCAACAAGCCAGGCGGCACAAACTTTTTGCATATACCTTGACTCTGCTTGCACTGAACGCAAAAGTTAGTTAATATTGCCTGCTAAAAATGCATTTATTTTAACTAAATATGCAGGTTTATAAAAATATACTTCTGTGTATTGATTTTAAGAAAAGGCATTGATGTCTATGGTTAGGTACATTTGTGCAACGATAGTGCTTTTTTCACGAATGCGCTTCTGTTAAATCATCACCCGTTTGGCGAAGTTGAAGTACATGTAGGCTGTGATTCAATGATAAATTAACAGGCACCGCATTGATTACATGCAACGCAGGACAAGCTAGTTAACCTAGCAATATCAAATCAACCATGTGTAGTTAACTAGTGATTATGTGAAGATTGATAGATTTTTATGAGAGAAGTTTAATGCTAGCTAGTAACTTACATTGGCTCCTTACAGCCACAAGGTCTTTTTGACAATGCACTCGCGTAGCCACGCAGTTTCCTCATGGATTGCAATGTAATCGGCATCCAAAAAAAGCAGAATACCGATTGTTATGAGAACTTGAAATCGTCCCTAATTAAAATCGGCCATGCTGATTAATCGATCGACCTCCAGTCATTAGCTTTAGGCTCTCTCCCTCCGTCTGCGATGGAAAGAAACTAGCCCATCACTCTCACTCTGAGATGGAAAGACACTCACTAGTGTCAGAGTGACTTTGATCTCCAGGAAAGAAGGAATGATGGTCTCAGGTCACAGGGATGACTGAAGGCTCAGTCCAGTCAGTCCTCCCTCCACTCCACTGTGTGTCACAGGGAATGAATCAGTCCCATACCTAATGACTCAGTGGAATCAGCAAACCATGAACACATGTCTGTGACTGTCCGTTATAAATATCGCTCAGTCTGAAGACCGTCATTGAACGTCTACTGTTCAGTGTAGCTCAGGTTGCAAAATGTCCAGGTTTTCAGGAAGTCCTGGTTGGGAGGAAGTCCTTATTCCCCCCTGATTCCAGGAATCTTCTGACCAGGATTTTAGGGGAAATGTACCAGAATTCTGGAACTCTGTCTCTAGCCTACTTATTACTGAAGACCAAAGGTCTAAACATGACTACTGAAGACCAAAGGTCTACAGTATGTCCATCTATGAGACAGAGATCAGAGGGATAATGTCTCTGTGTGCAACAGAGCCACATAACTACACTGAAGAGATTACCCAAACCAACACAACTCTTTAGCAACCCACCCTCCTTCCCTCCCTCGCCAGGCTGCAAATCACTCAACCACTAGTCTGGAAGTTGTTTTTGGACCAGAAGCAGCATTCCTGGAAGTGCAGCATTCCCGGCTCTCCGGCAAGTCTAAATCCTGGAAGGTAACAATTTTGTTGTTGCAAATTCTCGAAACTAGTTCCCTAATAATAAAGTGTGGGTCATGTGGGTCATGGAGAGACGAACTGGTAAACAAACTCTCGCTGGGCACAATAGTTCCCACTTGACATCACCTCTACCCAACAACCCACCGAAGTAAAGCCCATTTCTCCCTTCAGATCCTAAAAGATGTAGCTGAGCCTGCTCACTAGAGGGGAAACGGTACACATATTCTCCAGAACCGTTCAGTACAGGGACTTTGGTTCAGTCCGTATTGTGAACAACACACTATGCCTATAGGCTATGCCTATGATGTGTTGTATGCCTCGAGTGAATCGGAGCTGAAAACATTTCAGGCTATTACATTGAAACAACTAGAACCTGTACACATGCTGAAATGGTGAAGGTTGTTTTTAGCACTACCCATAGAGTTCTTAAACTTTGGTGCACAACATCATTCAATATGCCAGTAAATCAGCACAATCAACTTTTTCATAAAAACAAAATAAAAAGTGTCCGTCTTGGAGCTCGAATTGGGACCATGTATACTGTACTAATGCCGATTCAACAAAAGAATAAGAGAGCGATGTACAATATGGCGAACAAGCCATTTGTGGTAATTACATGGCTGCGGACATATTTTTGCCATTGCTGCATTTCACACTGTCCTTTTGAGGCGCAGCCGGGAACTAGTTCTGTACGGTGGTGAGTGGTGGGATCGATAAACCAGGAGGATTCAACATCGTTTTAAATTTCCAGTTTGAGAACATTTTGGTCTTCCTAGTCGATTCCAACAGCGAAGAACAGAAAGACTATGTGGACACTGCTCAACGAGAATAGCCTATGCAGCTGCCAACACCTCAAACATGTTGACACATTTACGCCGACATCACCCCAGTATTCCTACCCCTCAGAGCAAGATGGAAACAAAAAACCACAACGGTCTCCCATCTGCATTCAAGCAGCCCTTCACAGCTGATTCTGACCAGGCCAAAGACACGACAAGCGCAACAGGTTTGTTTATAGTGGTTGAGAAAAATAGGGGGTTTCAGCACCTCGTGGAAGTGCTCGAGCCACATTACGAACTTTGCCCCCTCTCGCACAGGTAGTACCCGCTCTATATAAGCAAGTTAAAGCCAATGTTGTCAATGAATTGGCCAACGCCCCCTGTGATGCACTTATAACAGACGGATGGACCTCCAGGGAGACAGAAAGCTACTCAACATTGACAGCCCATCACATTACCCTGGAGTGGAAATGGAGAGTAGCTACAGACCCTTTATGAGTCACTCTCTGTAAGAACATATAGCACAGGCCTATACACCATCTGAGCTTTGTTTGCATATTCATTTCACACACACTGCACTTTATTTCACTGTTGTTGTTGAGTCATTTAAGTAAACACAAAGTTATTTCTCATCAGGTATTATATGACTCATGATCATATGGAATCACAAAAACCAACACTTTACATTTTCTTAAATAAATAAAAGTGAACTACAGTAACTGTTAATTTCACCGCTGTACCAAAACATGACCCCAAAACCGCAATACGTACCTAGACGTGGTGAACCATTACACCCCTACTGCTCAGTATAATAGAGTGGAGGAGCCTGGATTTAAGAAATCGTACCACATGAGAGCCGGATCTGCTGGTCCCTGGTGAAAATTCTAGGGATTCTCCCAGGGGGGGTGGATGTCCCATCCCCTCACCCCTTTACACCCTCCCAAGTCTCCCCCCTGAGAGGATGTAGCAGTGTAGCCACAGCAGGTTTATCCATAAGCTCTGCTCTACTCTACTCTGAGTTGTTTCCTCTGCCATGGTCAAAGCCCTCTGGAATGTTGTCCGTCTGTCTGCTCTGTCTCAGGGACACACGTCTGTCTGCTCTGTCTCAGGGACACACGTCTGTCTGCTCTGTCTCAGGGACACACGTCTGTCTGCTCTGTCTCAGGGACACACGTCTGTCTGCTCTGTCTCAGGGACACACGTCTGTCTGCTCTGTCTCAGGGACACACGTCTGTCTGCTCTGTCTCAGGGACACACGTCTGTCTGCTCTGTCTCAGGGACACACAGGAGTACACGTCTGTCTGCTCTGTCTCGGGGACACATGTCTGTCTGCTCTGTCTCAGGGACACACAGGAGTACACGTCTGTCTGCTCTGTCTCAGGGACACACAGGAGTACACGTCTGTCTGCTCTGTCTCGGGGACACACGTCTGTCTGCTCTGTCTCAGGGACACACAGGAGTACACGTCTGTCTGCTCTGTCTCAGGGACACACAGGAGTACACGTCTGTCTGCTCTGTCTCAGGGACACACAGGAGTACACGTCTGTCTGCTCTGTCTCGGGGACACACGTCTGTCTGCTCTGTCTCAGGGACACACGTCTGTCTGCTCTGTCTCAGGGACACACAGGAGTACACGTCTGTCTGCTCTGTCTCAGGGACACACAGGAGTACACGTCTGTCTGCTCTGTCTCAGGGACACACAGGAGTACACGTCTGTCTGCTCTGTCTCAGGGACACACAGGAGTACACATCTGTCTGCTCTGTCTCGGGGACACACGTCTGTCTGCTCTGTCTCAGGGACACACGTCTGTCTGCTCTGTCTCAGGGACACACAGGAGTACACGTCTGGACATGGCCGCACACTGCTGCTTCACTGTAACAGGTCTGTTTGATGTATCTGTCCACATGATAAGTGATTTCAGACCCGCCTCAAAGTTACTGTACAACACAGTGATGCTATTCAGATAACTTATTAGCAATAATAAACACCCCAAAAATAACTCAGCTAGTGGATCTATTAGCCTAGTGGATACATTCACCAAACAGTTGTCAATTATAGCAGTACTGGTTCAGCGACCAAATAGTTATGCTAACTACAATAGAACCTGTTTCTCTGGTCAGTCTCTCTGTGCTGGGAAAAACAATTGGACCTGACGTCATGGTTCTGGACCAAGTGACGTCACGGTTCCCCAAACACGACAGGGGGACATAATGATAACCCTGGTATGATTGATGTGCTGAAAACTAAATTATCCCATGACAGTTTGTCAAACTAAGCAGCTTTCCTGAATTAACACGTTTTAAGAAAGGGACAGGCGTGGTGCCGGGGCCCATATGAAAGACAAGAGGAATCGGGACCAGACCCCAAGCTAGCTAATGCATTCACCAGCTGAGCTGACGAGGGGGTGGAAGGTGGTGGGCGGATGTGCCGGTTGGTGCTGCAGATTTTGTGGTCCGGGTTCCTTGGTCCCAGTACAACCACAGAGGTCAATTAGCAAAGTGTGTTTGATATTTCAGACGTTTATGGATGCGTCTGCCCACCGCAAGCATCACACACACACACACACACACACACACACACACACACACACACACACACACACAATCTGTCAGTGTCCCTGTCTGTCTCTGAGGCTGAGAAGGGGAGCCCCCCCCTGTGAACAGGAGAAGGAGACCCTCCTGGGAACAGGAGAAGGAGACCCTCCCAGGAAGAGCTGCTGTCACACTGTTGTCAAGTGACAGACAACCAGTTACTGTTAAAGACAGAGCATGTTCAAAGAACAACAGATATCCAGAGGATAGCAGGTCAACAGCATTAATCACATCCAGATTATCCTACTAAACAGAAGTGTCTTGGTTTTAGAAAAAATAAACAAAAAACAATCATTTATAGAGCAAGTATTATGAATGCCAAGTCTAGTCTGTAGTTATACTATATTGGCCCTAAAAGAAATCTGTGAGGCGATCTTGTTCATGTCCATAGTTTCAGGTTCGAGTAGTCGTACCTACAGGATACACATGGGAGAAACTGTCCGACAAAATGCTTACTTGCAGGTTCCTTCAACAATTCAACAACAATGAGATAATAAAAGTAAAATGTTTCTGTAGAAAATAAGTGCCTGTCCCCATCTCCATCAGATCTGATTACACACCCTGCTCTGCAACACCCCCTGCTCTGCAACACCCCCTGCTCTGCAACACCCCCTGCTCTGCAACACCCCCTGCTCTGCAACACCCCCTGCTCTGCAACACCCACTGCTCTGCAACACCCACTGCTCTGCAACACCCCCTGCTCTGCAACACCCCCTGCTCTGCAACACTAGTTGGCCTGATGGAAAACCAACCACATTTCAGCTCATTTTCTTTTCCATGACAGACAATTTTAAGACATTATTAGATGGGATGATTTTTTTCTTCAACCCCAAATGGTCACAAATGTCCCTTTTTTACTTAAACACATGACACATGTCAAAAAAGGGGGGGGGGGGGGGGGGGGACATCGTCAACTTCTATCTTTAGGTTTCTGACCGGGCTCCTGTGGCTTTCTGATGACAACCATGTCCCTACCATGTTTGTTACCATATTACATATTACTATTATTAGTGTTGGTGATAAACTGGACTGGCCTTGAATACCATCTCCACGTGTTGGTGTCTCCTCATCTGCCTGTGTGTTCTGTCATTAATATGCTTAACAACCGACATCTGAGGCTGTCATGACCACGTTGCATTTTCATTTGTATTGCCTATTGTGAATAACAGCCAGTAGCCTAGGCTGCACAGTCCCACACGCTAGTTTTACTGACTGCCGTGTCCGTAATATAAAGAAAGCCCTGTATGAGCAACTTTGAGTAGGGAATGGATGCATTAGAGCGTAACTAGTGAGGGGGTTTGAACTTCGAAAATTGCTTTGCTTGCTTGGCACGGTTCGGACATCTTATTCACAAGAACAAGTGAAACGAATCTGTGGGTGCTACTTTCAACAGTTTATTGTGGGAAATTATACTGTAGTAAATAGGAATAAGCAGAGTGCAGAGCTTCTAAGTCTGAAAAGTGTTAGAAAACGTTTGCTGAAGTGAAGTGGGCCTAATTATACTGGCACTGCCAGACTGGTTTGGTTTGGGCAGTTCCCCTTGACGTCAGCAGCTGTCTATGGAAATGCATTGCTTCAAGCGGGTTTAGGCTACTCGGCTACTTGGAGACATGGCTGGTTTTGGGCCGGGACACAGATGAAGCCTACTGCTGGACTAGAAAGCAATGGAAAAGCTCCATTAAAAAGTAGACTGAAGTGAGTAGCAGTTGGAGCCAGGCTACTTTAGATGGATGCTTTCTGAAGCCTATTCCTCACTGTATAGATATACTTACTGGGCACAGGCATGTGAGTGACGCGCCATGTGCAGACACAGCAGCCTGCCTCAGCCTCCTCCCTCCCTCTCGCTCTCTCCACAAATGTAGCTTTGCATTTCCCTCTAATGGGATCATTTATAATCCCAGTAATCTTTACCCCACTAAAGGAATCCAGCCACCCCTACATTTTCCACTCAGCCAATCCAAAACAGAATATGCGACTGCTGAAAGAATGTGTGCAAACACATGCTATAGTGTGTGTCTGTGTATTATATAGCGTGTGTTGTGTGAGTGCCGAGTGAGAAAGCGCGTGTGTGTGAGAGCAAGCATGTGTGTGGCTTCCATGAGTGGCAGCAGCACGCAGCCCATTAGAGTTGCCTCTTACAGCCACCACTAACAGCCTGGTGGAAAAATGAAATTGGAAAATGACCATGGAATAATATCCAAAACCCAAGAAGCCTGCATGAATAATATGTGAAAATCAACACAGGCACCGAAAAGATTTTCACATTACTACTACTTCAGGTCCATTTAAGGGTCTGGTGCTGCAGCAAGCAAGATCCTTCTGGTAAGAGATATTATGTTGCAGTTTGGACAGAAGAACGGTAAGGCTACAGGAATCACGGGAGAGAAAAAAATCATCTCCCAAAAGACGATAGGGAGTTTTTAATGACTAATCCATGACAGCCATTTGGCTGAGCTTTGCGTGTTTGTTTCAATTAACTATTGAGCAGCGGCATGTATTCATGGATGCCAGGGGAAGCTAGGCTTACCTTAAAACATTTACCAACAAATTGTGTTCTATAAATGTCTTTCAATTTGCAAGAGGCTGCTAAATGGATCTCACCAGAGAAAGCAATTAAACAGCACCCTCTGTCTCAGTATGTGTTGCGTATCTATCTGATGCTGTCTGGTCAGAAAGAGTATGGCATTTTTGCCCCCGTAGCATTGAATGCAAGGGAAGCCAGCGAGCATTTGGCCTCCCTTGATAATTAAAACCATTTAATAATAGCCAATCAGTGTTGAACTAAACTGAGTGAGCTGTGCTGCAAACGGTTTTTCCCTCAACCCAAAAAAGTTTCAAGGGAAGCAAAACTTGCTTCAAACCAATCACATCACAAGTCAAATGTTATTATTGAAAGTTAAAAAATAAATAAATCGTTGCATCTTGTTGGGCTGCTGTCCTCCATTGGCTAGCTAGCTAGCTAAAATAGTCCTTTTCCTAAATTAGCCATGGATGGAGATAGGGATTTGGACTTTTACTAGTTTGTAGTTTTACTTAGTTCTCCGTACTGGCCAATGATAATAACAGCGAATCTGATCCAACCATTAATTCATACATTGTTGTGCCCCTATCCGGACAGAAGTTAAACATGTAGCTAGATGTAGTATGCTAATGTTAACTAGCTGTATGAGTCATAGACCGTTTAGGCAACATGAAAGAGGAGGATGGCATTGGCATTTCTATACAAGTAGGGTGACACACACACATACCATGGACAGCCACATCATATATAGCTTACGTTGATTGAACTAAATCGTTTTGGGGTATATTTTAGTTGTCTCTTTAGACTAAGCAGAAGTGATGAGGATGTTGGAACGTTGTAGTTGAAATGGTGCTGAAATAGTGGCGGCAGCTCCTGTTTTCTTTGTGACTTGCGGTAACTCTCCATGGTTTTAAATCAATAGTCGTTTAGTAGTCTAAAAATGTTGGAAACATTGACCCTGCTGTAGGTCATGTAACTGTTTGTTCCATGCAATATGTTTTGTGGACTTCACCAGACAGATGTTGCTCTCTGGTTTTGTGATGAAACAAAGGTGTGGCTAAATTTATTCTGTGTTTATTTACTGTGTCTTCTTATTGTCTCGGCCTATAGGCCTATATATAATGACGTCAAGGCGCATGAACTAACAGGTTATAGAACAAACAACGCAATTATCACAACACATTGTAATATGTGGTTGTAATATGGCTTTTTACTCCCTGGATTTGCTTCCCTTATGATTTTACCCACGCACCACCACTACTGCTCTTGAGATCTCCACAAGAAATTCTGCAGATAAATAAATTAATTGAATGAATTTACTTCCTGTGAGAAAATTCATTTCTGAGATCTAAAACCATTAAAAAGGTTGGGGGTCTCAAAACCAGCCGAAGCCTCAGGTTTTAGATTAAAACTACCTGACCAAAACTGTCACAGTGTTCCATGGGTGACTGGACAGATGATCAGGGCCAAATGTGGTCCCCTTCTCCAGCTCTCACTCTTATTATTATTAGACCCCTGAACCGACAGAACTGAGCAGCCTGTTTATATGCTTAATGCATTGTAAATGTACCCGAGAGAAAACACACCATAAAAAAGGAAACGGGTAAGAAAGGAACACTTTAACGACGGAAAAGCCGGAGTGAGCCTTTTCCAACTCAAGAACAAAAGGTCCAAGCTAATTGCATTTTTTGCCATTTTTTTGGGAAGGGGGGGATTAAACTTACCTCCTCCCCATTGAATAAATTAATTTAAGTCATGGTTTGTTGTGAGCCTAACAGGTTCTCCACCGTCCCACTCTGTACTTTGTTTTATAAGCGCAGCTGCTCTCGTCGCTATGTCGTCTGGGTTACATTAGGAGCAGTACTGAGCCTGAGCATTTCTCAGCCCTGGCCTGTCCAGGCCAGAAACGCCCCCAGGTCCGCATGACAGACAGACAGACAGACAGAGGGAGAACGCGCGAGAGAGAACGAGAGGGGGCGAGAACACGCGAGAGGGAGCGAGAGAGCGAGAACGAGAAAGAACGAGGGAGCGAGGGAGCACGAGGGAGTGAGAGAGCACGAGGGAGCGATAGGGAGTGGGAGAGCGTGCGAGGGAGTGGGAGAGCGCGCGAGGGAGTGGGAGAGAGACAGGGAGTGGGAGAGAGACAGGGAGTGGGAGAGTGAGGGAGAAATTGAGGCAGTGAGAGAGAAATTGAGGCAGTGAGAGAGAGAGCCAGGGAGGGAGAGCGAGAGAGAGCAGAGCAAGAGAGGGAGGGAGAGCGGAGCGAGAGAGGGGGAGCGGAGTGAAGGAGAGAGAGAGGGAGCGAGGGAGTGAGAGAGGGCGTGAGAGGGAGCGAGGGAGTGAGAGAGCGCGAGGGAGTGAGAGAGCGCGAGGGAGTGAGAGAGCGCGAGGGAGTGAGAGAGCGTGAGGGAGTGAGGGAGAGAGCGAGGGATGAGGGCGCGAGAGCGAGGGATGAGAGCGCGAGGGAGGGTGAGGGAAAGAGCCGAGGGAGCGAGAGGGAAAGAGAGCGCGAGGGAGCGAGAGGGAAAGAGAGCGCGAGGGAGCGAGAGGGAAAGAGAGCGCGAGGGAGCGAGAGGGAAAGAGAGCGCGAGGGAGCGAGAGGGAAAGAGAGCGCGAGGGAGCGAGAGGGAAAGAGAGCGCGAGGGAGCGAGAGGGAAAGAGAGCGCGAGGGAGCGAGAGGGAAAGAGAGCCCGAGGGAGCCCGAGGGAAAGAGAGTGCGAGGGAGCGAGAGGGAAAGAGAGCGCGAGGGAGCGAGAGGGAAAGAGAGCGCGAGGGAATGAGAGCGCGAGGGAGCGAGAGGGAAAGAGAGCGCGAGGGAGCGAGAGGGAAAGAGAGTGCGAGGGAGCGAGAGAGTGTGAGGGAATGAAAGAGCAGAGCGAGAGAGGGAGTGAAAGAGCAGAGCGAGAGAGGGAGGGAAAGCGGAGCGAGAGAGGGAGGGGGGGAGCAGAGCGAGAGAGGGAAGGAGAGCGGAGCGCGAGAGGGAGGGAGAGCGGAGCGCGAGAGCGGAGCGAGAGAGAGTGCGAGGGAGCGAGAGAGAGTGCGAGGGAGCGAGAGAGAGTGCGAGGGAGCGAGAGAGAGTGCGAGGGAGCGAGAGAGTGCGAGGGAGCGAGAGAGTGTGCGAGGGAGCGAGAGAGAGTGCGAGGGAGCGAGAGAGAGTGCGAGGGAGCGAGAGAGAGTGCGAGGGAGTGAGAGAGAGTGCGAGGGAGTGAGAGAGAGAGTGCGAGGGAGCGAGAGAGAGTGCGAGGGAGCGAGAGAGAGTGCGAGGGAGCGAGAGAGAGTGCGAGGGAGCGAGAGAGAGAGTGCGAGGGAGCGAGAGAGAGAGTGCGAGGGAGCGAGAGAGAGAGTGCGAGGGAGCGAGAGAGAGTGCGAGGGAGCGAGAGAGAGAGTGCGAGGGAGCGAGAGAGAGAGTGCGAGGGAGCGAGAGAGAGAGTGCGAGGGAGCGAGAGAGGGCGAGCAGAGCGAGAGAGGGAAGCGAGAGAGGGCGAGCAGAGCGAGAGAGGGAAGCGAGAGAGGGCGAGCAGAGCGAGAGAGGGAAGCGAGAGAGGGCGAGCAGAGCGAGAGAGGGAAGCGAGAAAGGGCGAGCAGAGCGAGAGAGGGAAGCGAGAAAGGGCGAGCAGAGCGAGAGAGGGAAGGGAGAGCGGAGCGAGAGAGGGGGAGCGGAGTGAAGGAGAGAGAGAGCGAGGGAGTGAGAGCGCGCGAGGGAGTGAGAGCGCGCGAGGGAGTGAGAGCGAGCGAGAGAGCGAGGGAGAGGGAGAGAGCGAGGGAGAGAGAGCGATGGAGTGAGAGATAGTGAGAGAGCAAGGCAGTGAGAGAAATTGAGGCAGTGAGAGAGGGAGAGCGGAGCGAGAGAGGGAGAGCGGAGCAGCGGAGTGAAGAAGAGAGAGCGAGAGAGAGAGCGAGTGAGAGTGAGTGAGAGAGAGCGAGAGAGAGCGAGGGAGCGAGAGAGAGAGGGAGGGAGCGAGGGAGGGCGAGGGAGTGAGAGAGCGAGGGAGCGAGAGAGAGAGGGAGCGAGTGAGAGAGCGCGAGAGAGCGAGAGCGAGAGAGAGAGAGCGAGAGAGAGCGAGAGAGAGCGAGAGAGAGCGAGAGAGAGCGAGAGAGAGCGAGAGAGAGCGAGAGAGAGCGAGAGAGAGCGAGAGAGAGCGAGAGAGAGCGAGAGAGAGCGAGAGAGAGCGAGAGAGAGCGAGAGAGAGCGAGAGAGAGCGAGAGAGAGCGAGAGAGAGCGAGGGAGCGAGGGGTGGGAGAGAGTGAGGAAGTGAGCGAGAAAGAGTGAGAGCTTATCCCAACGGGCAGCCTGGACTAGTCTAAGCCTCCTCTCTGATTGGCCGTTTGTGGTCCGGCACGGGGGACAGTGGGAGTCGTATCAGACTTAACAGGACTCTGGCCTGAGACAAACCCACGCAAGGGGGCTGGTGTCTGGATAGAGGGACGGAGGGAAGTTGGGAGGAGGTTGAGAAAGTGCTTTCCACAGATGGGGAACAGGATTAGATGTCGCACCGTGGAAGTTATAAGGAGCTAATGACTGTCAGATGGCAGACTGGATGCATTTCCCCTATAAGGTGGGAGGAAGGAGTGGGCTGGCCGCTCTGACAGGAAGATAACAAGCATCGTCATCTGTTACTCTCCATGTCAGCATTTATGAGGTAACAAAACGAGACATCTGAAGAAGAGGAACCTCTTAATGAATGCTGTCATGTTATGAGCCGATTCCTCCCATTGTTAATTAACTGCTGCCAGAGAAATGGCCTACCGTCTGTAATAGCAAGGAAAGGTGGGCATTAGCTCAACCCTAAGAAGAGATCATGGATTGTATTTCAAAAGAGAAACTTCTGAACTGAGTTAGTCATGAATCATATAGTACAGTTGACTGTAGTCAGACAGGATGCATTTGACCTGATGCAGCCTAGTTCATCGACTGCCATTTCCAAACACTGAATCCATCAAGAGGATTAAAAGATGCATTCAGCATTCTGAATAAATGATATCCATCTCTTAACAGCCTTGCTTGTTTGGGGACCCACTGTCCAACATGTCGCTGTCAATAAAATCCATTGCATGGAGTGAGAAAGGACAAATAAGTGTCATTGACTTACACATATCTATATGGAATAAGTCTAATGAGTGCATTTTAGCCGTTGAGGGCAAATGTATACTTGGTCTGCTAAGAGCATTATAAAACACCGACTGTTAAATCCATTCTATTTCAAAATGGGTTTCACAAGGAAATAAAAATGAATTCAGACAACTCAAGATTTTAATCCAATTGCGTCGACCGAGAAAGAATAAGAGGAGGAAAAGTGTATTTGGAAGAAGATAATCGGAGGACATGTTTTGACTTGAGGAAAACATTATTTCACTACTATCGCATTTATAATCTCACTAATGATTTAATGCTGCAAATAAAACAAATCCAAACATCCCATTTCGTTATAATAAAGAATCAAGGACTTTTCCTTCCATCTATTAAAATAGACAAGATCTCAAAGAATTCATGCGTGGATAAGAACACGCAAGGTTTAAATATGCCATTTTATGTCCCAACCTTGTTAAGACGAGTTCACTTACCAGTGACATTGAGAAAACAACTAACTATAGTATTAGCCAAAATGCTAACAAGGCTATTTTGTGTCATCTTAACTAAACCTAATCACATTTATAAAAAGTAATATTTAAAATGGATGGTTATTTACAGGTGGGCTATTTTGTACGCTTAGTAGGAGTCCAACCAGTATGGGACAGTACTCCAGTCCCAATTCTAACTAATGGAGAAGATGACAAGAGAAATAGACAGGAGCTCCATGCCGACATCCTTCCTGGAAACGGCCTGTACTCTATGGGCCTGTTAGACTCCTAGTCACATCATTAGGAAGAGGCTAACGTTACAGGCTCAATCGGTTCAAACCAGGGAGGGACCAAAAGACCACCACATCATTAAATGATCTGACGTACCGGTATAAAGAAGATGAATTATAAGTATAAAGAGAGGAATAGAGGACTGGTCACACATTTTAGAATTTTCAGTCGGGATTAGAATATTTGGTTTGTCATTTGAAGGACTTCATAGGTAATTGCACGTGGCCAGTGAAATTAGTTGAATATTCTTTCAACCAATTAAAAGCACGTTGCTGATACCCCTGGGAAAGAGTTCGAAAATATTGGGCACATCCAAAGTTAATGTTTGGTAACAAACATTTTCTAAACCTATGAGAATTACCCTGTCAACCCTGACACGCTGTCCCAGTCTGAATGTAAACGTTACGTACAGCACTGAGTAATTGACCATCTTCATGCTAGAAGAACAATCTGTTTAATGCCCGTCTGGTGTCAGGCACAGAGAACATATATCACCGTCAACAGAAACTATCTCTGGGGCTTCCTGAACATTAAGAATTGACTTAAGGGAGATCAAGTCGCTTTCCGTAATGTGGAAACATCAAGCGTCTTCGATGCGTCAACGTCCAATAACACAAACAGTAAGGCCAACATCTGTCATACACTGGATCTGCAAACCTAACAGAGTCTTGAGTACGGTTCTTCCATTTGTCTTCCTGCCACAGGATGATTCAGTGACAAACAGGTGCTAAACTAGCTACCTGACGTATTGTCCCTCTGGACCACATTTAGTTTATTTTTGGTTCAAGCAGCATGACTAAATGGATCCAGTCTGGGTTAAAGGAGGAACACGAAAGTGAAAGACAACTCACTCCCCAGAGTGATGGAACCAATGTAGACACCATGACAGCATCAGTCTTGTTGTGGGGGTTAGTCCTAAACTCCCCAAGTAAACCTCTGAAGAATCACACTGTCATTGGGTGGGAAACACTGATGAGGAAGAGTGGGATGATGTTACATTTTCTAGCTAAGTAAGAGCCTTCAGCTCCCAGCTTGACTGCACTGGGGTTAAGTTAGGGGTTATGCCACAAATTTGGAAAAATAAAAAGATGAGAAACGGGGTTCCCCATTTTGAACCGCTGACATTTAATTGGTCTTTAACTTTGCAGGAGTTTTATGGGTCGCCCGTAGTGTTTGTGTGCGTCCAGTTTACACACAATTAATCAGTAATAGAGAGCGCCCAGAGCAGCCGGGCTTCAACAAAAAGACTCCCTCTTTCATACAATGGTTTCCGGAAGCTTCTTTCCATGGCTTTTACCGAGTCGGGTTAAATAAGGAAGCAGATAGTAGCAGATAGTAGATCCACACTGCGCTGGACTCCCTCCCTCCCCAAGCTCCCACAGCCAGCTGGGACATTTGCATACGGAGTGAAGGAGGGAGAGAGGGAGAAAAGAAGGGAAGAAGGGAGAGGGGGGGGGGGTAGCACCAGACACTCCCACTGGCTATAAAGCCTAACCATACCGAACCTCTCAGACAGAAACCACATGTGGATCTGAGCACTGGGAGAGAAAGAGTGTAAAAGAGAGAGAGAAAGTGCAAGGGACAGACGTGGAGCCGAGCTGACGGGAGCCACGCAGACGTGGATCTGAGAGGAGAGAGCAAGAAAGAGAGAACGAGAGAGAGACAAATAGTATCCTGAGAGGATCTGAGAAACACAGTGGGACCTGACATTCCTCAATTTGGTTTCTCACCTAGAGAAAGGAAAGTTAAAACTCCACATGGGACTTTAATGACAGAGGAACCACGCCATACTGGATTGGAGGGCATCAGAGTCAAAGGATTTAGAGAGAGATACTGAGGTAACACTGGTTATTTTTTTCCTGTGTGATCATTGAACTATACATGCATGTCCAGGTGTCACAGCAGTAAATAAAGCCCCGAGTAGAGATAGAGCTAGTTGACTGTTGGAACTGCAGAGCACAGTGACCATGTCCTTCGCCATGGTGCGGCCGGCGCCCAACCGGTACCTATACTCAGACATTTCCATGTTGTCCGAGGACGAGGAGAATGGAAGCGAAAGCTCGGGCTCGGACGACCGCTCCTTCAGGCTGGACGCCAGAGGCTATGACATCAAAGTCGGGGGCCGCAAACGGAAGCCGGGCAGTGCTGGAGCAGGGCGTCTGGGAGGGGGTCAGCTCCCGCCTCAGATGCTGCTCTCGCAGGACGGCTCCATCTCTCCGACGACTGGGCTGCCGCGGCAGCGCAACGCAGCCAACGCGCGGGAACGGGACCGCACCAACAGCGTGAACACGGCCTTCACCGCCCTGCGGACCCTCATCCCCACCGAGCCAGCCGACAGGAAGCTGTCTAAGATCGAGACGCTGCGGCTGGCGTCCAGCTACATCTCCCACCTGGGCAACGTGCTGCTGGTCGGGGAGACATGCGGGGACGGGCAGCCATGCCATGCTGGAGCGACCTCCTCTGCCCACTATTTACATCAGCATGGATCCCCGGCCCACGACGCAGAGAACTCCCAGCCTAAACAGATCTGCACATTCTGCCTCAGCAACCAAAGGAAAATGGTGAGTTAGTCTGTCCCAGCCGTCCACACCATGCATATGCCATTGTGCCTCAAGTAGGATACAAAACACCACAACTCCAACCACTAAAGCAGGGTTCCCCAAACTCGGTCGTGGCGCCCACCCTGGGTGCACGTTTTGGTTTTTGCCCTAGCACTACACAGCTGATTCCAATAACCAACTCATCATCAAGCTTTCATTATTGGAATCAGCTGTGTAGTGCTATGGCAAAAACCAAAACGTGCACTCGGGGTGGGCCCCACGACAGAGATGCAGAAACCTTGCACTAAAGTAAAGCATTATCCAATTAGAAGGCATTTGTTTAGGAAGTACCATGCTGGATGGCTCCTTGCTATATGATTCTTATAGCCTAAGTGATTTCAAATAAAAGATTGAAAAGCTTCAAACTTACGCTACCCTTAGACAAGAAAACCCTTATGTATTTAGGATCATCTGTTCTTGCGAGGTGAATAAAGGGAATCCTATGCACTCCGCTGTACTGGAGGGTAAGAGAGCAGCCCCTCAGTGCTCAGACAGAGACACAGCGACAGATAAGGATGCCCTGTTGTCCAGCTTCAACTAAACCTCTCAGTAGTAAGACCCAAATCCCCAGCTCTCAGAGATAATTTTCTCAGACGTCTCAATTTGCTTCCTGTATTCAGTAGCACGTCCCCTTGTCTATTTGGTCTGAGAAGTTAGGGACCAACTGTATCGTGGGCAAACAGAAATTAGCCTAATCAAGGAAGTGTCACACCAAATACAAACGCGCCATCTATCCCTCGCTCGCTCTCTCCTTGTCCTCTGCTCTTCCTCAGCATACGCCTGGGCAGACTCTGGCTCATAAAGCCAACACCACGTCGCATTAAAAATAAAAGCGTAAATCACGCTCCAGCCATGAGAAATACAACACAAAACAGAGAGGGGGAAACTGTCATTTCACCTCACAAGAGCAAAGCAGCTTTCAAACTTGGAATATACCACATGCTCTTAACAATTAAGAGTCAACAATGACACTGGGACATTTTCGGTTAGGTACTACATTTCACCACCACAATATGTATTATTCCCTCAGAAAACATGAAGACTGTCCAAAATTCCTTTAATTGAAAAAAGCACAGAGGAAAGGAAAAAGCCTGGAGTCAACAATGTATATAGAACAGAATGCGTTTTAAGTGATTAAACTCTAAAATGACCTACTGGACTTACTCCTTTTAACTCCTAGAGGAGCAAACAACACAATACCAAGACGTACCACGACTCCAATACCAAGACGTACCACGACTCCAACACCAAGACGTACCACGACTCCAACACCAAGACGTACCACGACGCCAACACCACGATGTACCACGACTCCAACACCAAGACGTACCACGACTCCAACACCAAGACGTACCACGACTCCAAAACACCAAGACGTACCACGATTCCAATACCAAGACGTACCACGACTCCAATACCAAGACGTACCACGACTCCAACACCAAGACGTACCACGACTCCAATACCAAGACGTACCACGACTCCAATACCAAGACGTACCACGACTCCAATACCAAGACGTACCACGACTGCAATACCAAGACATAAAAACAGCTACTTACGTCTCCGTGCTCTGATCAAAAGCATTCTGGGAACATCTGCTCTATTCCCCAATCTGTCAGTGAGCCATCCTGAGCGATTTACACACGCATCCTGTGTTGACCTAAGGCTCTTCCTAGGGCTCCAATTAATAACACTGTCAACCACACACACACATACACACATACACAACCTGCCTCGCTGCATCTCAGATCTCTGGCTTCCTAAATAAATCATGAATACGATATAATGACTCTCATTCTGCACAACACACACCATCACTAGAGATGTTCAATAGCAGAACACAGAGCTGCACAGTAGATGTGTTACACTGCCATCATGAATATATTAACATGTCTGGAGAGTCAAAACTCCTGACCTCTGGACAAATCTAAGAGAAAGATGTGCTATTACACTTGAAAGTTGAGCATAAGCTCACCGTGAACAATATCTGAATAACGCTTCAAATCAAAAACGGATTCAAGTAAACGCCTATTAGTAATGTTTCGTAGACGTTTTCACTGCTACAAAGGGGCTCTTTAAAAGACCATGAAGGAAACAGAGATGCAGGAGTCATACAATTAATAACAATAAAAAGAGACTAAGGGACATTCGCCCGACTGGAAGCAATCCTATTCGTCCATTTCATTGATTTTAGCAAGGCAGAATAAACCAGCAAATGAGATAATGGCTGTTTAAGTTTTTTTCTCCTGAATTAAAGGCCTTTCTATAGGAGGCCTGAGCTGGGCCGATATTCGAAACAGATTGGGCTTCGGCTTTGTAGTCGAGGCTTTAAGAGGCGAAAGCGACCCACTCCAAACCGCACTGCTCTCTTTACCCATACTTAGCGCTCATTACTCCGTGAAAAGCATTGCTCAGCCAAGACTCATTGCTTTATTGTTGCTAAAGAAAGAGGAAAATAAAAAGGAAACACATTGAGGTACTGTAGAACACACGTCAAAATGTTTCCAATTCAGACAGAGAACAAATTGAGAACAGGGTGATTGAAAAGAACAGGAGAGTTGTGCGATCTAGAACATTCACTAGCATTCGGAAGTGTAGGAAAGATGATAAAACGCTTCATTGATCAATTAGCATACTGTTATGATATCACCAGTTTAGTACTTGTGTTGGACTCAATCAACCAATCAGTGCTCCCATGGTGCTCTTTTCTAGCCTACTACTCATTGGATCAGTAGTCAGATCACAGATTTGACATCATCAGAGAGAGACCGTCAATTCACTCTGAATTCTCTTTATTGTTTTTCAAGTTTTTTCCTGCCACTGAAGTCAGAGGCCAATTTATGTGGATACACACAGAAATGATTTGCTTACAGATGTGTGTATGTGTTGGTAAGTGTGTGATCTTATCACATTTTCCAGTCCAAAATTGTATCCATCTGGCACAGCTCTACCTTGCTTGGAGTGGAATAAATAATTTTCTACGTAACAGTCCAGCTAGACATCTCATGCACGCACATACACCCCCCCCACAAACACACCCAGCATCATGAAACGTTTTACATTTCTATTGACAGCAAATCAACTGTGTAAAAGTTCACTTCAACTAAAGCCCCATTATGACGACATAAGACAGAGCAGGACAAAAATTAACCACATTTGAGGTTCCACCCCCCCAGCTCCCTCTTTCGTTGGGGGCTGCTCAGCACAGTCCATTAGGAAGGGAGCATTCTTTCTCCCTAATAGCTGTAGCAGGTGAAGACAGGGGTTATGAAGGATGGCAGGGGGATTGCATAACAGGACACACAGGAGCAGACGACCCCTAGTCAAATGGACAGTACGTGTGCAGCAGCAGTTTCTAGGAGAGCAGGGAAAGAACTTGGCGAGCTTCCTCTGTGTACTGGTGCTGGGGTTAACCCAACAGATTACTAATTGAGTATAGACAGCCTCAGAGGCCAGTCCCAAAGCTGTGCACTAGCCAAGCAGCCACATCGCTCATATTTTATGTAATTATCTCGAGTTCCTTCATTACAGCCATACAGAAGTTACTAAAGCGTTTCCCTGCAACAGGAGTCTATCAGTGTGAACATGTAACACATTATGAAATGACCCAGTGTGAACTAACAGTATGCTGAGAAGCACGCTAGAATTAAAAATAACACTTAGTTGAATATTTTTGTAACTTAATATTTCATTTTAATCTAAAATACTATTGTCCAACTGTAATATAAGCCTTAACCGTGTGATTAAAAACCTAGACATTTTTTACTTCACACCTACAAACACCTGTTTAACAAGTTATTCTAGAATATGTAATATTGTGTCCAACTTTTGTCCACAGACAAAACAGGGTGTAAAGAACCCACACTCAGAATAGTTAGGATGACCAGAAGGAAAGCGGGCTGCATTTAATAACCCAAACAGATGAATCGTCCGTTAGGGCTCAAGTTACGTCTGAAAATCCACGCACCCCAGCGCGTGCACACACACACAAAGCTGACAAGTGCCTCCATTGTAATCTTGAACCAATCTGCCAACGTTACCTGTCCGGCCGAAACCAAACCAAATATTTGCCTAAAGAATGAAGCCTGAGGAGAGAATAAAAACACACATCGGCTTCTGTGTCTGTGGAAATGTAATATGTTGTGATATGTTTATAAAAACAACAAAAGCCTTCCCATGTAATTAGATGCTGTATAAGCAAGTGGTGGAAGCTTTAAAAAGAAAAGAAAAAAGGTGTGAGTTCAATCAAAAAAGCCTTCACATTTGGTTTCAGCTGCTGCGGAATTAGCCCTATACATCTTTACAATGTGTTATACAGGATATGAAAAACAAATGTTAAACAAAAATCCTATTAGTCGGGTGTAAGTGATCCCTGGAGCCGACGAATGGGACTTTAAAGTGGCACTGAACAAAAACAATAAACCATAGAAAATAAAAAAAGTTCCTGGCCCATTTTCAAGAGACCGTCTGACCTCATCAATTGGAGACGAGTGTTTTGACAGGGCGCCTGGGCCTGCCTACGTCAGACATAGCCGTGGAAACGATGGCATTCCATGGCCTGGTCTCCCGGTCTCTGGGTTAATCCGTAGGGAGCACAATGTGAGCCAGGTGTCCTAATGCTAGTTCTGCCACTCAGTGTATGGTGAGAGGAGAAAACATGAGCCTCCCCCATGGCCATGCTACAGCCCACAAGCCCCAGACCAGTCGACATCATACCTCCCCAGTCCACACAGACTTCACACATCCCCAGTCTACAAAGGCCTCCAGGCAGCCTCCACTGCAGGCTGGACCAGTGGGTTAGAAGAATAGAACTAGTCTGACAGGCGAGAGCAGCGCACTCACTCAAAGGGTTAATGTCAGACAAACTATTTTATTTTCCTTTACTTACGCTACCTCATCAATAAGAAGCATTGTAAAATAGTTCAGATTGGGATAGAATCCGTCTTGGAAATGTATTTTCACAAAGTGTTTAGTCTTTTTTTTTACTATTAATAGCCTACTAGAAAATGTTCACTTTTTTTCCCTCTTTCTTTCAGAGCAAAGACAGAGACAGGAAAACTGCTCTAAGAAGTTAATATCTGGAGGACGACAGAGGGAAGAAACTGACTTGATGAGCACAACATATGAACCAGAACTGTGGACCAGAAACGTGACATTCTTAAAGGTGTACATAAATCAAAACCTGGATTTAATTATAACCCCCCCCCCCAAAAAAATCTGAACTGAGATGCTAAGTGTAGTTTCTGACGAGGTAATCATTTTTGGATCGAAAGAGACTGTGGAACTTCTTGGACAATGGAAGCATGCCCGGATTCAAAGAGGAGATCGAGAATAATCATCCCTCTAAAAAACATTCAACACTTCTCCATTCCATGATCTCTCAAAGACTTGAACAGGGAGATGAAAAAGAAACACACAAAAATAACTTTGCTCTCATCTTTTCTTTACCTGAGAACGTCTGCATATGAAACGTAATGACCATGAGACAGACACCCAGACAGTCGGTAAGGACTCAGATGAGCCACGGTGGAACTAAAAGGGCTGTGGTAAGGGGGGTTGTAATGGACAAGGGCAGGCAAAACTGGAACCCATGGTTGACTGTATCAGGCTACTTGCCGGAAAGTAAGCAAACTGTTCCACAAGCCAAATATATAACACAGCTTTCACTTCAAATGTAACTTTGTGGTCAGGGAGTTTCTACCCCGACAGACCTTTCTCCTGAAGATAAATCCTCAGCATTCTGTCTTATGTCATTTGATGTTCTGTACAATATTTGTAAGAATCTGTTCAAATTCATGTCTAAATAAATATGCTTATGAATTCATTAAGTTTATTTCAAACAGGTAAGATTATTTCATTTTATTGTTATTTTGCAATTACCAGTGAAAAAGAAAGTACTTCAATTTCAATGTGTTTTTCAGTCTGCTGATAAATATGATATTTCTTCCAGTTTTATTTCCGAGGTTTCTGATGATGACCAAATCAGGTGTACAAACAGCTATAAAAACACAGTGAGGTGTGATAAGGAACAAACCACAAGTTGATCATCTCGCGCTGTCCAGCTAGATTACCATCTTTACCACACCTCATTACTCGCACACACAGCTGTTCACTCAAACCCTTCATTTACTAGAGATGTAATTCAAAAAGGGACTGTCGATTTGAGACAGCATCTAGTTTCTTCCATATTCACAAGAAATCTCATATTGCAACTATTGAACTCAGTCAACTGTGACCAACAAAAAAAAGGTGGCCAGTAAAGGCCTCAACAACTCAAATGACAAAACTTGGTTTTTTTTCAGAATCAGCCAGATGATATATGCAGTATTCTCTTCAGTGCTTTGAAGAGTACAGCTGAGACATTCTGTAGAGACAGTCGCTTACTACGAACACACTGAGAGGGAGGGTTCCAGGGATGAGTTTGGGCAGCGTTGGTCGAGGCTGAGTTTGGGTGTATGGCAGGCCCTCGTCGGTCGGGACCTTTTAAGGAGCAGCTGCGAGGCTCCGCTGGGGATGTTTTGATCTGCAGGTACAGGGCTCCTGGCTGCCTGCCGCAGCCTGTCACTGAGCCCAGACCATTCTACCCCCAGCCCCCACGCTGTCCCCCGGCCCAGACCATTCTCCACCCAGCCCCCACGCTGTCCCCCGGCCCAGACCATTCTCCACCCAGCCCCCACGCTGTCCCCCGGCCCAGACCATTCTCCACCCAGCCCCCACGCGGTCCCCCGGCCCAGACCATTCTCTTCCCAGACCATTCTCTTCCCAGCCACCACACTGTCCCCGCAGCCCCAACACTGTCCCCCAGACCCGACCAACCTGTCTGGTAGGAAAAGGAATCCTGCACACCTCTGGAATCCCCCCCCTGTCCCTGGTCATGTCTAGGTGGGATACAGCTTGTCAAATAGACATTTGCATTTTAGCTAACCCAAACACTGTTCCTCTCTCAGCCAGAGAGAACTGTGTGTCCACTACTCCCTGACCTCCAGGCCACCCCCTTCTCCCTCCTCTCTTTCCCCCCACCAGGGCTGCCTCCTGCTGGGGCCCGGTCTCGTGGTTGGCCCTTGCTATCACACTTACCCATCAGTCCTGTCACAGGCAGCGGTGGAAACCAAATGTGGAAATGTTCACAACCGCTGGGAGCGAGGCTAGCTGCTCTTTTTCCTTTCATTCACGACAACGTGGACAAACCCACTAACCTCTATTTCTAATGGAAACTAAAATATTTGCCATGTAATGTTTAAACTGTACACTATAACCATGAACTCAAGTGTTCTGTTGATAAGGAACAAATTGTCAGATCAGTGACTTGGTCATAGAAAAACTTCTCTTTCAAGAAGAATACGGGATTTGCGTAAAATGCTGAAATTTGAATTAAGAGGATGCCAATGTTCCTTAGTATAGGGAAATCTGGAATTCACTCCAACCCAGATTGTGAGATCAACACTGGGACGTGAATGCAAATGGATGGGCAGCAGAATTTGACTATTTCAAGGTTAAACGAACATGTTTTTTACCTATTACAATTCCAAGTAAAAATACTGTCTGTTCCTCTGTGTCTTGCAAAGAGCGAGAGTACAGAGGTAATGTCTTGCTTTGCGGTCTCGACCACCACACAACAAGTGATGTGAAACCCACCGTACAGATTAACACCAGAAAGTACCATCTCAGTATGGCTGTGGGGACAGTGAATCAGGGTAAACTACCTATAGTGTTTGAAATGGTGATGTTGGTCGGTCTGTCTCTTCAGTCCCTATGGGTCCCATTCAGGCATATGGAATGGTTAACGGTGAGCAGACGCCAGCCAGTCAATGGAGACTCATGTCTGGTCTGTAGAAGTGCTCCACTCCAGTCAAGCCCAATGAGAGGATGACTGTGGGGGGGGACAGGGGAGGGTAGATCACCCTACACAAGACTGGGGCTAACCACCGGGGGATGGATGGTGGCTGTGGGATGCAGAAACCATATCATTGCAACGCAGAAGACCCATAGAAGAGGAACTCGTCTGACGGAGCTTACAATGCATCTGGAGACCCGGAAACCAGGGGTTCACGAACTTCCTCTTCACACTTTTTAAATTTCTAATGTCTTATGTTGTATGGTAGTACTGTAGGAACCAGGGCTAATAATAAATTGTTTGTTATTTCGCAAAATAGCAAATCCACAATTTCTGAGAGGTCGCGACGAAGTCAGGCCCTCATTCAGTGAGGCGGAGTGTAACGTCAGCTCGCCACAGCTGTCGAGACACGGTGCAGCGAGGTCCACACGCCACGCTAACTTGATAAATAAATATTCTGAAGGATCCTCGTACATGCGGTTTAACCTTGGGAGTGAGTACAGCCTGTGGAAACTTTGCATTCCGACTGAGCACGTCCAGGTTTTTCCAAAATGGGTTTTCCACCTGGGCAAAAGCATCCGGTACATCATTCAGAGAAAATCTTTATTTATTGAAAATTAAATATCAAATGATGCCCTGAAGCTTTCCTTCCCCTCCCCACCACTACAGCCCACAGGTATTATGACAAAAGAGAAAGCCATCGGGTAAAGAGAGCGAGGAAATCCCTTGCTTGTGCCTTAGAGAACGCAGCAGATTTCGCAACTAACTGTAAACGCCAACATACCAGTGATGTCAATTCCGTTAATTTTCTTTCCCCACGGCCACCGCAAAAACCTTCTACAAGCCACAGAAAGATTCATAGGTTTTAATGGGAAAACGCATATTTTCAGGCATTGCCAGAGTAGATAGATTGAGGAAAGAGGTAGAGAGGATAAAGAGAGAAGGGAGTCTAGGTGAGGACAGATCTTCTGCCACACTCCTCTCTTCCTCATTTTCTTCCTAGTAGACCCAGAGCCGTAAAATGATTTTTATAACCCCAGTCTCCGTAGAAACTCTGAAGCTCTGACAGGGGAAAGAGAATGGGGGAACCCGGGCCCGGGCTGGTGTGAAGGAGAAATCAAACAGTCTAGACATCTCATCTCTTAGCTGTGCCGAATGTGAGAGCTTCAAGCATTCTGGTTGCCCCCCATCCCCGTCAACACTCACCACCACCCCTGCTCACTAACACCCCTGTCCCCTACTTCCCTCCCCAGAGTTTCGCCTTGCAGTCCCACCGCCATCTCCAAACCCCTCCTTCCAACCGAAACACATGGCAGCCCCCGTTGGCAGTTGGTTTCAATCAGGCCTTCTGGCAACAGGACACACACTGGGCCAACTGGGAGCCGTGCTGAATACCGGATGAGAAGGAAGTCCTAAAAACTACGGAACGACAGGTGGCTGCTTTGGCAGCCCCACACTCCCCCCCCCCCCCCGCAACATTCTTCCCTCCTCTCTTAAAAACACCCCCCACCTCCATGCACCTGCAAGGGTCCGGCATGCTGCGGCCGGGGGTCCTGTTTGCTCTGTCGGAGCAGCACGCGATTCGCCCAGCCACTTCTTAAGATCACCCCCCACCCAGACAAGCAGCTCTGGATCAACATTCCCCCACCGACTTAGAAAAACACAACCCTGCTTCTCCTTAAATAGACTATTAAAAAGAGATTTCCTGCTGACAGCACAGTGACAGGCCAAGATTACACATAAAATTGACAGATAGGTAGTAAATTATCACCATATTGATTTCAGCAGTGCTGCAGAGCCTGAATGCAAACCTTTGTGTCCCTAGGATTGGAACAGTTTGGTAAGTAGTTTATCCTGGGCCAATGCAAAATGGTATACCTGGTCCTCTGAGTCCTCTCACGGCCCTTTTATTGGCCCGGGGCCCAGAGCAGCACAGCACACTGATCAATATCAGACTGTTTGAGGAGACACAATGCATCTTCTAGGTAACCTGCTACGGTGACTCCATCAATCAAGACAGTGTTTCAGGGTCCGTGTCATACATGTCAGCACCGACCGGAGGTCCGGGCTGCATACAGATGACCACACTGAATACGTGGATGGACTTAACACATACCCAGCCAGTATGGAACTGAACTTTTGTGGGAGGGTAAAATGGAGACCAGGTGGCCGGGGGAAGGTCTAGACTCTGGACTGTTTCCAAGAAGGACTACAGAGAGGATGACAATATTTGTGTAAAAAAAAATTGTGGTCACAAGTGGAAATCTCTCCTACTCTAGGTCTCTTTCCCCAGGTAGAAATCCTAAAATGGTTAGAATGAAAAATGACTACTTGGGAACAGTAGGTTTCATATCTTGAGAAATACGTTGAGAATCATGACATTCATCTGGAAGGCAACAGTATATGGGAGAGGCAGAATAAGTGGGCAGGAGAGGGGCCTTATGGCTCCTTATGGAATCTTTATGAATCGGCTTACATCTAATGCCGGTAACAGAACACCACCCACGTTCAATTAGATTTAATTGAATAAATCTTTAAGAATGGATTGTAGAACAAAACCATAGTTTTTTATAGTGCAGCGGCAGATAGATTTCATAAAAACCAAGCCCATGTCTATCGAACCACAAAATATATTAATCATCCCTCTTCAACGTTAATGTCATCCAAATGGCTAAGGGGAAAAAGCGAAACAAAAGACCCTATACCCTATTCAAACGTCAGGTCTGGTTGTTCCTCTAATAAAGAGAGGAAAAACACAATCATCTATTGTGAGCGAATAAGCAGTCATTTTGAGTTAAAATCAGACGCATATATTGGAAAAGTAGGGTTGATGATGTCTTTGGTTTAAGGCGCAACCAACCAATGGCAATTCCACCATCTCCACTATTCTTGATGGCTACATTGAGTTCCATAAGGAAGTTTTAGTGGCCGCTGAGGGCTGGCAATGGTTATTTCATTCCAGCCGTCGAAAGCAAGGCCCCATTCTCCGACTGATGCTGATGTACCTGGCTTGCGGTGTATGATCATAACTCTTGAAGTAACATGGATTTACTGCTTGTAAAAATATTAAAATACTTCATACTTGGGAAGGGAGGTTGGAGTCAAATGAATTGAATGAACAGGGGTGGGGGAGAGAAACAGAGTTAAATACTGTAGACTAGAGGAAGACCGTACAGGGCATGGGGCCACCTATTTAACCACAACATGACGAGACCACAGAGTTGAAACATCCTCTCCATACATGAAACATGTTCTCCAGTCTCACATGTATGGGATCTCTGCTATCCCCATTTTAAAAAGGCAGCACTCACACCCAAGTTATTGGCGCTGGTCTCCTGAAAAGACACACATGTCAAGAAGCTGATTAAACAGCATGATCATTACACAGGTGCACCTTGTGCTGGGGACAATAAAAGGCCACTCTAAAATGTGCAGTTGTATCACACAACACAATGCCACAGATGCCTTAAGTTGAGGGACCGTGCAGTTGGCATGCTGAATGCAGGAATGTCCACCAAAGCTGTTGCCAGATAATTTAATGTTAATTTCTCTATCATAAGCCACCTTCAACATAGTTTTAGAGAAGTTGGCAGTATGTCCAACCGAACTCAAAACCGCGGACCACTTGGAACCACACCAGCCCAGGACCTTCACAGGCTTCTTCCCCTGCGGGATCGTCTGAGACCAGCCACCCAGACAGCTGATGAAACTGTGTGTTTGCACAACAAACACATTTCTACACAAACTGTCAGAAACCATCTCAGGGAAGCTCATCTGTGTGCTCTTCGTCCTCACCAGGGTCTTGACCTGACTGCAGTTCAGCGTCGTAAAAGGCTTCAGTGGGCAAACGCTCACCTTCGATGGCTACTGGCACACGCTGGAGAAGTAATGGATCCTGGTTTCAACTGTAACGGGCAGATGGCAGACACCGTGTATGGCATTGTGTGGGTGAGCGGTTGTCAACGTTGTGAACAGAGTGCCTCATGGTGGCGGTGAGGTTATAGTATGGGCAGGCATAAGCTACGGAAAACAAACACAATTGCATTTTATCTATGGCAGTTTGAATGCAGAGATACTGTGACGAGATCCTGAGGTCCATTGTCGTGCCATTCATCCACCACCATCACCTCATGTTTCAGCATGATAATGCACAGCCCCATGTCGCAAGGACCTGTGCTGAATTCCTGGCAGCTAAAAATGGCCCACCAGATACTGACGGGTTCTGATCAACGCCTCTTTGTTTTTTAAGTAACTGTGACCAACAGATGCCGATCTGTATTCTCAGTCATGTGAAATCAATAGATTAGGGCCAAATGAATGCATTTCAATTGACTGATTTCCTTATATGAACTGTAACTCAGTGCAATCTTAGCAAATTGTTGCCTTTATATTTTTGTATGTATACATTTTTTTATCCTCATCAATAAACACATATTCAGTGCCTCGAGGGAGAATGGCTTTGGTCAGGGAGGTGACCAAAAACCTGATGGTCACGCTGATAGAGCTTGAGTTCCTCTGTGGAGATGGGAGAATCTTACAGAAGGACAACCATCTCTGCAGCATCCCACCAATCAGGCCTTTATGGTAGAGTAGCCAGACAGAAGGCACTCCTCAGTGAAAGGCACATGACAGCCTGCTTTGAGTTTGCCAAAAGGCACCTAAAGACTCTCAGACCATGAGAAACAAGATTCTCTGGTCTGATGAAACCAAGATTGAATTCTTTGGCCTGAATGCCAAGCGTCACGTCTAGAGGAAACCTAGCACCATCCCTACGGTGAAGCATGGTTGTGGCAGCATCATGCTGTGGGGATTTTTTTCAGCGGCAGGGACTGGGAGACTAGTCAGGATCGAGAGAAAAATGAACAGAGAAAAGTACAGAGATCCTTAATGAAAACATGCTCCAGAGCGCTCAGCTCCCCAGAATGGGGTGAAGGTTCACCTTTCAACAGGACAATGACCCTAAACACACAGCCAACACAACACGAGTGGTTTCGGGACAAGTCTCTGAATGTCCTTGAGTGGCCGAGCCAGATCCCAGACTTGAACCCGATCTAACATCTCTGGAGAGACCTGAAAATATCTGTGCAGCGACACTCTCCATCCAACCTGACAGAGCTTGAGAGGATTTGTGGAGAAGAATGGGAGACTCTCCTAAAATCAAATCAAATCTAAATCAAATTTATTTATATAGCCATTCTTACATCAGCTGATATCTCAAAGTGTTGTACAGAAACCCAGCCTAAAACCCCAAACAGCATGCAATGCAGGTGTAGAAGCATGGTGGCTAGGAAAAACTCCCTAGAAAGGCCAAAACCTAGGAAGAAACCTAGAGAGAAACCAGGCTATGAGGGATGGCCAGTCCTCTTCTGGCTGTGCCGGGTGGAGATTATAACAGAACATGGCCAAGATGTTCAAATGTTCATAACCTGTTAGTTCACACCATTCTCTGTTAACCTCTCTCATTAACGAGCCGTTCTGGCCCAAAGGACTGCCGCGGACTGGATGTGTTTTTATTTGTTGCACCATTCTTGGTAAACCTGTGTGCCTGGCACTGACGATCATACCACACTCAAAGTCACATGTTTTGCCCATTCTAACATTCAATCGAACAATAACCGAAAGCCTCGATGCCTGTTTGCCTGCTTTATATAGCAAGCCACGGCCACATGACTCGCGGTCTGTAGGAGCAACCCCTCTTTATGAACGGGGTGGTGTACCTAATAAACTGGCCAGTGAGTGAAAATAAATTCGATATAGACCTTTTCCATGCACTGGGAGAGGGGGTGAGTTCAGGCTTACTCCTAAGGTTGCTTTCTGGTTTAGGGTTGTGTTGAAATAGACCCCCTGGTCCACGTTCCCTTAATTGATTCGATTTCATGGCTGGAACGCAGCTACATGACCAGAGGAAACAATGGAACTCCCTTGGTGATTGCTTTAAACTCAATAACAGAGAAGGAGGACCTGGGAGGCTGGAGGCCATTGCCCATGCCCTCAGTTTAGCTAGGGAACAGCCAGCAAACGCACCGATAGCTAAACATGCCTCTGGGCCTCTCCTGAAATCAGAGTTGATATCCAGCTCTCTTTTCCCTAATCCACACAGGCAGGTTTTTGTTACATTTTACCAAAGCTACTACACTCAGGAGGAACCTGAAAACATTACTTTTGACTGCTTCGGGTAACACGCTGTTCCCGACGAGACTCTGGCTCAATCAGTGCATCGTGGCTGAACACTGAAGACAGGGGAGGGAGGAAAGAAAACAGCAAGGGACTGATAAAGACAGAGGGAGGAGAGATGGAGACAGACAAGAGTGACAGAGAGAGGGAGACAAAGGAAAGTTTGACCTCCTCAGCCAAAAGGGACACTGGGTCCAGATCACACAGTGTCCTGTCCTTTCTAGCTGGGCCAGGATTCAACATTGGTAATAGAACCATCCTCTCTCTCTCTGTGTCTGCTGTCAGAGGTGCTAATAGAAACAGAGGAGGACACTGTGGTCTGGTCTCCCTCATTCAGTCAGAGAGCCGCCAATCCCAGTCCTGCCCAACTGTGAAAATCCCAGCTTTAAAAAAAGGTTTTTCCTGCCATCGCGACTTCGACTGAGGTCGGCGTGGATACCATCTGGAAGGCATTAGAAACCACCACCTGGAAACATCCCAATCACAAAATTAAACTTTGGGATTACCAACATTTTACGGGGAAAAAACAACTTCCAGACATGAGTGGCTCCATTTCAACCCCACTTTTCAAAATCTGGTTTCATCAGATTTCCAAGAGCAGGAGGAAGGAGGTAGGAGGAGGATGATGAGGAGGTGGGATGAGGAAGAATGAGTTGGGAGGAAGATGAGGAGGAGGGGGGATATGAGTCTGGTCTCTTAGCACATGGTTAAGACGGGACACCCAACAGGTCACATCGTCGAGAGCCTGTTTGTTATGGTTGGTAATGAAATGAAAATAAGCCACCTCCTATAGGGTGCTTGCTCCCGAGCAACAGAGTTCTGACAGAGGAACAGCCTTCATGAAGCAGATAGGATCACACAATTAAAGCCAGTCCACGTCTGAAACGTCCGTCATTGATTAGGCTGGAATAACAGGAGGGATTTAGGATGGTTGGAGAAAAAAAAAGGTAGGCCGTCTCACAGCAGATGCCGGGGAAGTCAGAGGAACGTAACCCTAACATATCCTAGATGTTAGATATAGGCAATCTATTGAAGGAACTGGGATCTTGAGGTCGTGAAAAAAAGGCTTGATTTGACCGAAAATTGAGAGGAAATGGTGTGTGCGAGTGAGGAAGTCATTTTCATCCATGATGATGATGGAGTAGTGTGTTTTATTAGATTCCCAGCACAGCTCAAGAGAGGCAATGTGGTGGTGTGGTGTGCGTGTTGATATGAATTCACTCTGGAAACTCTCGTCTTGGCATGCATGTTGGTTCTACACCCAAGGGTGCACTCAAAAGACGGGCTGAACTGTGTTCTGTTCCTCTGGACCTGCTGGTAAGTCAAGCAGCACAGCATCCCAGGGTCATCCAAGGTTGTCAGGTGGAGAGTTTAAAATGGCTGCCAAGTATGCATCTCCCTCTCCCCTGTCCTGAGCCCACCCCTCACTTCAATGGGTCATTGCTATCTGCTCTGGAGTTCGCCAACCACTGAACTGCTCAATGTGATTGCCAGATATGGTCCTCAACATGACCCGTACAGTTAGACTTATAAAGACAAAATCTCCATCAAGTCAACGATGTCCAACAAAACTTTTGGTCAGTAATGCACACACTAAAATGGATATTACGCCATGTCAAAGTGCTGAGTGCATCAAATGCGTAAGCCTACCAAGTTTCATGTGCCTACAGCAGACAAATGAACAAGGATGTTTTACTGTAGGGTTGACACTTTTCACCGACTCCTAACTTAACTTTCTGATGTAATCTACCCTTGTGCTGTAGTCTCACAAAAAAATACAGCTTTACTCAGAGACACAAAAAACATAGTGGTTTCATCTGTCTACTACTAGCACCACAAGAGAGGCCCCACCACGCTGGATCAGGACCTAAAGTTGTGTTTGCATCGTAGGGGCTTGGCAGGGGTACCCAGACTATGTAGACAGGATCTGGGAAGAGGAGTTCAGGGGTGGGGGGCTACATCATGTATGCCTGCTTCAAGAGAGCTGTCCAAGTCTCTGCTGGAGCAGCACCCAGACATATTAGGGTTGTCTGTGGCCCGTAAAAAATCATGGGTGAGCGCATCGTCCTACATTCCAGCTTCTCCTCCTGGGACGAGCCTCACAAGAACAGCCAACCGGGAGGCTATGCTGTGAGCACAGCCACAAGACTGGGGGCACACATGCTCACTCTTCCAGCCTGTTAAGAGCTTTGGCAGCCTTGACAACACTGTTCTGATTGCCAATCTCCCAATTGAGCATTTCCCCTCCAAAATCTTGATCCCTAGCACACACAAACACACACCCTAAATCAAATCTAATTTTATTTGTCATATGGTTTGTAAACAGGTGTAAACTTAGAGTGAAATACTTACTTACTTCCCAACAATGCAGAGAGAAAGCTAGAGAAAACATTTTAAAAAGTAAAACACAAGGACTAAATACAATGAGTAAGGATAACCCAAGTTAAACAATATAAAAGGCAATGCTACCAAATACTAATTGAGTGCATGTAAACTTCTGACCCAAATGGGAATGCGATGAAAAAAATAATATTATTCTGACATTTCACATTCTTAAAATAAAGTGTTGATCCAAACAGATGTAAGACAGGGAATTTTTACGAGGATTAAATGTCTGGAATTGTGAAAAACTGAGTTTAAATGCAGTTGGCTAAGGTGTATGTAAACTTCTGACTTCAACTGTAGGTAGGGATAAAGTGATGAGGCAACATGATAGATAAACAGCAGCAGCATATGTGATGAGTCAAAAGAGTTAGTGCAAAGAGGGTCAACTCAGATAGTTAAATAGTTAACCAATAGCTAACCAATAGCTACCCGGACTAACTATTTAGCAGTCCTATGGCTTAGGGGTAGAAGCTGTTCAGTGTCCTGTTGGTTGCAGACTTGGTGTAACGCTACCGCTTGCCATGTGGTAGCAGAGACAACAGTCTGACTTGGGTGGCTGGAGTCTGAAAACTTTTAGGGCCTTCTTCTGATACCGCCTGGTATAGAGGTCCTGGATGGCAGGGAGCTCGGCCCTAGTGATGTCCTGGGCCTGATTAGTGGGATGCTGCTGAGATGGTTTTCCTTCTGGAAGGTTCTCCCATCTCCACAAAGGAACTCTGGAGCTCTGTGAGCATGATCGTCGGGTTCTTGGTCACCTCCCTGACCAAGGCCATTCTCCCTCGATTGCTCAGTTTGGCCGGGCGGCCAGCTCTAGGAAGAGTGTTGGTGGTTCCAAACTTACAATTAAGAATGATGGAGGGCACGGTGTTCCTGGGGACCTTGAATGCTGCAGACATTTTTTGGTATCCTTCCCCAGATCTGTGCCTTGACAATGACTTGGAGCTCTACGGACAATTCCTTTGACCTCGTGGCTCGGTTCTTTTCTGACATGCACTGTCAACTGTGGGACAATATAGAGACAGGTGTGTGCCTTTCCAAATCATGTCCAATGAATTGAATTTACCCCAGGTGAACGACAACTCAGTTATAGAAACATCACGAATGATCAATGGAAACAGGATGCACCTGGGCTCAATTTCGAGTCTCAAAGCAAGGAATCTGAATACTTATGTAAATATGTTTTTTATTTTTAATACATTTGCTTTGTCATTATAGGGTATTGTGCGTAGATTGATGAGGAAATTATTTAATTTAATCGATTTTAGAATAAGGCTGGGCCTCCCGAGTGGCGCAGCAGTCTAAGGAATCGCAGTGCTAGAGATGTCACTACAGACCTGGGAACGATCCCGTGCTATATCACAACCGGCTGTGATCGGGAGTTCCATAGGGTGGAGCACAATTGGCGCAGGGTCGTCCGGGTTAGGGGAGGATTTGCCCGGGGGGGGTTGTACTTCGCTCATTGGTTGTACTTCGCTCATTGCGCTCTAGCAACTCCTTCTGGCAGGCCGGGCGCCTGCAGGTTGACCTCGGTCGTCAGTTGAACGGTGTTTCCTCCAACACATTGGTGTGGCTGGCTTCCGGGTTAAGTGGGTTGGTGTCATGGCTGGACATGTTTCAGAGGACGCATGACTCAACCTCTGCCTCCCGAGCCGGTTGGGAAAGGGGGATACCTAGTCAGTAGTACAACTTGATGCATTCAACTGAAATGAGTCTTCCGCATTTAACCCAAACCCTCTGAACAGAGCGGTGCGGCTGCCATAATCGACATCCACGTCTTTGGGGCCCGGGGAAGTGGGTTTACTGCCTTTCTCAGGGGCAGAACGACAGATTTTTACCTTGTCAGGTTGGGGGTTTGCTCTAACCACCCAATGCTCTAACCACTAGGCTACCGGGGAGTTGCAGTGATTGAAAGTGGGGAGGGGGGGAATAAGGCTGTAACATAAAATGTGAAAAAGTCAAGGGGGCTGAATACTTTCCAAACACATTGTAATTCCTTCGTGATATAGATTGGGGAACTTGAAGCTCTCGACCCACTCCACTACAGCCACATTGATGTGGATGGGGACGTGCTCGTCCCTCCGTTTCCTGTAGTCCACGATTCGCTCCTTTGTTTTGCTGACGTTGAGGGAGAGGTTATTTTCTTGGCGCCACACTGCCAGTTCACGGACCTCCCTATAGGTTGTCTCATCATCGTCAGTGATCAGGCCAACCACCGTTGTGTTGTCAGCAAACAAAATTATGGTGTTGAGTTGTGCACGGCCACGCAGTTGTGAGTGAACAGGTAGTAGAGGAGCACGCACCCCTGAGGGACCCCCTTGTTGAGGGTCAGTGTGGCAGATGGGTTGTTGCCTAACCTCACCACCTGGGGCTGGCCCATCAGGAAGTCCAGGATCCAGTTGCAGAGGAATGTGTTCAAATCTAGAGTTCTTCGCCTAATGATGAGCTTTGAGGGCACTATGGTGTTGAACACTGAGCTACAGTCAATGAACAGCATTCTCATGTAGGTGTTCTTCTTAGCCAGGTGGGAGAGGGCAGTGTGGAGTGCAATAGAGATTGCGTCATCTGTGGATCTGTTGGGGCGGTATGCGAATTGGAGTGGGTCCAGGGTGTCTGGGATCGAGTTGATGTGAGCCATGATCAGCCTTTCAAAGCATTTCATGGCTACAGATGTGAGTGTTACAGGGCGATAGTCATTTAGACAGGTTACCTTTGCGTTCTTGGGGACAGTGACTAGGGTGGTCTGTATGAAATATGTAGGTATTACAGACTGGGTCAGGGAGAGTTTGAAAATGTCAGTGAAGACACTTTCTAGCTGGTCAGCGCATGCTCCGAGTAAGTATCCTGGTAATTAGTCTGGCCCTGCGGCCTTGTGAATGTTAACCTGTTTAAAAGGTCTTACTCACATCAGTACGACTTCCTAGTCTAGTGTGCTACTGAATTGAATTCTGCGCACAGGTCCCGTTGAGCAGTAGCTGCGCAGAGGCAGGAAGCAGCAGGCGCAGTTGGGAGCCAGGGTTCTCGCTCTCTCCCCTCCCTCTATTCCACAATGTGTCTTCATTCATCTCACAGAGCACATGGAAAAGCCATTGCGGGGGGAAAAGCCCCTTCCTGCCGGCGAGGAGGTCTCGGACAGGCCCTGCTGCAGTCTCACATATTCCCCCTTCACTCCGCAAAACAGGAAATAGCCCTTTATTACAAAGGAGGAAGGTAAGAAGAGGAGAGGGGGTTGAAAAATAAATAAACGAGTGAGATTTTTGGCCGTCTGCCGTTTTATTTGTAGACAACTTGTGCTCCGTCGGAGGGCTGCATGCGAAGGGACGGCGAGGAGGCTTTGGGAGGCCTGAGAGGGAACCCTATCTGCTGTCCCCAGGCAGGGGGCTAATTTAACACAGGCCAAATGGGCCAGGACCACCGTGGTTCCACTCATGCGGGACAGCAGCAACACCGTGACCACACAGGCTAGCGCAGACCAGACAAAGGCTCAAGGGTTAGATAGGCTAGGGCAAGCTAGTCATAGGACGCTGCTGTGGGAAGGATCGCAATGACAAGGAACCACTGATGAGATTTTCCACGTCCTTGGTTCTCTCATCGGACGGTCCGTAAAACCCTAAAATCTAACAAGGGTTAAAGACAGTAAATCCTTAAATAAGGGGAAAGTTAATACTTGAAAAAAATTAACACAACATCTGTTGCAATGAAATAAGAGGACAAAGAGAGAAAATACTAACACCATCTCTCCATAGAGGTGTGTTCTGACACTGTTAGTAGATGAGGATCAGGAAGAAGCCCCTTGGAAGAGGGTGGGATGGGTTTCTACCTCTCCCTCAGTGTGAGATGCTCTCTGGAACACCTCTTACCTTCCTCTCCCGTTCAAACCATCCCTCTACCCATCAGTCTCTCTACTAGACATCCCTTGTTTCACCCTCCTCCCTACATCCCACACCTCCCTTTCCTCTTTTACCTATTCTATTCTTCAGTGCAGTGGTTTTCAACCAGAGTGCCTTGAGGAACTCACAGTGGTGCAGAGGAAATGTTCCTAATCATGATACGCCTTTGGATCCACTCATGTTTAAATGTGACCTGTGGAATCCCAATGGAATTTGAACTTGAAGCACCAGTGCCGCTCTGATAATAGCCTATGTTGTAATGCCTATGGTTCTTGCACCAACACTGCAGCAATACCTAACAATACAAAACAAACCTAAAAAATGTAAAAATGTAATAAAAAGGAATTATGAACGGGAACAGAACATAAATATACACAGAGCATACAAAACATTAGAACACCTGCTCTTTCCATGACAGACTGACCAGGTGAATCTATGATCGCTTATTGATGTCACTTGTTAAATCCACTTCAATCAGTGTAGATGAAGGGAAGGAGACGGGTTAAAGAATTAAATAATGATTTTTAAGCCTTGAGACATGGATTGTGTATGTGTGCCATTCAGAGGGTGAATGGGCAAGACAACATTTAAAATTTAAGTGACTTTGAACAGGGTGTTAGTAGGAGCCAGGAGCACTGGTTTGTGTCAAGAACTTCAACGCTGTTGGGGTTTTCATGCTCATCAGTTTCATGTGTGTATCAAGAATGTTCCAGCACTCAAAGGACATCCTGCCAACTTGACACAACTGTGGGAAGCATTGGAGTCAACATGGGCCAGCATCCCTGTGGAATGCTTTTGACACGTTGTAGAGTTAATGCTCAATGAATTGAGACAGAGGGCAAGAAGGGGTGCAACTCAATATTAGGAAGATGTTCATAATGTTTTGTACACTCGGTGTATATGTATATGATGGTGTGTATAGACTGTATATTAACAGAAATTGTGCATATAACAGTAGTTATTATGTGAGCCTTGACTAGAATACAGTATATATATACACATATGAAGTAAGTAAACATTATTAGTGGCCAGTGTTCAATGACTATGTACATAGGGCAGAAGTCTAGGTCAGGGCAGGGTACTGGGCGGAGCCGGGCTAGTGGTGACTATTAACAGTCTGAAGGCCTGGAGATAGAAGCTGTTTCTCAGTCTTTCGGTCCCAGCTTTGATGCACCTGTACAGTCTCTGCCTTCTGGATGACAGCGGGGTGAACAGGCTGTGGCTCGGGTGGCTGAGGTCCTTGATGATCTTCTTGGCCTTCCTGTGACACCAGGTGCTGTCGATGTCCTGGAGGGCCCTGTGGTTGTGGACGGTGCAATTGCCATCCCAGGCGGTGATACAGCCCGACAGGATACTCTGAATGGTGCATCTGTAGTTTACGAGGGTCTTAGCGGCCAAGCCGAATTTCTTCAGCCTCCTGGATGGAACATTTCAGGTTGTCAGTGACATACACGTCAAAGAAGTTGAAGCTTTTTGCCCCTCTCCACTGCGGCCCGGCGATTTGGATGGGGGCGGGCTCTCTCTGACATCTCCTGAGGCCCACGCAACATGTATCGTTGTTTCAAGTCGAATGCGCTCAGGCTGTCGTTGGATTTGCATCATTGGAGTTGGGACATCACAAGCTAAATCAATTGTTCAATTTTACCTTGCTGTGAGAACCATTAGCACAGGCAAGTCTTGTTAGGCTTAGCTCTGCCACAGCCTCTGCCTTATTAGAAACAAATGGAGCACGTCTCTGTGTCTGTGGTTGCACCTTTAGCATGCGGAAAACTGCTTGTCTATAGCCCAAATAGTTCAAACATAAAATACCTTTTTCACCGTCTATAGCCCAAATAGTTCAAACATAAAATACCTTTTTCACCGTCTATAGCCCAAATAGTTCAAACATAAAATACCTTTTTCACCGTCTATAGCCCAAATAGTTCAAACATAAAATACCTTTTTCATCGTCTATAGCCCAAATAGTTCAAAAGTAAAAACCTATTTCACCAGAGCAACATTTTTTCTGTCTAGCGCAGATTCACATGACGGTCTTAAAAGGGGAACACAAAAATCCTAATGAGTAAGGAACTATGAAAGATAGTTAAAAATAAACCCTAATGAATCTACTTAAATAATGTTTGTCACAGATGATTTGTGGTATGCCTCAGATGAGATGGAGGTCATTACACAAAATAAATTCAATAGGGACATTTCTGGTGTGCAGCAGAGTTTTTTTTTATCCAATCAAGGTGTGCCACAGTTCAAAAATATGTTGAGAACTATTGCTGTAGTGATGGAAAAATATATATAAACTCAGCAAAAAAGAAACGTCCCTTTTTCAGGGCCCTATCTATCAAAGATAATTCATAAAAATCCAAAATAGCTTCACAGATCTTCATTGTAAAGGGTTTAAACACCATTTCCCATGCCTGTTCAATGAACCATTAACAATTAATGAACATGCACCTGTGGAACGGTCGTTAAGACACTAACAGCTTACAGATGGTAGGCAATGAAGGTCACAGTTATGAAAAAATAGGACACTAAACACTAGGACACTCTGAACCTTTTCTCTTTTTTTCCCTACCTGGATCATCGCAGCTAGCTATCCGAGTGGCCACTCCTGGCTAGAGTCTCTGTCCCGAAGCAAGAACCAATTAGCCTGGAGCTAGCCTTGCTAGGCACATCTGCTAGGCCAATCTCCCGGCTAGCCGTAGATGTCCATCAGCCACTCCTTGGGATTCAATACCTATTTTGCCGACCGGCCTGGACCCCCACCAACCCATCACGACTGTACTACCGACGTGATTCGCCCGAGGGGATCTCTCAACTGGCTCCTCCGTCGCGATGTCCCCTGAATGCCCATCCGCTAGCTGTCTAGAGCACATCGACTGTTCGCTTAAGAGGCCCATCTGATAAATTCTTTGGCCATTATACCTATTTTGCCAATTGGCCTGGTTTGCCACACGGAGCCCTGCTTATCAGTCTGCTGACGTAACAGCACGAGGGGGCCACAACAGACTTTCTTCCGTCGTGACGTCCCTCAAAGGCCCTTCTGTTAGCTTGCTAGCCCCGGCCCGCCAGCTGCCTGAAGCCACTCACTGGACTCCCATGATTACTCGGCTACGCATGCCTCTCCCTAACGTCAATATGCCTTGTCCATTGCAGTTTTGTTTAGTAATTATTGCCTTATTTCACTGTAGAGCCTCTACCCCTACTCAATACGCCTTAGTGAACACTTTAATTCCACCTCCAACACATTCAGTGACATCACCTGGTTTAAATTATATACTGAGAGACAATAGCTCTTTCATCGTCACTCTATGCACAGGTTTACCCAAACTGTATTCACATTCTACCATACCTTTATCTGTACATTATGCCTTGAATCTATTCTACCGCGCCCAGAAATCTGTTCCTTTTACTCTCTGTTCTGAACGTACTAGACGACCAGTTCTTTTAGCCTTTAGCCGTACCCTTATCCTACTCCTCCTCTGTTCCTCTGGTGATGTGGAGGTTAATCCAGGCCCTGTGCCTTCTCTACAGACTTAGGAATTCTCCAGTTGGAACATTATTGAACTTTTATGATAACGACATCCTAAAGATTGATTATATACTTAGTTTGACAAGTTTCTTCGACCAATAATATAACTTTTTGAACATTTCGTCCGAATGGACCAGATCGTGCATTTGGATTTGTTTACCAAACGAAGCTATTGGACATAAATTATGGACATTATCGAACAAAACAAGCATTTATTGTGGAACTGCGATTCCTGGGAGTGTGTATTGATCGGTGGTTACATTGTTTCTTAGCCTCAGTGCAGTGGGCACCTGGGAGGAGGTGCTCTAATTCTTCATGGACTTTACAGTGTCCCAGAACTTTTTAGAGATAGTGCTACAGGATGCAAATTTCTGTTTGAAAAAGCTAGCCTCTGCTTTCCTAACTTCCCTGAAAAGTTGCATATCTCTGGGGCTATTCGATGCTAATGCAGTACGCCACAGGATGTTTTTGTGCTGGTCAAGGGCAGTCAGGTCTGGAGTGAACCAAGGGCTGTATCTGTTCCTGGTTCAAAACTGTTTGATTGGCGCATGCTTATTTAAGAACTTAAGAACTTTTAAAGAACAACCAGGCGTCCTCTACTGACGGAATGAGGTCAATAACCTTCCAGGATACCCGGGCCATGTTGATTAGATCGGCCTGCTCACTGAAGAGTTAGGGAGCTTTTGACAGAAATGAAGGGTGGTCATTTTATCCGCAGACCCATTACGGACGCAGGCAATGAGGCAGTGATCTCTGAGATTCTGGTTAAAGATGACAGAGGTGTATTTGGAGGGCAGCTTGGTTAGGATGATATCTAAGAGGGTGCCCTTGTTTACGGATTTGGGGTTGTACCTGGTGGGTTCATTGATAATTTGTGTGAGATTTAGAGCATCAAGTTTAGATTGTAGGATGGCCGGGGTGTTAACTTCTTGCAGATCAGCCTGGCCAACAGCTGGTGAAATTGCAGAGCACCAAATTCAAATGAAATTACTATAAATATTCAACTTTCATGAAATCACAAGTGCAATACATCAGAATAAAGCTTAACTCATTGTTAATCCAGCCGCCATGTCAGATTTCAAAAAGCCTTTACGGCGAAAGCAAACCATGCGATTATCTGAGGACAGCGCCCAGCACAGCGCCCGGACCTCAAAATACCGCCCCCTATCCCGAAAAGTTAACGAACCTCCAGACGAGCTTCAATGCCATACAACTCTCCTTCCGTGGCCTCCAACTGCTTTTGAAATGCTAGCAAAACTAAATGCATGCTCTTCAACCGATCGCTGCCCACACCTACCCCACCCGACCAGCATCACTATTCTGGACGGTTCGGACATAGAATATGTGGACAACTACAAATACCTAGGTGTCTGGTTAGACTGTAAACTCTCCTTCCAGACTCACATTAAAACATCTCCAATCCAAAATTAAATCTAGAATCGGCTTCCTATTTCGCAGCAAAGCATCCTTCACTCATGCTGCCAAACATACCCTAGTAAAACTGACCATCCTACCAAACCTCGACTTTGGCGAGGTCATTTACAAAATAGCCTCCAACACTCTACTCAACAAATTGGATGCAGTCTATCACAGTGCCATCCGTTTTGTCACCAAAGCCCCATACACTACCCACTACTGCGACCTGTGTGCTCTCGTTGGCTGGCCCTCACTTCATATCCGTCGCCAAACTCACTGGCTCCAGGTTATAAGTCGTTGCTAGGTAAAGCCCCGCCTTATCTCAGTTCACTGGTCACCATAGCAGCACCTACCCGCAGCACACGCTCCAGCAGGTACATTTCACTGGTCACCCCCAAAGCCAATTCCTCCTTCGGACGCCTTTCCTTCCAGTTCTCTGCTGCCAATGACTGGAAGAAACTGCAAAAATCACTGAAGCTGGAGACTCATATCTCCCTCACTAGCTTTAAGCACCAGCTGTCAGAGCAGCTCACAGATCACTGCACCTGTACATAGCCCATCTGTAAATAGCCCATCTATAAATAACTCATCCAACTACCTCATCACCATATTGTTATTTATTTTTGCTCCTTTGCACCCCAGTACCGCTACTTGCACACTCATCTTCTGCACATCACCCCAGTGTTTAATTAATCAAACTGTAATAATTTCGCCACTATGGCCTATTTATTGCCTCACCCCACTTATCCTACCTCATTTGCACACACTGTATATAGACTTTCTCTATTGTATTATTGACTGTATGTTTGTTTAGTCCGTGTGTAACTCTGTTGTTGTTTGTGTCAGGTACAGGATGGCAACAAGAACTGCACGAGTTACACCAGGAACGCACAATCCCTCCATCAGTGCTCAGACCGTCCGCAATAGGCTGAGAGAGGCTGGACTGAGGGCTTGTAAGCCTGTTATAAGGCAGGTCCTCACCAGACATCACCGGCAACAACGTCGCCTATGGGCACAAACCCACCATCACTGGACCAGACAGGACTGGCAAAAAGTGCTCTTCACTGACGAGTCGTGGTTTTGTCTCACCAGGGGTGATGGTCTGATTCACATTTATCGTCAAAGGAATGAACATTACACCGAGGCCTGTACTCTGGAGCGGGATCAATTTGGAGGTGGAGGGTCCATCATGGTCTGGGGCGGTGTGTCACAGCATCATCGGACTGAGCTTGTTGTCATTGCAGGCAATCTCAAAGCTGTACGTTACAGTGGAGACATCCTCCTCCCTCATGTGGTACCCTTCCTGCAGGCTCATCCTGACATGACCCTCCAGCATGACAATGCTACCAGCCATACTGCTCGTTCTGTGCGTGATTTCCTGCAAGACAGGAATGTCAGTGTTCTGCCATGGCCAGCGAAGAGCCCGGATCGCAATCCCATTGAGCACGTCTGGGACCTGTTGGATCGGAGGGTGAGGGCTAGGGCCATTCCCCCCAGAAATGTCAGGGAATTTGCAGGTGCCTTGATGGAAGATTGGGGTAACATCTCACAGCAAGAACTGGCAAATCTGGTGCAGTGCATGAGGACGAGATGCACTGCAGTACTTAATGCAGCTGGTGGCCACACCAGATACTGAACGTTACTTTTGATTTTGACCCCCACCTTTGTTCAGGGACACATTATTCCATTGCTGTTAGTCACGTCTGTAGTACTTATCTCAGTTATAAAAACAAATATTTACACATGTTACGTTTGCTGGAAATAAACGCAGTTGAGAGAGGACGTTTCTTTTTTTGCTGAGTTTATAAAATCGATACACTACATATCAGGATATTATTTTTGCCGATATATCACAATATTACTTCAGTAATATTAGTCGGTTGTACCTGCACCAAAACTATTTTTCCTTTGTCGCTTGTTCTCAATCTTCTGTTTAAATCGTGAGCTAGTTAGTTTTCAGCACTTTTATTTATTAACGACTGATCAAAACTCGTTTTCACATGAGTCTTTCTCGTCCCTCTGCAGCAGACGTATGGTGAGAAATATGTTTGGAACATATCGTATCGGCACCTAAGTACCGTGATAATATCTAGTGCTACCTCTCTCTGACCCGAGTCATAGAACCACCACAGACACCGAGGGGTTCCTGCTCTCACACATGGATTCCCAACACTATGGAGGAAGTGACTTGAATCTAAAACTCTTCCGTTTAAACATGCCACTGGTCTCTTAAACTCCCTTAGCTCTTCAAAGTTCTGCTTCAGTCTCTTTATAAACTAAATAAAGTAAGCAGTTATGATTCCAGTTGTGTACTGTTATTTCACAGGGCATTTAACCCACCGCCCTCTCTTTTAAAAGCAAATCCCTTCCCAAGAACAATACGGCCCTTCACTAGCTACAACATATTTCTCATCCCAGAGCCAATTGCCAAAATCAGATTTGGGTGGCTGATGGTTTCTAGGTTGTATGGCCTGGCAAAATATCTAAACCACAGGGCAGCAGGGTTCAACACATCTCAATGGACCCTGTAAATTAAATAGCAGAGTACAAAAAGAATGCTTTAATAGTCCAACATGCCAATAACCCCCCCAAAAACAACCTCTCCATCCTGCAGATCTCCTGCTCAGTTACGGTGGCATGAAGCACACGACTACATCATTCGCTGCTTCTGAGCGGACTTGAACAGCAACACCATAAAAGCACCGTGTCTGTCTGCTATTTCAACCCATTTATGAGGAGCGAGTGAAAGCCAATCTGTTTAGTGACTCTGACTGTCTACAGACTGGAGAACATGTTCACCAGACTGCAGGGAACAGAACAGCAGTGCAATAGGGAAACACTATAGCAGGAGTGTACCCTTGTACTGTAGCTACAACAATGTATGGTGGTTAGTGTGCATGTTTCACTACAATCTGCTAAACCCATTCATTCAATACATTAACCCCTAGTTATTTTGCATTCTGTTAGAGCCTCAAACAGAGAGCTGCTTATTTCTGGTCGCGTCTTTGCCATTGTTATCGACGCGCCGCAGCCATATCAATGCTCAACAGTAGAACGGGGGCGATTGACTCATCTAAATTGCACTATAGGAGCTTGGGAATACGATGTCATTGCTAAAGTTGGCACATATTTAGTAGGAAACAACTTTTCCATCATCATCATCACATTGTGAAATGTACCTTAGATAAATGGCAATGGCAAGAAAAGTTTGTCAAAAATAGTTAGCAATGCTAACATTAGCCGGCTAAAATCTGGAAGTCTCCCCTCAATCTTAGCTAGCTAACGTTATACTGCATCTAAAGTCAATCTGAAAACATCAAAATTATTTGCCTTCTTTAGAAGCCACAGTAATAAACTTTAGACCAATTCATCAGCCCCCAATGAGGATGCATTTAGTAGAACGTTCAGTTGGGCATCAGTCCTAAAACAAAGGTTCAAAACAATATTGTGACGTAACGTGCAACCCATGAATAGTCTAATAGAAAATGTGTGTATATTCTGACTGGTGGATATGTCGCTGTTCACATTTCATACAAACAATTAATACATATGAGGGTTCTGATAAAGCACATTACGCCAACCTCCCAACTAACTCTGGACTGGGTCGGTAAGGAACACCACATCATGCCCGATGAGTGCAAATCTTATTTCCATGCTGAATCCCCAATTTGTTAAGCATCCAAATAAATCTAAAAGAAGTGCTAGTCAAATGACTAGTCAAATAAAAAGGATGCCCACTGGAAGAAAACAAATGTAGGTTTGTCTCAGCAGCATTTCTATGATTGGGTATCGAGTCGACTGACATTAAACCTTACCTCTTCATCGGAGGTGTCGTGTTCATACTCGTCCCCCGGCTGGGCGGTGGCCAATCCCTGGAAGGTGGTGGTCAGTCCCTTCTCTCCTCTGCCATCAATGGCGCCTCCCTTGCCTTTCTTCATCTTCCTCTTCTCCTTTGATGCAGTTTTTTTGCCTTGCTGCTAATATGAAAACAAGACACCAAGGAATTTATATTAGAGAACACTGTTCACAACATGTTGATCTGCATGTGTTCAAGTTCTGGTACATTTTTAATGGTCGGCAAAAAAAGGTAAAGAACCTTGCGGATGTTAAAATAATATCTTTCTAATTATCTAAGGGGTTATAAAACTGATATGTGCACAGCCAATCAACTTTGACCTATAAGTAAAATAAAAGCTGTTTAGGAAATAAAACTTGTCGCCGGCTTGAAGGGACGATTGATGGTTTTATGTCCTATATGGCACAGTGACAGTTTCTTTTAGGATTCCCATTTATTTATTGCATTCAGTACACAGCTTCCTCTGCATAACACACACACACCCCACAGAGGAGCAGGCACCAGAACGGCACATCCTGTGTGAGTGGAAGGAGGGTGAGGATAAAGGGGCTGCAAGGACCCACCATTGGACGTGCTTTACTGTGAGCCATCAGTCACAAAGGCAGAGCCGTCAAAAGTTCTCTTTACGGGAACCAGGGGATAGAGGGAAACAAGGGAGGCAGGGATGGATGGAGGAAGAGAAGTTCTTTGAGGCTGCAGTCTCATCCCCCTAGAGGCAGAGACGGGCAGGTGAGTAACCTGCTATGATTTATGCCTCCTGTGTGTCCCGGTATCTTTTGGCATGCAGCTCTAAGTGAAACGCTTCCTCCCTGATGCCTAGTTAAATCCCCATCAAGACAGAGCTGACTGGGCCCAGTTTTAATACTGAATGACTTTCGCCGCCCAGGAGACTCCAGTCAGATCAGAGTTCTCTGCTGTAGCCTCCCCCTGAACTGCACAAACAAGGTAAAGTGGGTTTGCAGAGGTGGCAGTTTAGGAAAGCCAAAACAGAAGCTTGTTTACTCCACAACACAGAAGCCAAAACGTAAAAATAATTTTAAAAAGACTAGACCGAAGAGTAAGGCTTCCTCACTACACTTAAAGTCTGTGGGAGAGAGATGACCAGGCCAATCTGTTTACTATAACAGGGATGGGGAGTGTTGTGGGGCAGGAGTGAAGAGAGAGAGTGAGAGATGGAGAGAAAAAGAGAGCGACAGAAGGGAGAGAGAGCGAGAGCCCACGACAGATTACTTGTCCAGATGATGTACGATGGAACAGCCAAAAGAGAAAGGCTCGCAGATTGATTCACGCAGTTTGAAAACCAGCAGTGGACTGGACTTCCAGCTGAGCCTGGTCCGGAGCCCATTTGACCACAACCGCTGACGAGGATGAAGTGTGGGAGAGAGCAGCTGAGGACGGGAAGGCACTGCACGGGGTCAGTCAGGAGAGGCTGAGTACGGGACGGCACTGCACGGGGTCAGTCAGGAGAGGCTGAGGACAGGAAGGCACTGCACGGGGTCAGTCAGGAGAGAGGCTGAGGACAGGAAGGCACTGCACGGGGTCAGTCAGGAGAGGCTGAGTACGGGACGGCACTGCACGGGGTCAGTCAGGAGAGAGGCTGAGGACAGGAAGGCGCTGCACGGGTCAGTCAGGAGAGAGGCTGAGGACAGGAAGGCACTGCACGGGGTCAGTCAGGAGAGAGGCTGAGGACAGGAAGGCACTGCACGAGGTCAGTCAGGAGAGAGGCTGTGTACGGGAAGGCACTGCACGGGGTCAGTCAGGAGAAGAAGACAAAAGGCAAGGACCATTCGGTTGCCCCATAAGTAATGCCACAAATTCTCCAAGTAGTGACCTCTTGACAGCCAAAATGTGTCAGCTTACCATCGCGTTATTGATAAATCGGTCAAATTCTTAATCTCCGGCTCAAATCTCTTGAGGGCCTTCTGTTCTGAGCACATTCACGTCTACGCCAACACACAGGCGTTCAGACACACTCTGTCAGCCTCCACACATTGGCCAACAACTTGTTTTTAAACGTCTGTTGGCTCCCAGCAATGGGTTCCGCTCCGAGGCGGACGCAGGCGGGCCCCAGGTTCCCCATTACCGCACTGTTTCCTCTGAAATCACTGTGAAACTCAAATCTGAGTTATAGGGTGAAGCCTGAATGAATCCGTCAGAAAGCATTCTCTGGGCCGTTCACACTTCCACTTAATTGGGAGCAAAACCCAAACGATAAGCCCACCTAGGCTCCCTGTCCCTGGCTTTGTCTGCTGTAGAACCTCCAACCAGAGAGAGGGGTCATCCTGGAGTGAACTTCTCTGGTACACAACCCTCACACAGAGCCCAGGGCAAATTGTCAAAAGGTAACAGGGGTGGGAGTTGTGTTAGCAGGGAGGAGTGGTAAGTGTATTCATGGACAAAATCAAGTGATGGGGATGTGCTTGTCCTTTTTGTTAACAAGGGGATACCATTCCGCCCAGTGTACCCTCAATGTGATCCCTGTCCTCACAGCCCTCCACTTCTCCAAACATTTAACGGCTGGAGGAGGCATGCGTGTCACCCTTGGTGGAAGTGGCCCAGACGCATCTGCAGACCAGAGCTCCTGCGTGGGTGCATGAGGAGCAAATCCTTCCTGGTTACTGTAAGATGAGCCCCCCCCTCCCTAGTCTTAATCTCCCCCTTCCTCCACCCTAACCCCATTTCATCTCCATCACACACCCACTCACACGCCGAGAGCGCGGACCGAGCGGCCGGCCGACAGCAGAGCTGGCCGGATCAGAGTGAGCTGGCCACGTCCGACCGCTGCACCAGGGGACTCTCCCAGGGACCATAAAGCCTCCAGCAGCCACATTAACTTCTGCCTGGTGTGCTGAAGGCCCAGATCCTTAAATCACAAGAGTCCAGGAACAGGGGGAAGAGTGGGAAAAAAAGAAAAGAAAACCACAGGGTCTCAGTCAGGGCCTGGATGGATTAAAAAGCTGGAGTGGGGAACAATGCATCCACCCCCCCTCCCTCCCCATTACCAGACCACAGCAGTTCCAGACAATGGTTTCAAGGTTTCACATTTGTTCCAATGTGCCTTTGCAATAATATAAACACACAATTTAGAAAAAAAAAAAAAAATGGAACCTTTTCTTGTCCTCCTCTCCCAAGAAGTTTGTGTCTCCGTATTTTGTCATGGTCACATTTACTTGAAGGACTGCACACTTGACGAAATAAAACCAAGATCAGGCTTTGGGTTGAGTGATGCAGGAATCTGCATGGCAGCAATAAAGATAAATAATCTTTCATGTGCGACCAGTCTCAGTTCTACATGAAGAGACAATGAAGATGACCGGAGGATAAGCTGACATAATAAAATTAAGTCATTCCCACCCACCTTGCATGACAGCTAGGGAATTTTGAGCACAACAGACAAGAAGAATTAACTGATATAGCAACTATTCCACCAGTCCCAGACAAATGGACCTACCTATCAACCACATCCTGTTCTCCTCCCATAGTCACAGTGGCTCCATCCTTATTTGCAAACCACTTCTGACAGAGGAATCTGGACTTTCTGAAGATGGAGTGAGGGGGGTAGATGGTGCATGGGTAGATAATCCCAGCCGTCCGCACAACAGGCCTTTTAACAGGCTGTCATTTTGACTAAGAATTTGCTCTTAAAATTGACTTGCCTGATTAAATAAAGGTTACATAAAGGTTTTGTTTTAAAGGCAGATGTAGGATTTACGGAAGACTGGCAAGAGCAGACAGTGGGACAGATAGAAAATACATTTGCCTGTTGCGGTTTGATTCAAAAGCACATAGTATATACACAACTTGCACTAGGGGGTAGTAGAGTAAGCAAGTTTGAAATCCACACAAGCTGAATGTTATTTTATCCAGTGTATAACTCATTGAGAGTTGTAGACATACACACGTGAGTTGGTTATAATGACAAGCGGTGAAAATGCCTTTGAAAAAAAGTATCTTACTGCAAGAACAAAACTTTTATTTTTTAAGATGACATTTTGCGTACAACAACAGGGCTTCCCAATTTTTGGGGGCCAGCAACCCCATTTTTCGCTACCCCACCATGTGAATGGATAAGTTGAAGTCGGAAGTTTACATACACCTTAAATGTATTTGTCTAAACTCTAATTTCACAATTCCTGACATTTAATCCCAGTACAAATTCCCTGTCTTAGGTCAGTTAGGATCACCACTTTATTTTAAGAATGTGAAATGTCAGACTAATAGTAGAGAGAATTATTTATTTCAGCTTAAAAGAAATTTCATTACATTCCCAGTGGGTCAGAAGTCTACATAGACTCAATTAGTAATTGGTTGCATTGCCTTTAAATTGTTTAACTTGGGTCAAACGTTTCGGGTAGCCTTTCACAAGCTTCCCACAATAAATTAGGGGGAATTTTGGCCCATTCCTCCTGACAGAACTGGTGTAACTGAGTCAGGTTTGTAGGCCTCCTTGCTCGCACACGCTTTTTCATTTCTGCCCACAAACTTTCTATGGGATTGAGGTCAGGGCTTTGTGATGGCCACTCCAATTCCTTTACTTTGTTGTCCTTAGCCATTTTGCAACAACTTTTGGAAGTATGCTTGGGGTCGTTGTCCATTTGGAAGACCCATTTGTGACCAAGCTTTACCTTCCTGACTGATGTCTTGATATGTTGCTTCAATATATCCACATCATTTCCCCCCCACATTATTTAATCTATTTTGTGACGTGCACAAGTCCCTCCTGCAGTAACGCACCCCCACAACATGATGCTGCCACCCCCGTGCTTCACAGATGGGATGGTGTTCTTCGGCTTGCAAGCCTGCCCCCTTTTTCCTCCTCATTATGGCCAAACAGTTCTATTTTTGTATCATCAGACCAGAGGACATTTCTCCAAAAAGTACAATCTTTGTGCACATGTGCAGTTGCAAACCGTAGTCTGGCTTTTTTAATGGCGGTTATGGAGCAGTGGCTTCTTCCTTGCTGAGCGGCCTTTCAGGTTATGTTGATATAGGACTCGTTTTACTGTGAATATAGATACTTTGTACCCGATTCCTCCAGCATCTTCACAAGGTTCTTTGCTGTTTTTCTAGGATTGATTTGCACTTTTCGCACCAAAGTACGTTCATCTCTAGAAAGCAGAACGCATCTCCTTCCTGAGAGGTACGACAGCTGAGTGGTCCCATGGTGTTTATACTTGCGTACTTGTACAGATGAACGTGGTACCTTCAGGCATTTGGAAATTGCTCCCAAGGATGAACCAGACTTGTGGTCTACAATTTTTCTTGGCTGATTTCTTCTGATTTTCCCATGATGTCAATCAAAGAGACACTGAGTTTGAAGGTGGCCTTGAAATATATCCACAGGTACACCTCCAATTGACTCAAATTATGTCAATTAGCCTATCAGAAGCTTCTAAAGCCATGACATCATTTTCTGGAATTTTCCATGCTGTTTCAAGGCACAGTCAACAGTCAGTGTATGTAAACTTCTGACCCACTGGAATTGGGATACAGTGAATTAAAATTGAAATAATCTGAAATAATCTGTCTGTAAACAATTTTTTGAAAAATGACTTGTGTCATGCATAAAGCACATGTCCTAACCGACTTGCCAAAACTATAGTTACAATAAATATGTGGAGTGGTTGAAAAACTAGTTTTAATGCCTCTAACCTAAGTGTACGTAAACTTCCGACTTCAACTTATTGTAATCAACAGCCAATGTTTACTTTAATTTGGGCTCTGACAGTCTATTTCAAATCAGTCTGACAGTACTTCTGACGGTATTTAAATCAGAAGGAAGTATGGTTTGAAGAAGTGACTAAAATGCATAAAAAATGTATTAGGAAGTTCAGAAGACGATCAGCTAATATATTTTTTACATTATTTTATCTTTATTTAACTAGGCAAGTCAGTTAAGAACAAATTCTTATTTTCAATGATGGCCTAGGAACAGTGGGTTAACTGCCTGTTCAGGGTCAGAACAACAGATTTGTACCTTGTCAGCTTGGGGGTTTGAACTTGCAACCTTCCGGTTACTAGTCCTTCAGGTTACTAGTCCAACGCTCTAACCACTAGGCTACGTGTAGGAAAGAACATAATTCATTATCTTTTCCCTCCAGTCTGATTTGGTGCCTGGTCTTGTCCACTCCACATTCTAATGAGGCTTGTGGGCATTGTAGAAAGAAACACAAGACACATACGTGTTCTTGAGAGTCTATCTTTCAGTGATGGGGTCTTAATATTTTGTAAGTTAAAACTTTCAAAAGACAGACATATTTATAGGAAGAAAAACAGAAACCGCTCTGTTTATTACAACCACATCTAGCGGCTACTGGAGGTTTGTTCTATGAACAAAGAACCATACTTCAGAGTTTCTCTTGCGACACCCTTTTTAAATCAGGTGACCCCACATGGGGTTGCGACCCCTAGTTTAGGAAAAGCTGGCCTAAAAGTAAATGTATTATGCTTGAAATGAACCAAGTCAACACATTAAAGTCGATACATTAACTTTTTTTTTTAAATGTATTATAAAAATATTTTTTTTTCAAAAGGAATGTCTATATTCTGAACATTTCTATATAGTCCATACTACTAGTAGAAAGCTAACTACCATAGAATTGTCTTTTTAGTCTATTCAGTAGCCTGGTGAATATTTACTTGGGCCAGTAACCGAAAGGTTGCTGGATCGAATCCCCGAGCTGACAATGTAAAAATCTGTCGTTCTTCCCCTGGGCAAGGCAGTTAACCCACTGTTCTCCGGGCGCCAAAGACGTGGATTAAGGCAGACCTCCACACCTCTCTGATTGAGAGGGGTTGGGTTAAATGCCAAAGACGCATTTCAATTGAATGCATTCAGTTGTACAACTGACTAGGTATCCCCCTTTCATCTGATATTGGCACTTGATGTACGAAGCAGTGCTTCCTAGCAGTACTCAGGCAGGTATAACAGGCCTGGGCAAGGGTCTGTGCCTCGATGTAAAACTCAAGGGTTGAAAACTGGTATGAGCAACGTCAATATTAGTTCTAAAATGAGCTACAAACAATTCAAAGACGTTACAACTATACAGTTGCAAGAAAAGGTTGTTTTTATTTTTATTTTATTTCACCTTTATTTAACCAGGTAGGCTAGTTGAGAACAAGTTCTCATTTGCAACTGCGACCTGGCCAAGATAAAGCATAGCAGTGTGAACAGACAACACAGAGTTACACATGGAGTAAACAATTAACAAGTCAATAACACAGTAGAAAAAAAGGGGGAGTCTATATACAATGTGTGCAAAAGGCATGAGGAGGTAGGCGAATGATTACAATTTTGCAGATTAACACTGGAGTGATGAATGATCAGATGGTCATGTACAGGTAGAGATATTGGTGTGCAAAAGAGCAGAAAAGTAAATAAATAAAAACAGTATGGGGATGAGGTAGGTGAAAATGGGTGGGCTATTTACCAATAGACTATGTACAGCTGCAGCGATCGGTTAGCTGCTCAGATAGCTGATGTTCAGCGATTTTTGCAATTCGTTCCAGTCACAGGCAGCAGAGTACTGGAACGAAAGGCGGCCAAATGAGGTGTTGGCTTTAGGGATGATCAGTGAGATACACCTGCTGGAGCGCGTGCTACGGATGGGTGTTGCCATCGTGACCAGTGAACTGAGATAAGGCGGAGCTTTACCTAGCATGGACTTGTAGATGACCTGGAGCCAGTGGGTCTGGCGACGAATATGTAGCGAGGGCCAGCCGACTAGAGCATACAAGTCGCAGTGGTGGGTGGTATAAGGTGCTTTAGTGACGAAACGGATGGCACTGTGATAGACTGCATCCAGTTTGCTGAGTAGAGTGTTGGAAGCCATTTTGTAGATGACATCGCCGAAGTCGAGGATCGGTAGGATAGTCAGTTTTACTAGGGTAAGCTTGGCGGCGTGAGTGAAGGAGGCTTTGTTGCGGAATAGAAAGCCGACTCTTGATTTGATTTGATTTTCGATTGGAGATGTTTGATATGAGTCTGGAAGGAGAGTTTGCAGTCTAGCCAGACATCTAGGTACTTATAGATGTCCACATATTCAAGGTCGGAACCATCCAGGGTGGTGATGCTGGTCGGGCATGCGGGTGCAGGCAGCGATCGGTTGAAAAGCATGCATTTGGTTTTACTAGCGTTTAAGAGCAGTTGGAGGCCACGGAAGGAGTGTTGTATGGCATTGAAGCTCGTTTGGAGGTTAGATAGCACAGTGTCCAATGACGGGCCGAAAGTATATAGAATGGTGTCGTCTGCGTAGAGGTGGATCAGGGAATCGCCCGCAGCAAGAGCAACATCATTGATATATACAGAGAAAAGAGTCGGCCCGAGAATTGAACCCTGTGGCACCCCCATAGAGACTGCCAGAGGACCGGACAGCATGCCCTCCGATTTGACACACTGAACTCTGTCTGCAAAGTAATTGGTGAACCAGGCAAGGCAGTCATCCGAAAAACCGAGGCTACTGAGTCTGCCGATAAGAGTATGGTGATTGACAGAGTTGAAAGCCTTGGCACGGTCGATGAAGACGGCTGCACAGTACGGTCTTCTATCGATGGCGGTTATGATATCGTTTAGTACCTTGAGTGTGGCTGAGGTGCACCCGTGACCGGCTCGGAAACCAGATTGCACAGCGGAGAAGGTACGGTGGGATTCGAGATGGTCAGTGACCTGTTTGTTGACTTGGCTTTCGAAGACCTTAGATAGGCAGGGCAGGATGGATATAGGTCTGTAACAGTTTGGGTCCAGGGTGTCTCCCCCTTTGAAGAGGGGGATGACTGCGGCAGCTTTCCAGTCCTTGGGGATCTCAGACGATATGAAAGAGAGGTTGAACAGGCTGGTAATAGGGGTTGCGACAATGGCGGCGGATAGTTTCAGAAATAGAGGGTCCAGATTGTCAAGCCCAGCTGATTTGTACGGGTCCAGGTTTTGCAGCTCTTTCAGAACATCTGCTATCTGGATTTGGGTAAAGGAGAACCTGGAGAGGCTTGGGCGGGGAGCTGCGGGGGGGGCGGAGCTGTTGGCCGAGGTTGGAGTAGCCAGGCGGAAGGCATGGCCAGCCGTTGAGAAATTTATCAGTGGTGACCGTGTTACCTAGCCTCAGTGCAGTGGGCAGCTGGGAGGAGGTGCTCTTGTTCTCCATGGACTTCACGGTGTCCCAGAACTTTTTGGAGTTGGAGCTACAGGATGCAAACTTCTGCCTGAAGAAGCTGGCCTTAGCTTTCCTGACTGACTGCGTGTATTTGTTCCGGACTTCCCTGAACAGTTGCATATCACGGGGACTATTCGATGCTATTGCAGTCCGCCACAGGATGTTTTTGTGCTGGTCGAGGGCAGTCAGGTCTGGGGTGAACCAAGGGCTGTATCTGTTCTTAGTTCTGCATTTTTTGAACGGAGCATGCTTATCTAAAATGGTGAGGAAGTTACTTTTAAAGAATGACCAGGCATCCTCAACTGACGGGATGAGGTCAATGTCCTTCCAGGATACCCGGGCCAGGTCGATTAGAAAGGCCTGCTCACAGAAGTGTTTTAGGGAGCGTTTGACAGTGATGAGGGGTGGTCGTTTGACTGCGGCTCCATAGCGGATACAGGCAATGAGGCAGTGATCGCTGAGATCCTGGTTGAAGACAGCGGAGGTGTATTTGGAGGGCCAGTTGGTCAGGATGACGTCTATGAGGGTGCCCTTGTTTACAGAGTTAGGGTTGTACCTGGTGGGTTCCTTGATGATTTGTGTGAGATTGAAAAAATGTAAATAACGAAAAAGAAACGATATATACAAGGGGACATGACAGGACGACTTACTGCTACGCCATCTTGGAACATATGAACCCTTTGGAATTATCTGGATTTCTGCATAAATTGTTCATAAAATTAGATCTGATCTTCATCTAAGACAATTATTGTATTTTTTCTTGTCTGTATTGAATACATAATTTAAACATTCACAGTGTAGGTTGGAAAAAGAATGTGAACCCCTAGGCTAATAACTTCCCCAAAAGCTAATTGGAGTCAGGAGTCAGCTAACTGGGAGTACAATAAATGAGATGACATTGGAGATGTTGGTTAGAGCTGCCTTGCCCTATAAAAAACACTCACAAAATTTGAGTTTGCTATTCACAAGAAGCATTGCCTGATGTGAACCATGCATCAAACAAAAGATCTCAGATCTCAGAATTGTCGATTTGCATAAAGCTGGAAAGGGTTACAAAAGTATCTCTAAAAGACTTGACGTTCATCAGTCCACGGTAAGACAAATTGTATGTAAATGGAGAAAGTTCAGCACTGTTGCTACTCTCCCTAGGAGTGGCCGTCCTGCAAAGATGATTGCAAGAGCACAGCGCAGAATGCTCAATGAGGTTAAGAAGAATCAGAGTGTCTGCTAAAGACTTACAGAAATCTCTGGAACATGCTAGCATCTCTGACGAGTCTACGATACGTAAAACACTAAACAAGAATGGTGTTCATGGGAGGACACCACAGAAGAAGCCACTGCTGTCCAAAATAAATATTGCTACATGTCTGAAGTAAGCAAAAGAGCATCTGGATGTTCCACAGCGCTACTGGCACAATTTCTGTGGACAGATGAAACTACAGTTGAGTTGTTTGGAAGGAACATACAACACTATGTGTGGAGATAAAACAGCACAGAACACCAACATCAAAACCTCATCCCCATTGTAAAGTATGGTGGAGGGAGCATCATGGTTTGGAGCTGCTTTGCTGCCTCAGGGCCTGGACAGCTTGCTATCAACAACAGAAAAATGAATTCCCACGTTTATCAAGACATTTTGCAGGAGAATGTAAGGCTATCTGTCCACCAATTGAAGCTCAACAGAAGTTGGGTGATGCAACAGAACAATGACCCAAAACACAATAGTAAATCAACAACAGAATGGCTTCAACAGAAGAAAATATGCCTTCTGGAGTGGCCCAGTCAGAGTCCTGACCTCAACCCGATTGAGATGCTGTGGCATAACCTCAAGAAAGTGGTTCACACAAGAAATACCAAACTGAAACAGTTTTGTAAAGCACTCCTGACCGTTGTGCAGGTCTGATCCGCAACTACAGAAAACATTTGGTTGAGGTTATTGCTGTCAAAGTAGGCTCAACCAGTTATTAAAACCAAGGGTTCACATACTTTTTCCACCCTGCACTGTGAATGTTTACACAGTGTTCAATAAAGACATGAAAACGTATAATTGTTTGTGTTATTAGTTGAAGCAGACTGTCTGCTGTTGTGACTTAGATGAAGATCAGATCAAATGTTATGTCTAATTTACGCAGAAGTCCAGGTAATTCCAAAGGGTTTAGATACTTTTTCTTGCCTCTGTAGATGTAACTACCCTTCGAATGACTTCATGCAGATTGCTAATACATTTATTAACCCTAACATATCTCAGAATAACCTTGTTCTACAGGCATGCAGGACAGGCAAGGATGGCACACAATCTGAGTAACACGTGCTTGGGGCACATTGGCTACCTGACAGGACACGCACACGTGCCACCTTCTGGTCATTGTTGCGGTCACAGAGGCAACATCTTTTACATTTAATGGGTATTGCAGCAAAAGAGCACGGGACCGCCAAAACAATGGAAAGTGACCCCCCCACAGAACCAGCAGCAGGGCTTTAGGCCCATGGTTAGCCTGGCAGCTGTGATTGGTGTTGAGTGTTGGCGTTTGAGCTCTCCTCTTGATGTTGTTTTGCATGACTAGGGCATGGCCCAGCTCTCTTAGGAATGTTTGGTGTCGGCCACTGCCTTCGGAAGACTTCCAGCTGGGGAAGTTCCCCATCCAGATGATGAACGCGGCGAAAGCAGCAACAACATCTATCAGGTTGAAGAGAAGGACCATCGGCCACCTGCTGGTCTTCCTTCTCGACGTGTACATCGTGGCAAGCTTATCGAGATTGGCAACGTCACTCTTGGTGGCGTTGTAGTGTTGTACGATCTCTGGTTTCTGATGCTTGCCCTCAACCTTGGTATCATGGTGCTTGGTGGACAGCTCTAGTACAGCCAAGCCTGGTGATGGTATGTAGGACACCAAGGTAAGCAGCCCACGGAAGCCAAACAGTGAACTGTATATCTGTCTGCCATAGTGAGCCTTCACCTCTGGAATGTGTGGTATAATCGATCTAACAATGCCGAAGTATGTTAGTCCATCTTAGAGAAGCTTTTCAGCTAATGGTACAGATGTAAAGAAGTTATCTGTGGTGATATTTATCCCACTTATTCGTTCAAGACTCAATGCTATGTCATCAAACCTCATGTATTTCATAATGTATTGGAATCTTTTTCTGGACATAGTTGCAGTGAACACAGGTCTGCCATCAGCTTCTGACCAGATTGCAGTTTGAGACTCATTTCCATACAATCATGATGCGATCAAAAGACCAATGACTGCTTGTGGTTGCTTGTGCTATGGCATCCACCTCCTCCAATTCATCATATAGATGTTTGGGATGTCTCTTATTCCATACACCAATTCGTGGCTTAACTTCTTAGTTAGTTTCAAGCACAATCGTGTCAATCGTCTCTGAGAACAGAAATAAATGAAACAATTATTTAAATGCTTTGCACTCTGCTGCCTTTGTAATGCCTAGTTGATTAAGACTTGTCAGACATTTCTCTGTTGCCTTTGTAATGCCTAGTTGATTAAGACTTGTCAGACATTTCTCTGCTGCCTTTGTAATGCCTAGTTGATTAAGACTTTTCAGACATTTCTCTGCTGCCTTTGTAATGCCTAGTTGATTAAGACTTTTCAGACATTTCTCTGCTGCCTTTGTAAATCCTAGTTGATTAAGACTTGTCAGACATTTCTCTGCTGCCTTTGTAATGCCTCGTTGATTAAGACTCGTCAGACATTTCTCTGCTGCCTTTGTAATGCCTCGTTGATTAAGACTTGTCAAGACATATCTCTGCTGCCTTTGTAATGCCTCGTTGATTAAGACTTGTCAGACATTTCTCTGTTGCCTTTGTATTGCCTCGTTAATTAAGACTTGTGAGGTGCTGAGGTAACAGAGAGAGCATGAAAGGGTACATCTTCAGTGCCCTTTTGCTCAGAAGTCTGAAATATGATCATCAAGTCACTCCCTGAATTGTCTTCATTGTCGGGAGCAGGCCAGAAGTCTCAAAACCTCCGCAAGCCCAATTCCTGTGAGTCTTGATGTGGTTGACATTTTCACCTGAAAATAAAACACCAATTTACCTTCAACAGAGGAATTGAAGATAATGGTCAATTTTGAAACTTTAAGAGACGGCTTGCCCATCCCCCAGGTACAATGTTCGATTTATATATAACAGAAACATTTAAGGGATTCTAAAGTAACTTTTTCATATAATTTTACATGGAAAATAACAGTTCAAGGATGCCAGTTTAGCTCAAAAGTAATTAACGCATGTTCCCTCCCATGAGGGTGCCTTTCACTGGATAATACAGTTGAAGTCGGAAGTTTACATACACTTAGGTTGGAGTCATTAAAACTTGTTTTTCAACCACTCCACAAATTTCTTGTTAACAAACTATAGTTTTGGCAAGTCGGTTAGGACATCTTCTTTGTGCATGACACAAGTCATTTTTCCAACAATTGTTTACAAACAGATTATTTCACTTATAATTCACTGTATCACAATTCCAGTGGGTCAGAAGTTTACATACACTAAGTTGACTGTGCCTTTAAACAGCTTGGAAAATTCCAGAAAACGATGTCATGGCTTTAGAAGCTTCTGATAGGCTAATTGACATAATTTGAGTCAATTGGAGGTGTACCTATGGATGTATTTCAAGGCCTACCTTCACTTGACAACATGGGAAAATCAAAAGAAATCAGCCAAGACCTATAAATAAATGTAGACCTCCACAAGTCTGGTTCATCCTTGGGAGCAATTTCCAAAGCGGTCATATCGCTCAGGAAGGAGACGAGTTCTGTCTTCTAGAGATTGTTGTGTCTTTGGCTATGCCGGATTAAGTGATATGACATGCTATTCTATAAAATAATTTGTCCGTAATTAATATTACCCGATTGAGCTAATCATGTAAATGAAATTAACGAGAGTCGGGCACCACAAAATAATATTTATAGAGAGCTGTTATCCTCCGAATAAACTCTTAAAGACCTAGTAATATTTTACATCAATAGCAGTCAATATTAATCATCATCTTAATTCAGTCTCATCTGAAAGTTGTAAATTCTTATTTATCTGCACGAACCCTGGCTAACAAGTTGAATCAGCAATACAATATTGGGTTTCATTATTTATTTACTAAATGCCTAACTAATCACACAGAATTACACACACACATAATTAAATCATAACTTGATTTCAAATTACGTCATAAAGGAAAACATCCCTAGCGGGCGGAACAGATATGACAGCTTGTTACACAAAAGAAAAGGGGCTGGGTGAAAGTGAAAGAGCGGGAAGACTGAGGAACAAAGGGCGAAGCTGTGCTATCGTAAATACAGTATCTTGTGCATTCTAAATTACAGCCCATTTGGAAAAGGAAAATCCAGAGCTGCGCTTTGGTGGGTTGGTGGTAGATGGAAGGCCGTGTTGCCCAACTGAATCCTTTGACGAATGTCTCTGGTTGTCAATTGAATACGTTGTAGTAATGTCGTTGTGTGGTAAACGGGATACTCTGTCTGTTCTTTCCTAACCCTCGTTTGCAGCGGCTGTTGCTAACTCAAAGGCTAGGAGGAATCCCTTCTGTAGTGAATAAGAGTTCAAAGTTCATACCATTCGCAACCAAAGCTCACGCTGATGTTGGCTTCGTTCTGTAGTTATTATCTGAACCATTCAGACATCGGACCGTCGTCCTCACGTCCTCGGAACAGGAGGTTATATTGTCGTCAAGGGCTTATATAGGAAGGGAGAGGAGGGCGTGTTTGAAAAGTTTTATAGCCCATGTCCCTTCACAGGGGCAGGCCACTGATTGAACAGAGCCCTATCTTATGAAAACCCAAATCTCACATTTTAGAAGCTAAAATCACATTTCATATTCAAACATTTAAATTGAACAACAATTCCATGTGAATCCGGTAACTCTGATGTGTAGACTTTCCACTGTAGAGTTTGTCATCTTATCATTGATGAGAATGTCTCAGATGACAACCGAACTGACATCATATTCATTAAGTACCATATGTTCAATTGGTCTGATTACCAGAATATAGTTCATTTCCCCCCACCTTCTGATGTTCCCAGAAATTCTATGTTACCCAAGGGTTTTGCAAATGTAACATCAGTAGGGTAGAGAGAGGGGAAAGGGGGGAAGAGGTATTTATGACTGTCATAATCCTACCCCCAGGCCATCGTCATGACAAAATGAACATACATTGCTGCAAAAAGTGCAAATCAATCCCAGAACAGCAAAAGGACATTGTGAAGATGCTGGAGGAAACAGATACAAAAGTATCTATGTCCACAGTAAAACGAGTCCAATATCGACATAACCTGAAAGGCCACTCAGCAAGGAAGAAGCCACTGCTCCAAAACCACCATAAAAAAAAGTTTTTGGAGTGGCCATCACAAAGCCCTGACCTCAATCCTATAGAGTATTTGTAGGCAGAACTGTAAAAGCATGTGCGAGCAAGGAGGCCTACAAACCTGACTCAGTTACACCAGCTCTGTCAGGAGGAATGGGCCAAAATTCACCCAACTTATTGTGGGAAGCTTTTGGAAGGCTACCCAAAACGTTTGACCCAAGTTAAACTATTTAAAGACAATGCTACCAAGTACTAATTGAGTGCATGTAAACTTCTGTCCCATTGGGAATGTGATGAAAGAAATAAAAGCTGAAATAAATCACTCAACTATTATTCTGACATTTCACATTCTTAAAATAAAGTAGTGATCCTAACTGACCTAAGACAGGGAATTTTACTAGGATTAAATGTCAGGAATTGTGAAAACTGAGTTTAAATATATTTGGCTAAGGTGTATGTAAACTTCCGACTTCAACTGTATGTTTCCGTAGAAATCCAAGGGTGCTTTTGACTGTGGGTCAAAATTACCTGAATGTATTTGTAGCATTTGATGTCCACATGGATTTATCAGAAACACGCTGTTTGACAAAGAAATATACGTACACCTATTGGGAAATGACTGTCAGTTGCTTTATCATTCCTTGATAACATGACAACTAAAGTAACAGAAAGTTACCATTCATTTAAGAAAGTAGCATAGTTTAGCGCATTAAAGTTGTGCTTCTTCCTTACCTTTGAGAAATCAGAACACTCAGAAATCCCCTACTTCGGCCAAAATGTCCAGAATGCTCTGAGCACTCAGAGAAAACACTCAATTTGCAAGCCAGCTTTCTGATTCTACCCATCTAGTAATCGCACAACACACTTCACCTATCCAACAACACTGCAATGACTTAATATAATAGCCATTTACTGCTATGATGAAGAATGTATAGATGCATTTTGCAAGAACACGAAGAAATGTGTGATCTTGTTGAGTCAGGTGCTGCCAAGGTACAAAAAGTAGTCACAAAATAAAATAGATTCCCACACTGCTGACTACTCCTTTTTATAGAGTCCAAGGTCTGACAAGGTCAAGACCTTTGGGTCAAAACATTTGCACTCAATAAACTACCTTTAACTAGAGCTTAGTGTTTCTCCGGGCAAGGTCACGTGGTCAGGAAAAACTCAGGACCCTACAATATCATTTGTGTAAAATAAATACTCCCATATTCACCTTAGGCTCAGCTGGTTCAGCAGATGTTTCAGCACCACTGCTATTCTTCAGATTTTCATCTAGTATGACAGCAGCATCATCATCCTCCTCCTCCTCCTCCTCTTCGTCGTCCCCATCATCCTCTTCTTCATCAATGTCACTCCCAGAGTCCTCCAGTCCTGAGAACACACTCTCCTCGCTATCTGAGAGGTCCTCATCTCCTTCTTCCCCAGCCTTCTCAGTGACGTCTTTGTCAAATATGGGAAGCTGAAATAGCAGAGACAAAGAAATACCAGAGACATGTAGATTTGCATAGATGGGCAAACATGAATGAGTAAGCACTTAAATGAGACAGAATGAATAAAGAATCTAGATAGCTAGCTACCTAACCTAAAATAAAACATTGTCATTGGCAATAGTGGACAGGACAAACCAGTTCACATTTTCTGATATATCATCCAATTAAATCAAATTACAGCACATTTTTGGACTCATTCAGAAGTTTTTCCCTGATTAATTAGAATACTATTAGAAATGAATGTGGAAATGTAATTTTATATTCAATAAACATAAGCTGAAAAGAATGCCATCGCTGCTTCCTGTTGACAACTTTTGATAAATAGTCCTATGTCCAAATATTGTATTCAAGTGTCCAAATCAATAATCAATACGCAGAAACAGTTTGTGATAAATTGAAAACAAACATAAAATGTAATACCAACACATTCATGTACCACAATACTAATCGTATTACTTGTATTATTATTTTTCACCTTATAAACTGCATATGCACCAAAAACCCTGTTGGTTTGACAAGTGGCAATAATTGTTTATCCATCACTCATACCGATAACACGTTGCAATCAATAGTCAGGTTTCACGTCCTGTTCAAACTAACACTACTGAAAAACCACACAGAATCTAGGAATAATATGTATATCACTGGTTAGAGGACTTGCAGAAGAACACAGCAGCTGCATTTTGGAATGTTGCATTTTGTTTCAAGTCGGTTGCCAACACTGAAAGGTAAACGCAACACTATTTTGTTAATCATATCGATATCACATTGAAATCAAAAGAGCAGGGGCAAAAGTTTTGGTCATATGCACTGTTTGAGCTAACACTATTCAAAGGCCACCCCGAATCTGAGAATAATTGATACACTACTGGTTAGAAAATAATTTGCAAAGACAGCAGTCTACATTTCGGAATGTCGGATTGAGATTCTGGGAGGTTGCAGAAACAAAATCAGTTTCTTTGTTATTTAACAGGACCCGACATAGGATATCAACACTGACAAGGGTTGGCTGGCTGTTATCGGAGTGTATTGGTGTGAGGCCAGCAACTTTTATAGAGAGACCGCCCCGAATTCTCTGTGCCATTTGAGTTCGAAATCAGGCTTACTTGGGATGAAGATGTCTCCGTGATTTGGAAGGTCAATGTCCCTAGAGTTGGAAAATGTGTAATAGCAGTGCAGCAAATGGAGCGTTTGTGTGTCACTTTCTTTCGTCCCTCCATCTCATACATTATTTCCATAGGGATTTTACCCTATGACCAACAATGTCAGTATACAACAAGCTATTGCTCACATATACCCTTTAAAATCATACATTCTTGGAAAGCATGAAACACACGAGAACCTTACTGCCGATAAGTAGGAGCCGTTCCTTCTCTTGTTAGAACAAAAGATGTACCTGCTGTGTACTGACAAACCTGCCGCTTCTACTTGTAGTATCACAATGCTCGGCAGTGGACGACAAATTTACTTTGAGCCAATCAGAGAGCCCAAACCTCCACGTGGGGGGAGCTGACAGGAGTGACAATTGTAAAAAATAAAAAAAATAAAAAATTAAAAGTCACTTTTCCTGTTCTAATTCACCCCCTTTTAATCAGAATTGTTCTAACAAACAATAAAGCTGCATAATACCCCTTTTCTAGAGCAAGTCTTTATATGTTTTACATCTAGCTAAGGAATTGTGTGCTTGAAGGATATTTTTTGTTCGGTTTGATAATGTGCATTAGCTTATTTGTTAGCTAGCCTGCCAACTGAGCAAGGCAGTCATACTAAATCCTTTGCCAAGCTAGCCATCTGGCCAGTGTAGCTAGTAACATAAATCCATTGTGATGTAATTGTTTTCATGAAGCAGCTGCCTGTAGCTGGCTGCAGAGAATCAATGCAGTGTCTTTACTTTACCTAGCTAGCACAACAGCTATCTAGCTAGCAAATCATGCTAACCATTTAGCTAATGTTAGCCAGCTAGCTCAAAATGTAGAGGGGCTGTATGCGATAATGTAGAGTGATTTACATTTTAATCTTGCTCCCTAGTTATATAGCTGTGGCCAACTACCTAGTATCAACAATGGATTTCTACAACAATAGCACAGCTAACATTGACTAGACCATAAACAACACAGACAACACACACGGACATTCATTGGTAAAACAACTCTACTGCCACCTTCTGGTTTGGAGTATTATACCAAGGCTTAGTGGCTGACGACTTCAAGGTCTTTGCTGCGTGAAAAACAAAAGAGATTGACTTCCAACACTGTTCAACAACCATATGGAATTCCGGGTCTCTGGCAGCGTTTGGATCTGCGGTCAAGAACGCGGAGTTCATCTCAGTTCCGTCCCTTCACTTTTTGGCCCTGACGGAGACATGGATCACACCGGAGAACACTGCTACTCCAGCTGCTCTTTCTTCATCTGACTAGGTTCTCTCATAGTCCGAGAGCATCTGGTCGTCACGGTGGTGGAACAGGTCTACTCATTTCTCCTACAATTCTTCTCTTTTCTCCCTCTCTTACCTGTCCATCTCCTCATTTGAATTCCATGCTGTCACTGTCACTTGTCCACTCAATCTTAACATTGTCATCATCTATCGCCCACCAGGTGCCCTTCTAGAGTTCCTCAATAAGCTTGAAACCTTGATAAGCTAATTTCCTGACAATGGCTCACCTCTCTTTGTACTTGGCGACTTCAACCTCCCGACATCTTTCCAACTCTCTTTCCCCTCCTCACCCTTTCCCCAATTCCTTCCAACTCACAAGGCAGGCAATACGCTTTACCTAATCTTTACTAGCGGCTGCTCATCTACTAATCTCACTGCAACCCAAATTCAGGTCTCTGATTAGTACTTTGTTTCCTTTTCTGTCTCCCTTTCCAACCCCAAACACTCAGCACCAACCCAGATGGTCATACGCCATCACAATCTTCTCTCTCCCATTACTCTCTCCTCTTCTATCATCTCTTCCTTCTGCTAAATCCTTCTCCGCCCTGTCTCCTGATTCTGCCTCGTTGACCCAACTCTCCTCCCTTTCTACATCCTACGAATAGCAATGTTGCCCAATTCGGTGGTATTTGCTTTTGTGTATATAGTTTGTCCAATGGAAATAAAGTGGTCATTCATTTTTGTCCATTAGGCATATGGATCCCATAACCTCCCGGCCGGCTAGGCACTCCCTAGCCGGCCGGGATGATGACATCCGCTACTCATTTACTCAGCCTATTGGCCTTACTCACACAACTACCCTATGCCTTGACCTCCTTCTCACCTCTCTCTCCAGATGACATACTGCGACTAGTGAGGTCTGGCCGACCGACAACCTGCCCGCTCGACCCCATCCCCTCCTCCAGACCCTCTCTGGAGACCTTCTCCCATTCCTCACTTCCCTCATCCCTAATCACTGGCTACGTCCCCTCTGACTTCAAAATGGCCAGAGTTGCTCCCCTCCTCAAGAAACCAACACTCGACTCATCGGATGTCAACAACTATAGACCCCTATCCCTTATTCTTTCCAAAACACTTGAGCGTGCGGTCTCTGATCAACCTCCTCGTTAGCTCTCTCAGAACAATCTTCTTGACCCCAACCAGTCAGGCTTCAAGACGGGTCACTCAGAGACTGCTCCTGTGTCACAGAGGCTCACAGCACAGCCAAAGCTGACGCTCTCCTCTGTTCTCATCCTCCTAGATCTATCCCCTGCCTTCGACACCGCGAACCATCAGATCCTCCTCCCCACCCTCTCAGGGCTAGGCGTTTCAGGCTATGCACACTCTTGGATTGCATCTTACCTGGCCATATGTCACAAACCCCAGATGTGCCTTATTGCTATTATAAAATGGTTTACCAACATAATTAGAGCAGTAAAAATATGTTTTGTCATACCCATGGCAAACAGGTCTGATATACCACAGCTATCAGCCAATCAGCATCCAGGGCTCGAACCACCCAGTTTATAAATATTAATAACGGCCCTTACAGCGCAAGGCTTTTGCACGCGGTACCAGAATTCTATGCTGTTGATCTGAATTTGATTGTTGCATTTCGCCACTATTCTCTACACCATTTGATAATTGTATCATTATTATTATAATCTATATTACATGTATTATCTGAAAAGGGCTTTGGTATTAGCATGTTTGAGGGCGGGAAACCTGAGCTGAGAAATTCGGTGTATTTGATACAATAGTGGCATACAAAGTGATAGCTGGGTATGAGCATGTATTACATATGGCGACCATGGCTAAGGCCGGGAAAGGCTGGTATACCAAATAATTTTTCCCTTTAAATTGTATTTATTTATTCTACATCACCATGTCAACGTATTCTCACCACTGGACATGTAGCCTCCAGATGTCTGCCTGTCACCGGGCGAGGAAGATATTTCTCATCAAATACGGTGAGTATTATGGCTTGGATAGGTTTTAGCCTGGTCGAGGCAGAGGATAATGAGAACAGGCTGGTGGACGAACTCATGTTAGCAACAAAGTGAGTTAGTTTGTGCGGGCGATTAGATTGAATGGTGCGTGCGTGTAATCAGCTATATTGTATGCAGAGACCGTGGCATGAGTAAAGCCGACACAAATGTGACGCCATTTCTGGTCACAACTTGCAGACTTGTTTACGTGTTGCTGTGCGTTTTGTTGCCAACCTTACTTTGCTACCTGACAACTTTACGGTTTTTACTTTTTAATTACCGTTTATATTTGAGTTTTTTCCCTCACTCAACATTTTTTCATTCAACTTTTTCACTCCGGACGCTTTATCTGGATGTGGTTCGTCAGGACCTCCAACAGCCGAAGCTAAGTAGTAACATTAACACGATGCCTTCTAATTGCAGTCGCTGTACTCATAATATACAGGAGAACGATCGCCTTACAGCAAGGATAGCTGTGCTGCAAGCCCAGCTTCAGATGCAATCGTTAGGCAAGGGTAATTTCAGTGTAGGAAAGGATGAAACAGCGTCTGTGCCACCAGTAAGTACAGACAGTAACGTTTGTATAAATCCCCTCGCACGGTACCCGCAGCCGGACAACTGTCTCACGGTTTCTGGAGGGAAATGCTGTAGGAATTGGTGTCGCTCATTCAGCCGACAGAAACTTTCAACCGGTTTTCCCCATTAAGCAACGAGTCGGAGTCAGAGGCCGAGCCTTCTCTGGTCTCTACCCCTCCCCGTTATGGGGTCTGAGACGCCGAAGCTTCCCACCATTAGCTCTGACAAACTGAAAACTCTAGTCATTGACGACTCCATTACCCGCAGTATTAGACTTAAAACGAATCATCCAGCGATCATACACTGTTTACCAGGGGGCAGGGCTACCGACGTTAAGGCTAATCTGAAGATGGTGCTGGCTAAAGCTAAAACTGCTGAGTGTAGAGAGTAAAGAGATTGTTGGTGCCGACGTGGATAACTATGTTAGAATGAAACAGTAGGAGGTCACCAAGCGCAACATAGCTTCAGCGTGTAAATCAGCTAGAAAGATGTGTCGGCATCGAGTAATTGTCTCTGGCCCCCTCCCAGTTAGGGGGAGTGATGTGCTCTATAGCAGAGTCTCACAACTCAATCGCTGGTTGAAAACTGTTTTCAGCCCCTCCCAAAAGTTAGAATTTGTAGATAATTGGCCCTCTTTCTGGGACTCACCCACAAACAGGACGAAGCCTGGCCTGGTGAGGAGTGACGGACTCCATTCTAGCTGGAGGGGTGCTCTCATCTTAGCTACTAACATAGACAGGGCTCTAACTCCTCTAGCTCCACAATGAAATAGGGTGCAGGCCAGGCAGCAGGCTGTTCGCCAGCCTGCCAGTTTAGTGGAGTCACTAGCACAGTCAGCGTAGTCAGCTCAGCTACCCCCATTAAGACCGTGTCTGTGCCTCGACCTAGGTTGGGCCAAACTAAACATGGCGGTGTTCGCCTTAGCAATCTCACTAGGATAAAGACCTCCTCCATTCTCGTCATTACTGAAAGAGATTGTGATACCTCACATCTCAAAATAGGGCTACTTAACCTCTCTAGGGTAGAGGGTAGCATTCGGAATTTTGGATGAAAAGCATGCCCAAATTAAACGGCATGCTACTCGGGCCCAGAAGATATGATATGCATATAACTGGTAGATTTGGATAGTTTCCAAAACTGTTAAAATAGTGTCTGTGCGTATAACAGGACTGATTTAGCAAGCAAAAACCTGAGAAAAATCCATTCAGGAAGTAGTTTTGTTGTTGTTGTAGTTTTCTATTCAATGCCATTACAGCATCCATTGACTTAGGACTCCATTTTCAGTTCCTATGCCTTCCACTAGATGTCAACAGTCCTTAGAAATCGTTTCAGGCTTGTATTCTTATAAATGAGGGAGTAAGACCAGTCTGAACGAATGGACCCTAACGTGACACAGAGTTTTTTGTTGTAAACAAACATTACTTTTGTATGTATTTTCAGAAGAAAAAAAACATTTCTAGAAGGAGGAGCAGTTATTCCACTCGCACATATATAAAATCATCAGTATCTTCTAGGCTGCCAACAACATTGTTGTTTATATTGAAGACGTTACTGTCCGGTTGAAATGTAATAGATCATTTAGGCTAAAAAAACAACCTGAGGATCAAATATAAACATCGTTTGACATGTTTCTATGAACTTTACAGATACAATTTGGATTTTTTTGTCTGATTGTTTTGACTGAATTTGAGCCTGTGGATTACTGAAGAAAACTCGCTAACAAAACGGAGGTTTTTGGATATAAACTTCATCGAACAAAAGGAACATGTATTGAGTAAATGAATGTCTTCTGATTGCCACCATATGAAGATCAAAGGTAAGGGATTAATTTTCTCTCTATTTCTGAGTTTTGTAACGCTTCTGCTTGGCTGGTTACAATAATTTGTCAACTAGGCTATGTTCTGGGCTAGGTATGCTTTCCCCGAAAAGCATTTTATAAATATGACACTGTGGTTGGTTTAACAAGAAGTTCATCTTTAAACCTACGTAAAATATGTTTTGTTTTCTGAATTTTTATGATGAGCATTTCTGTAATTGAATTTGGCGCTCTGCAACCTCACTGGATGTTGGCCAGATACCCTAGAGAGATTAATGTTAGATCCCTTACTTCAAAGGCAATTATAGTCAATGAACTAATCACTGATCATAATCTTGATGTGATTGGCCTGACTGAAACATGGCTAGTGACCATATCCCCCGTGCATCCAGCAAAGGCAGAGGTGTGGCATTTACGATAGCAAATTTCAATTTACAAACAAAAAATGACGTTTTATTCTTTTGAGCTTCTAGTCATGAAATCTATGCAGCCTACTCAATCACTTTTTATAGCTACTGTTTACAGGCCACCTGGGCTATATAAAGCGTTCTTCATTGAGTTCACTGAATTCCTATCGGACCTTGTAGTCATACCAGATAATATTCTAATTTTTGGTGACTTTAATATTCACATGAAAATGTCCACAGACCCACTCCAAAAGGCTTTCGGAGCCATCATCAACTCAGTGGGTTTTGTCCAACATGTCTCTGGACCTACTCACTGTCACAGTCATACTCTGGACCTAGTTTTGTCCCATGGAATAAATGTTGTGGATCTTAATGTTTTTCCTCATAATCCTGGACTATCGGACCACCATTTTATTACGTTTGCAATTGCAACAAATAATCTGCTCAGACCCCAACCAAGGAACATCAAAAGTCGTGCTATAAATTCACAGACAACACAAAGATTCCTTGATGTCCTTCCAGACTCCCTCTGCCTACCCAAGGATGTCAGAGGACAAAAATCAGTTAACCACCTAACTGAGGAACTCAATTTAACCTTGCGCAATACCCTAGATGCAGTTGCACACCTAAAAACTAAAAACATTTGTCATAAGAAACTAGCTCCCTGGTATACAGAAAATACCCGAGCTCTGAAGCAAGCTTCCAGAAAATTGGAACGGAAATGTCACCACACCAAACTGGAAGTCTTCCGACTAGCTTGGAAAGACAGTACCGTGCAGTATCGAAGAGCCCTTACTGCTGCTCGATCATCCTATTTTTCCAACTTAATTAAGTAAAATAAGAACAATCCTAAATTTCTTTTTGATACTGTCGCAAAGCTAACTAAAAGCAGCATTCCCCAAGAGAGGATAGCTTTCACTTCAGCAGTAATAAATTCATGAACTTCTTTGAGGAAAATATCATGATTATTAGAAGGCAAATTACGGACACCTCTTTAAATCTGCGTATTCCTTCAAAGCTCAGTTGTCCTGAGTCTGCACATCTCTGCCAGGACCTAGGATCAAGAGAGACACTCAAATGTTTTAGTACTATATCTCTTGACACAATGATCTAAATAATCATGGCCTCTAAACCTTCAAGCTGCATACTGGACCCTATTCCAACTAAACTACTGTAAGAGCTGCTTCCTGTGCTTGGCCCTCCTATGAACATAATAAACAGCTCTCTATCCACCGGATGTGTACCAAACTCACCAAAAGTGGCAGTAATAAAGCCAAACCTTGACCTAGAAAATATAAAAAACTATCGGCCTATATCGAATCTTCCATTCCTCTCAAAAATCTTAGAAAATGCTGTTGCGCAGCAATTCACTGCCTTCCTGAAGACAAACAATGTATACGAAATGCTTCAGTCTGGTTTTAGACCCCATCATAGCACTGAGACTGCACTTGTGAAGGTGGTAAATTACCTTTTAATGGCATCAGACCGAGGCTTTGCATCTGTCCTCGTGCTCCAAGACCTTAGTGCTGCTTTTGATACCATCGATCACCACATTCTTTTGGAGAGATTGGAAACCCAAATTGGTCTACACGGACAAGTTCTGGCCTGGTTTAGATCTTATCTGTCGGAAAGATATCAGTTGGTCTCTGTGAATGGTTTGTCCTCTGACAAATCAACTGTAAATTTCGGTGTTCCTCAAGGCTCTGTTTTAGGACCACTATTGTTTTCACTATATATTTTACCTCTTGGGATGTCATTCGAAAACATTATGTTAACGGTCACTGCTATGCGGATGACACACAGCTGTACATTTCAATGAAACATGGTGAAGCCCCAAAATTGCCCTCGCTAGAAGCCTGTGTTCCAGACATAAGGAAGTGGATGGCTGCAAACTTTCTACTTTTAAACTTGGGAAAATCAGAGATGCTTGTTCTAGGTCCCAAGAAACAAAGAGATCTTCTGTTGAATCTGACAATTAATCTTAATGGTTGTACAGTCGTCTCAAATAAAACTGTGAAGGACCTCGGCGTTACTCTGGACCCTGATCTCTCTTTTGACATACATATCAAGACTGTTTCAAGGACAGCTTTTTTTCCATCTACGTAACATTGCAAAAATCAGAAACACTGTCCAAAAATGCAGAAAAATTAATCCATGCTTTTGTTACTTCTAGGTTAGACTACTGCAATGCTCTACTTTCCGGCTACCCGGATAAAGCACTAAATAAACTTCAGTTAGTGCTAAATACGGCTGCTAGAATCCTGACTAGAACCAACAAAAATGTTATCATATTACTCCAGTGCTAGCCTCCCTACACTGGCTTCCTGTCAAGGCAAAGGCTGATTTCAAGGTTTCACTGCTAACCTACAAAGCATTACATGGGCTTGCTCCTACCTATCTCTCTGATTTGGTCGTACATACCTACACGTACGCTACGGTCACAAGACGCAGGCCTCCTAATTGTCCCTATAATTTCTAAGCAAACAGTTGGAGGCAGGGCTTTCTCCTATAGAGCTCCATTTTTATGGAATGGTCTGCCTACCCATGTGAGAGACGCAGACTCGGTCTCAACCTTTATGTCTTTACTGAAGACTCGTCTCTTCAGTGGGTCATATGATTGAGTGTAGTCTGGCCCAGGAGTGTGAAGGTGAACGGAAAGGCTCTGGAGCAACGAACTGCCCTTGCTGTCTCTGCCTGGCGGGTTCCCCTCTTTCCACTGGGATTCTCTGCCTCTAAACCTATTACAGGGGCTGAGTCACTGGCTTACTGGTGCTCTTTCATGCCGTCCCTAGGAGGGGGGCGTCACCTGAGTGGGTTGAGTCACTGACGTGATCTTCCTGTCTGGGTTGGCGCCCCCCCTTGGGTTGTGCCGTGGCGGAGATCTTTGTGGGCTATACTCGGCCTTGTCTCAGGATGGTAAGTTGGTGGTTGAAGATATCCCTCTAGTGGTGTGGGGGCTGTGCTTTGGCAAAGTGGGTGGGGTTATAGCCTTCCTGTTTGGCCCTGTCTGGAGGTATCATTGGCTGGTGCCACAGTGTCTCCTGACCCCTCCTGTCTCAGTCTCCAGTATTTATGCTGCAGTAGTTTGTGTCGGGGGGCTAGGGTCAGTTTGTTATATCTGGAGTACTTCTCCTGTCTTATCCGGTGTCCTGTGTGAATTTAAGTATGCTCTCTCTAATTCTCTCTTTCTTTCTCGTAGGACCTGAGCCCTAGGACCATGCCTCAGGACTACCTGGCATGATGACTCCTTGCTGTCCCCAGTCCACCTGGCCGTGCTGCTGCTCCAGTGTCAACTGTTCTGCCTGTGATTATTATTATTATTTGACCATGCTGGTAATTTAAGAACATTTGAACATCTTGGCCATGTTCTGTTATAATCTCCACCCGGCACAGCCAGAAGAGGACTGGCCATTCCTCATAGCCTGGTTTCTCTCTAGGTTTCTTCCTACGGTTTGGCCTTTCTAGGGAGTTTTTCCTAGCCACCGTGCTTCAACACCTGCATTGCTTGCGGTTTGGGGTTTTAGGCTGGGTTTCTGTACAGTACTTTGAGATATCAGCTGATGTACAAAGGGCTATTTAAATCAATTTGATTTGAAGCAAGGTTGTAGATAATGGGTTTTCGTAAACTATGGAGCTCGACAGGATTATCTAGGTTAATACTTTGGCGCCATCTACAGGCTGAGTGTTATTTGGGTGGACCAGCTATCGCTCTCCTTCCAAAACATGGTTACATTTGTATAAACTTCAAATACTACTAACTATACAGTATATTCATAGGAAAAGTTAATGTACTGTAACAACTCAAATCGTGTTCAAGTCTAAAGTAGTCTAGACTAGCCTAAAGGTTGTTGGCTAGTGAAAATGATTTGATGTAAAAAATCAAATCATATTTTTCCTAGCCAACAACCATTTGGCCAAATGATTTTTATTTTATTTGAGAAAGCGTTATAAATCAAAGAATAACAAAAGTTGATTATACTTTTCTTGTTCTGTTTTATTTCAAAAATAGAACCCAGGAGTCAAACAGAAGTTTTCATTTCAGGTAAACAAACATGTAACATATTTTTGGAACATTCCCACCCACCAACAAACATCTCAAGTCATAAATTTCAAAATTATAAATATATATTTTTAAATATCAACATAAATTGTATCAGCCACTGTCAGCCTACTTTCCACTTAGTAGTGCTTAAGGGTGTGGTCAAATCAATCAAATGGTCCTTGCCAAAGCAAGGAATTGCACACCAGGCTGTATCACATAGCTCACAGATGTACTTGGTCAACATCCTTTTCTGTCGTCAGGTAGATTGTAGACAGATCTTGCAGTGCCTCATGCTTTTTCCTTGCAGGGCGTTCTGGGGGACATCATTTGGAAAGTGGCGTCCAGTGAAGCGTAGAGGATTGTCATAGGCAGGCCAGCCCCCAGCAGAAGGACGAGGGGGTGGTAGTCCTCAAGGGGCTGCTGCATCAGGTTTATGCTGTACTGCAGGTAGGAGATCACCTGTCCTGTGACCTGCCGGGGGACAACGTGGCCGTTGAGAGCTATTTAAAAAAATATATTGTTTCTTGTACCATTTTGAGGGGGTTTTCTGGCAAACAGTTCTGCATGTCCATTTTGCCATTTTGTCTTATTTTTGAATATTGGCATCCCCTTCCTGTTGGATGTAACTGTACCACAGGCCCCTGTGTTCTCACTCAAAAGGGTAGGGCTACTGTACCAGTTGTCCACAAATACAGTGTGCCCCTTTGAGGTAAGGCTGCAGCATGGTGATTAACACTGATCCAGATATACCAAAATACCTCATCTGTGGTGGTGCCGCAGTAGATGATCAGGTCCTATACATATCCTGTCAGACAGTCACATAAAACAAACACCTCCAAATCTGTGGCACTTTGATGGGATGTGTTGGCAGAATGCAAGCCTTCCTTTCCAAACCATCAATGCACAAGTCCTTGTGAGGAACAAACACTCTTCCAAATGCCCCGGTAAAGCTGCCCAGGACATTCCTAATTTTGTTGGCAGTGGCATTGTTCAAAGTGGAGCACTCTCAGCAAGACAAGGAAGCGGTCCTGGGAGTAAAGGTTTGGAGAAAAAGGGGGGTCTGCAGCATGTAGTCCCTCAGGGCCCTTCTTCACTAGCCCCATCAGCAGCACCGTGACCAGGAAGGTATACATTTCACTGATGGTAGTGTTCACCCATTTTGAGAGCTTCCCTTTTACACCAGGGGCAGTCTTCTCTTTTAGTTCATGAGAATACCTGCAAAGAAATATGAATATTTAGTGGGCTAAAAGCATTCAGAATTTTGATCAATTTGAAGAGAGCCCTGGGTCTTTCTGTAACATAAAAATGGGCATACCTGTTAGTTTCCTGCACCACACTCTCCACCAATTCCTCATCAATGAACCTTTTAAAACATTCTGACTCTAGGCAGGGTGCTTTGGAGGCCAGACATGGTGTCATTGAAGTCTCTCTCTGATGGTGTGAAGTGACAGAATCTCCAGCAGCGGGGAGCATCCTCCTCTCCTTTAACCTCTTCTTCCTCACAGCCCACAAGATAGACAGAAGCACCAGCATCTTGGGGAGGTGTGCGATGTTCATTGCCTTCAAGGTTGTGGTGGGCACCATTTTCCTCACAGTTCAGAAGGTTTGGACACACACACACACAGATATAACTCATCACTATCTGATTAACCTATGGTTACTCTGGGTTGCTAGCTCAGACCTCCTTTCCAGGGGTTTTATTTAGATGATAAACGTCTCCTGTGTTCACCCCACTTTTGATAAATTCCCCCATCATAGTAATATTTCAACCATCATATCCCCGCACAATAATTTCCCCATTTCCACCCCCCATCTTTGACTTTGCTTACTTGCGTCTTATGCCGCATTCAAAACAACTGGGAACTCTGAAAAATACAAGGTAAAATCATGACATCAGTGATCGGAAAGTCATAGCTCTAGAAAGAGGCCCAGAGTTGGAATTATGAGTTGGACGACCGTTCAAATTCATTTTCCCCTAGTCGGAGGCTTTGAAATCAATGACGTCGGAAATTTCTGAGTTCCCAGTTGTTTTGAATGCGGCATTATAGTAAATGGCATTCTGAGATTAGGGAGTTTTCGCTTGTCAAACGTAAACAAACATGGCAGCCATCAAAGAATTTATCTGCTGTTAGCTTATCTGACACGCATTTCTTTTCTAAACAACATTACATTAGTTTCTTGTGCTCACCAGAGATATGGTATATTGTAAACTAGTCTAGCTGTTAGGTCGCTAACTCACGTTTTGGTTTTTGTCAGCGCAACCTGTTATTTAGACTGGTTTATGTTATGAGTTTGGCTGTGGATGTGTGTTCCGTGTGATGAATGGATGTTGTAGTTTGCATTTATCTTTTACAATAAAAAGGTAAAATTGAGGAATAAAGTTTAAGACCTTTATTTTCTATCAGTGCAAAAAAACATTTAGATGCTGTTCAGACAACAATGATGTTTAGACACATTTGTTGCTCTGTACGTTGTGTTGCTACTGTTCCAATCACATGAGATCGTACGCTGCATTGACCACTCAACAATGATCACAAATATGTGATCGTACGCATCAAAGGGTTATGAAGCATATACCTACGTAGTACCCCAGCACAGTTGAGCTAGTCACGTGTTTGTTTTTAAAAAGCACAATAGGAGAAAGCTGGAGCAGATGTGTCCAGCTATGTATTGACAGGGGTCTCGTTTTATATTGAAAGTACAACAGTCTTTTTTTGCTTCAATATAGTGATCAGGGACGTGCAACTATAGTTTTCCTTCACAGAAAATACATTAGTGCAACACATTCGGCAGAAAATAGCTTCATTTTCATCAGATGACAACAGAAGTACAACGCTATCATTTCTAATGATTAAGTCTATTATAGAAATAATGTAGCCAGCTACATTTCCTAATGTCTTAAAGTACATTTTACCAGAGGCTGGCCTGCTACACCAAGAGAATAAGCTACACAGTCGTGGTGCTATTAAAAGTGGTAGGTGAACAGCACAGGAGGCTGGTGGCACCTTAATTGGGGAGAACGGGCTTGTGGTATTGACTGGTGCAGGAATAAGTGGAATTGTATCAAATACATGGTTCAGCTGTCTGATGCAACTCCATTTGCTCCATTCCAGACAATATTATGAGCCAGTCTCCCCTCAGCAGCCTCCTGTGGTAAACATGTCTCATCTGTAAAATTTTGGTTAAAAGACAAACAATATAACACATTACATTTGACTAGTAATACATTTATTGTTCAAGAAACATTAAAGTCCGCTCATCCGTTTTTTTTATAGAAGCAAATATTTTGGCTGGTAAGATATCTGAGTGGCTGGTATATTTTAAAATCTACCCGTCACAGTGGCTAGTGGAACCAAAAGAACATTTTAGGCCTTGCGCCACACCCTCCAATGAACCATCAAATAAGCAACCCATCAATAAAGTACCAAGATCAAATCCTACTACACCGGGTCTAACGCTCGTCGGATGTGGCTATTATCACAGATTATAAAGGGAAACCCAGCCGCTAGTTGCCCAGTGACGTGAGCCTACCAGACGAGCTAAATACCTTTTATGCTCACGTTGAGGCTAGCAACACTGAACCATGCATGAGAGCAACACTGAACCATGCATGAGAGCACCAGCTGTTCCGGGTGAATGTGTGATCACACTCTCCGTAGCCGATGTGAGTAAGGACCTTTTAAACAGGTAAACATTCAAAAGACCGCAGGGCCAGACAGATTACCAGGTTGCCTACTCAAGAGCATGCGCTGACCAACTGGAAAGTGTCTTCACAGACATTTTCAACCTTTTCCTGACCCAGTCTGTAATAACTCCATGTTTCAAGCAGACCACTATAGTCCCTGTGCCCAAGAAAGCCACGGTAACCTGTCTAAATGACTATCCGGCGATATTGAAGCACTCACATCTGTAGCCATGAAATGCTTTGACAGGCTGGTCATGGCTCATAAACACAATCAACCCAGACACCCTGAAACCACTCCAATTCATATGCTGCCGCAACAGATCGACAGGTCACGCAATCTCTATTGCAATCCACACTGCTCTTTACTATCTGGACAAAACAAACACCTATGTGAGAAAGCTGTTCATTGACTACAGTTAAGCGTTCAACACCATAGTGCCATCCAAGCTCATCACTAAACTAAGGACCCTGGGATTAAAAACCTCCCTCGCCTGGACGTCCTGATATCCTCACCTCCTGGGGGTGGCCTAAGCAACAAAATCTCAGTAGTGCGTGCCTACTCCCTTCCTGTACTCTCTGTTTACCCACGACTGCATGGTCACACAGGATTCAAACTAGAGGTCGACCGATTAATCGGAATGGCCGATTAATTAGGGCCGATTTCAGGTTTTCATAACAATCGGAAATCTGTATTTTTGGGTGCCGATTTGCCTATTTTTTTTATTTTTTACACCTTTATTTAGTATTTTTACCTAGGCAAGTCAGTTAAGAACACATTCATATTTTCAATGACTGCCTAGGAACGGTGGTCAATAGTTAACTGCCTCGTTCAGGGGCAGAAAGACAGATTTTCACCTTGTCAGCTCGGGGGATCCAATCTTGCAACCGTATAGTTAACTAGTCCAACGCAATAACGACATGCCTCTCTCTCGTTGCACTCCACAAGGAGACTGACTGCCTGTTACGCAAATGCAGTAAGCCAAGGTAAGTTGCTAGCTAGCATTAAACTTATCTTATAAAAACAATCAATAATAATCACTAGTTAACTACACATGGTTGATGATATTACTAGATATTATCTAGTGTGTCCTGTGTTGCATATAATCTGACTCAGCATACAAGTATCTAAGTTTTATTTTTTAATTTTAACCTTTATTTAACCAGGTAGGCTAGTTGAGAACACGTTCTCATTTACAACTGCGACCTGGCCAAGATAAAGCATAGCAGTGTGAGGTTGAACAGGCTGGTAATAGGGGTTGCGTCAATGGAGGCAGATAGTTTCAGAAATAGAGGGTCCAGATTGTCAAGACCAGCTGATTTGTACGGGTCCAGGTTTTGCAGCTCTTTCAGAACATCTGCTATCTGGATTTGGGTAAAGGAGAAGCTGGGGAGGCTTGGGCGAGTAGCTGCGGGGGGGGGGGCAGAAGTTGGCGCGTAAACATTCATTCAAACAGCACTTTCCTGCATTTTGCCAGCAGCTCTTCGTTGTGCGTCAAGCATTGCGCTGTTTATGACTTCAAACCTATCAACTCCAGAGATGAGGCTGGTGTGACCGAAGTGAAATGGCTGGCTAGTTAGCGCGCGCTAATAGCGCTTCAAACTTCACTCGCTCTGAGCCTTAGGGTGGTTGTTTCCCTTGCTCTGCATGGGTAACGCTGCTTCGATGTGGTGGCTGTTGTCATTGTGTTGCTGGTTTGAGCCCAGGGAGGAGCGAGAAGAGGGACGGAAGCTGTACTGTTACATTGGCAATACTAAAGTGCCTATAAGAACATCCAATAGTCAAAGGTTAATGAAATACAAATGGTATAGAGGGAAATAGTCCTATAATAGCTACAACCTAAAACTTCTTACCTGGGAATATTGAAGACTCATGTTAAAAGGAACCACCAGCTTTCATATGTTCTGAGCAAGGAACTGGAACGTTAGCTTTCTTACATAGCACATATTGCACTTTTACGTTCTTCTCCAACACTTTGTTTTTGCATTATTTAAACCAAATCGAACAGGTTTCAATTTATTTCATTGATGTATTATATTAAGTTAAAATAAGTGTTAATTAAGTATTGTTGTAATTGTCATTATTACAAATAAAAAATATAAAACATTTAAATCGGCCGATATCGGCGTTTGAAAAATCGGTATCGACGTTGAAAAATCATAATCGGTCGACCTCTAATTCAAACACCATAATTAAGTTTGCCAACTACACAGCGGTGGTAGGCTTGATCACCGATGACGTGACAGCCTACAGGGAGATGGTCAGTGACCTGGCAGTGTGGTGCAAGGACAACAACAACAACAACCTCTCTCTCAACAAGACAAAAGGAGCTGATCATGGACTACAGGAAATGGAGGGCCAAGCACACCCCCATCCACAGGGCTGTAGTGGAGCAAGTTGAGAGCTTAAAGTTTCCCTGTGTCCACACACGCACCAACAGTCAAGAAGAGGGCATGACAACGCCTCTTCCCCCTCAGGTGGCCGAAAAGTTTTAGCGTGGGCCCCCAGATGCTCAACAACGTTCTACAGCTACATCATTGAGAGCATCTTGACTTTGCTGCAGCACTGCTTGGCATGGCAACTGCTTGGATTCCGACCATAAGGTGCTACACAGGGTAGTGTGTACAGCCCAGTACATCACTGGAGCCAAGCTCCCTGCCATCCAGGATCTCTATACCAGGCGGTGTCAGACTCTTCTCTCTGCTAATGCATGGAAAGCGGTACGGATGCAACAAGTCTGGGAAAAACAGGACTCTGAACAGCTTCTACCCAAGCCATAAGATAGTTAACAAATCGGTACCCGGACAATTTGACTAACTCATCACATATGCTGCTGTTAGTTTATTATCTATACTGTCACCCTAGTCACTTTATGCCATCCTATTTGTACATATCTACCTCAACTACCTAGTACCCATGCACATCGACGTGTTTATAGCCAAGTTATCGTTACTCATTGTGTATTTATTCCTGATGTTATCCCCCCTCTCTCTCTGCATTGTTGGGAACAGCCCATAAGTAAGATTTTCACTGTTAATCAGCACGGACAAAACACTTTATTTGATATCCTAACAAAACAGGCATAAAAACCATATGGGAAAAATGAATGTGATGAAAAAAAAAGAGTTAACACACAGACGCTCCAATTACTACACTGCTATCACACAATTTCCAACCCTAGGGAAATAGCATTAAGACAGTCACCCCAAGTGAGTCCGACAACACAAATGTGGGGGTCTGGCTCATCATGGACTATACTGACTGTGCAGCAAGCATGTTTGCTAGGTGAGACAGACCATTCGTTACTGTTTATACAAAAACATTGTACTATTTTATTAGCTAATACATCTGGGGGTGATTGACAAAAAAGTAGTTAAAAAACCTGCGGGGTTTGAGCTTGCACATCCACATTTCCCTACATAACAAACGTTAGCTAGCTGGTTAGCAATGCTTTACCCTTTTTAATACCGAATATACATTTCAGAAATACTTTTCCTACCTGGTCATTGTCCTCTTCAGCAGCTCTTTTCTTCGCACTCTTTACTTTAGCTTTACTCATGGTTCCGTTTTTCTGTGATTCTAGAGTTACAGTAGGCATGCTTCTTGTACATCAACAGCCGAACATGTGGGATTCCGAAAGAGGTCAAAGTTGAAAGTTGAGAGCGTTTTAAAACTGCAATTTTCTAAAGCGATTAAAAACATGGGTCTGTAATTATTTCATAATAGATAATTACATAATGTTATAGCTCAAATTAATTACCGTAAATATGCTGCAAATGTATAGGGTCTGAAAAAATTGGAGGTCAAAGTTTAAAGGTACATTTTTGTGTATTTCATATATTTTATTTCATCTTGTGTTATATTATTATATAATCAACAGTAGTACTATTAAGGCATTTAATTCATGACACTTTGGTTGTTTTTGGTGGACATTTGTTTTCCTCCCTGATGAGGTCACAAAATGGCGACCACCATGCGCCTGTGCAATGGCCTTTCTCTACGCAGTTGTTTAGATTTGTCGATTTGATGGATACTTCCACTTATAATAGTTTCTCAATTAGCTAAAAGTCTTCGAAATATTTTTGTTTGTGTTAAGATAAGAAGAATTTCCAAAGAAATTGCATAGTTGTTACAGCAAAGATTGCGCTGTGTTTTGGATTTTCTTTTCTCTGGAGTTCTCATCCCTTGTTGGCTATTTTGGGAGTTTATCAACTTTTCAAGCGATTCTTGTCATTTTCGTTGATAATGGAGTTTCACGTTGGTGGGTCTGTTGGGGTCGTTGTCAGTGGGAATAACGTACCTGCATTTCTCACAAAACTTTGGACTCTTGTTGAGGATCCTGACACCGATCCTCTAATCTGCTGGAGCCCAGTGAGTTAGCTAGCGAACGTTACTAATGCTAACTAACCTACTACCTAGCTGCTGGACACCTTACTTTGTATATCGACTTGGTTCACTTTCTAGACATTTGCTATCTAAATGTCATTCAATATGTTAGCTAACTATCGGGACATAATTTAACACAGACACCGTTAACTATAACTAGCTAACTATATGATAAACCACATCAGTTAGCCTTGGTAGCTAGCTTGCAAACCAGATTATACGAGTTGGTTGGACTGAGTCAGAAAGATGTTACGAACCAGCTAACTAGTTATCTAGCCAACTTAATTTGGTCAAATGTGAAGGTGACACGTTTGTCTGGGCAGCAACTGCCAGGGGAGCTTCGTGGTCGGTGCATTGGTCATTCCAAGCTTCAGCTGTTGCTGGGTGTCAATTATCGTTAGCTGGCTAGCTATGTTAGCAATCCCTGTCTGCAGCCAGCTAATTTGGGGAACTCTGGACACAGCAACTAGCGGTTTGTGTCAAACAGCCATGCAAACAAAACCAGACATTCATTGAAACTAGCTAGCATGGTTATGAGAAAAGGGGGTGTGAGAAAAGGGGGGTGTGGCTCTATAACAAATTTGAGAAATGGATGATGAATATGTGTATCATGCCGCTGTTGCATTGTCTGTGTGGCAATTTGACAGCCTTTTTCCAGACATTGCTAGCAACTATTTTATTTATATTTTTTATTCGCTACCCCACCATGTTAAACTAAAAGCGATGTTATCAACGGCCAATGTTTACTTTTTTAATTGGGACTATGACATAATTGCAAACCAGTCTGACAGTACTTTTGACAGTATTTCAATCTGAAGGAAGAAGCTATGGTTTGAAGTGACTGAAATTCATCAAATGTATTACAAAATTATTGCCTGATAACGTCCTATGATCTTCTGTGTAGAAAAAAAAGCATAATTAACTACGTTTCCAACCAACCTTTGTGCTAGTAATATACACAACAGATATTATTTTTTGCCAAAGGCCTGTTGGAAACATTTGTGGGTGAACTTTGCCACTGGAGACAAAACACGCTAGAGAAGGTGGAATCTTTTTGTCGGAAAAATCTATTATGTGAGAAATGTCAGTGAACTCTTATGGGCTGATAATATTCATCATATCGAAGTAAACTTGGAGTCACGCAATGACATGTATGGTCCTCCCACTATGATTAGTTGGGAAAGCATGTAGTTTATTAGGCTACAGATTAAATGAACTTCACAGGGTGGTGAAAGTGCAAGGTGATGAGCGTGATGCCCCTTTCCAATAAACATTGAGGGTCTTATTCTGGTGACATGATCATCTAGGCTTGGCTGCCGTTTGACAATCTCATCATGTAGACTATACATGCACTGTGTCTGCGAGCTGTTGGCTAGAATGCATGTGCTAATACTACAGTGGGCATATTCGCTATTAAATGTAAAGTTTATATTTTTAATCTGTACGTACAGGGCATTGGGAAAGTATTCAGTCCCCTTGACTTCTTCCACATGTTAAATTACAGCCTTATTTGAAAATCTGCATACAACAACCCATAATGATGAAGCAAAAATATGTTTAGAAATGTTGGCAAATTTAGTACATTTATAAACTGATATCACATTTACATAAGTATTCAGACCTTTTACCCATTACTTTGTTGAATCACCTTTGGCAGTGATTACAGCCTGGAGTCTTCTTGGGTATGATTCAACAAGTTTGGCACACCTGTATTTGGGGAGTTTCTCCTATTCTTCTCTGCAGATCCTCTCAAGCTCTGTCAGGTTGGATTTGGGAGCGTCGCTTCACATCTATTTTCAGGTCAATTGGGTTCAAGTCCGGGCTCTTGCTGGGCCACTCGAGGACATTCAGAGACTTGTCACGAAGTCACTCCTGCGTTGTCTTGGATGTGTGCTTAGGGTTGTTGTCCTGTTGGAAGGTGAACCTTCGCTCCAGTCTGAGGTCCTGCTGAGTGCTCTGGACTTGGTTTTCGTCAAGGATCTCTCTGTACTTTGCTCTGTTAATCTTTCCCTCGATCCTGACTAGTCTCCCAGTTCTGCCTCTGAAAAACATCCCCTTAGCATGATGATGCTGCCACCATCATGCTTCACCGTAGGGATGGTGCCAGATTTCTTCCAGACGTGACGCTTGGCATTCATGCCAAATAATTCAATCTTGGTTTCATCAGGCCAGAGAATCTTGTTTCTCATGGTCTGAGAGTCTTTACGTGCCTTTTGGCAAAATCCAAGTGGGCTGTCATGTGCCTTTTACTGAGGAGTGCCTTCCGTCTGGCCACTAACATAAAATCTGGATTAATAGAGTGCTACAGAGATTATTTTTCTTCTGGAAGGTTCTCCCATCTCCACAGAGGAACTCTGGAGCTCTGTCAGAGTGACCATTGGGTTCTTGGTCATCTTGACCAAGGCCATTCTCCCCCGATTGCTCAGGTTGGCCGGACGGACAGTTCTAGGAAGAGTCTTTGTGGTTCCAATCTTCTTCCATTTGAGAATTATGGAGGCCACTGTTCTTGTGGACCTTCAATGCTACAGACATTTTTTGGAACCCTTCCCCTGATCTGTGCCTCGACACAATTCTGTCTCGGTGCTCTAGGGACAATTCCTTCAACCTCATGGCTTGGTTTTTGCTCGGACATGCACTGTCAACTGTGGGACCTAATGTAGACAGGTGTGTGGCTTTCCAATTCATCTCCAATCAATTAAATTTACCTCAGGTGGATTCCAATCAAGTTGTAGAAACATCTCAAGGATGATCAATGGAAGCAGGACGAGTCTCATAGCAAAGGGTCTGAAATGTGCCTCCTCTGATTTTGGCACCTGCACTCTAACCAACAGTTTGCAGATACTCTGTGGGTAGTCAAGTCTACATTATGAGATTATTCATGCAAATATTTGTATTTGTCAGGCATAAATCATCATCCCACCAGAATCAGACCTTTGATATTCATTGGAAATGAGCATCAAGAACACGGTGCACTTTCACCACCCTGTGAAGTTCATCATAAATGATTTGATTTAGGTAATAAACTGCATGGTTCCAACCCCCTGTGATGGGGTCATACTATGTTGTAGCTTAAACCATTCAAAAGACTGAGCCACATTTGTAGGAAGAAAACAGAAACTGCTCTGTTTATTATAACTGCATCTAGTGGCTTTCGGAGGTTACTGATGTGACCCTGGTTCAATTATTATATATTTTTCCTGTAGTTTCTCTCGCGATTCCATTTTCAAATCAGGCGACCCCACATCACCCTAGTTTGGGAAACGTTGGGATAGACCATATGGTTCAAGAGAAAATATAGTAATGAATGAAAAAAGCATATAATCAACAATGGCATTATTTTCAATTAACTCTACCGCTCTTCCAACGATTGACTTTGGCACCAAAACATTAACAACAAAGACATATTGACATAGTCAAATAAATGTGTAAAAAATATATATAAACAAGGATATTTCATGCTAAAAGCCTCATTAAACACCAATGGTATTCACTAAGTTGGTTGTTTATATTTAGGATAATATTTTACAGCTTTGTCATTCAGTTTTAAAATCATATTATTTGATTATTGCTTATTTTACATTTGATAAGGCCACACAGGGCCAGAGACAATTAGACAGACGCCTGTGATAATCTGAAGTTTCCAAAAATTGTAATAAAGTTCCCCCAAAAAACTTGAAAGCTCTGGGTAGGAGAAAACCCTGCGTGTGCAGCCTCTCATGTCTATCCAAAAGCCTCCTCCTATATGTTCATGGCCTCTGATCCAAGCAGCTGACTTCTCTCAGCATCCATTTCCCAAAAATGAATAGATGGCTAAATAACAAACTAACATTCAGGCAAAACACTTCTATTCTCCTACACTGGACCATTTCACTTTTCCATCTGTTCAGCCCTTATTGCGTCATGATGCCCTCCCAGATTGTGTGAATGTCCCCAGAATATTCAGGTTATGTTCAAATAAATCAACTACATGTTGAACTACTAATTAGGATATCAATACAGGTATTGGAATGCTCTGCCTTTAAATGTTTCAGGGGGTTCTCTTTGTCTCTTTACATTGCCAATGTGGTATTTCATAATTATTCAACCTGTAAACCATTGCCAGAGACTCGCCATAGTCACAGAGTTTAGTTAGAGACTTTATCAGACCCAATGTTGTTTAGCTTTGTTGTAAGCCACCCAAGGCAGCTTAACCTAATTCTTAGTACATTCTCAGTACATAGGGCCTAGCTAAGGTAAACTGGGGTTGTGCGATTAATTCTTTAACTGTTAATGTTCTTCCTTTACAGAATGGCAACAGCTTCCATGTGTTTGATCAGTGCCGATTCTCCAAGGAGGTGCTTCCCAAGTATTTTAAACACAATAACATGGCCAGCTTTGTGCGCCAGCTCAATATGTGTGAGTTGTCATTCATGTATTTAATACGTTAGGCATAGCAATGAAATCTTCATAGCAGCTTCATTTGATTTGCTTATACTTTTTATGTTTCTCCAGTTTAGCATTCTGTCCACAGAACTTTCACTTATCGGTTTTGGCTGTGCGGTAGATTCTGCAAATTATTTGCTTATATTGTAATGAGCCTTTAAATAGACTCAACCAAGGAATTATTTTTATTAGCGGCTATTTCTCAGAAGTTGAGGTAGATGCAACCACGTTTATTTTTCTGAAATCCTTGAGATTTTTTTGTTTCTTTGGTTTTGTAATCCACTTGCATGTTATTTATTAAGACTGAAAAGGCTAGGAGGATATGATTGCATACAGTGACTTAGAAATCAGCCTGTATTTTTTGTTTCTGAAACTTGCCTATGTAAATTTCACGTATCTCTAATAATTGAATGGTATGTCTTAGTCAAAACGGTGTTTTTTTCTTTCTACAGATGGCTTCCGCAAAGTAGTTCACATTGAGCAGGGCGGCCTGGTGAAGCCCGAGAAGGACGACACTGAATTCCAGCATCCCTACTTCCTTCGCGGACAAGAACATCTGCTGGAAAATATCAAACGGAAAGTTACCAATGTAAGTGCAAAATGATAAAGTTGATCATCGTGATATTTCTGATTCATGTATCATGCCCTTCTTCATACTCAACTCCAAACAGTTTTTTAAATAGGCTTTACATAGCCCAAACAGTATTAGTTAAGAAAGTATTACAAATATGTTACATTTATAGTCAGAACTATGTAGCCAACTCCCTGTAGAAAACACACATGGAAAGCCTCAGTAAAACTCCTCATAGAGAAACCTATTGGGATGCTCCTCAGACAGACAGCATGTCAGACCGACAGCATAAGCTCCCAGTGCATGGCCTGCTTGGCCTGATTTTTCTCTCTGCTCCCCTCCACTCCTGTGACAGATTGAGCTAATCTAGTGGTCTCTGTGGAGCCTGCCATCTGGGGATGGGTGGATTAGAGAAAGCAGGCCAGGGAGCTTGTAATCTGACGTTGCCGGACCCTTTAATGCAGTCACTTTCTGCTCCGCTCAGTCCACTGATTTACTGCTGTTTCCATCTGCACCTTGATATAGTCTGCCTCTGGCCAACTGACCAGTTCAGGCTAAAAACTGAATACCGAATCATACACTTTCATTGTGTTTCCATGATCTATCCCTCAGGGTTCAAGTCAGGGCCAAGGCCTACACTGAAGGCTTGTTTTTATCTCTTTCCCGCCTCCCTTTAACAGTTTGCGTTAACCATTTCGTCATGTTCTCCCTCCCCCTCAGGTGTCCAATGTTAAACATGATGAGCTTAAGATGAGCTCAGACGATGTCTCAAAAATCCTGACCAATGTGCAGCACATAAAGGGCAAGCAGGAGACCATAGACTCCCAAATCATCGCCATGAAGCAGTAAGTGAAACATTGAGGCACATTCTGATTCATATTGTGACTCATTCTCACGCGTATTGGACGGTTGACTCGACTTAACTAATAAATTGAAATGAACAAAATCAACAAAAGGTCTGACAAGTATAGTGCAAAGTATAACCCCCAAATACACATACAGTGCATTCGGAAAGTATTCAGACCCCTTGACATTTTCCAAATTTTGTTACATTTGAGTAAGGTTGTAACAATGCCCCATAATGGAAAAACAAAACAGGCTTTTAGATTTTTTTTCTGCCAATTTTTTCAAAATAAAAAAAACGATCACATTTACTTAAGTATTCAGACCCTTTACTCAGTACTTTGTTGAAGCACCTTTGATAGCGATTACAGCCTTGAGTCTTCTTGGATATGACGCTACAAGCTTGACACACCTTTATTTGGGGAGTTTCTCCCATTCTCTGCAGATCCTCTCAAGCTCTGTCAGGTTGGATGGGGAGCGTTGCTGCACAGCTATTTTCAGGTCCCTCCAGAGATGTTCGATCAGGTTCAAGGCCGGGTTCTTGCTGGGCCACTCAAGGACATTGACACTTGTCCTGAAGCCACTCCTGCGTTGTCTTGAGTGTGTTCTTAGTGTCGTTGTCCTGTTGGAAGGTGAACCCTCGCGCCAGATTGAGGTCCTGAGCGCTCTGGAGCAGGTTTTCATCAAGGATCTCTCTGTACTTTTCTCCGGTCATCTTTCCCTCGATCCTGACTAGTCCCTGCCACTGAAAACATCCCCACAGCATGATGCTGCCACCAGCATGCTTCACCGTAGGGGTGGTGCCAAGTTTCCTCCAGACGCTGGGTATTAAGACCAAAGAGTTCAATCTTGGTTTCATCAGATCAGAGAATCTTGTTTCTCATGGTCTGAGAGTCTTTCGGTGCCTTTTGGCAACTCCAAGCGGGCTGTCATGTGCCTTTTACTGAGGAGTGGTTTCCGTCTGGCCGCTGTACCATAAAGGCCTGATTGGTGGAGTACTGCAGAGATGGTTGTCCTTTTGGAAGGTTCTCCCATCTCCACAGAGGAACTCTGGAGCTCTGTCAGAGGGAACTTCATGTTCTTGGTCACCTCCCTGACCAAGGCCTTTTCCCCCCGATTGCCCAGTTTGGCTGGGCGGCCAGCCCTAGGGAGAGTCTTGGTGGTTCCAAACTACTTCCATTTAACAATGATGGGGACCTTCAATGCTGCAGATATTTTTGGGTACCATTCCCCCAGATCTGTGCCTTGACACAATCCTGTCTCTGAGCTCTACCTACAATTTCTTCGACCTCATGGCTTGGTTTTCGCTGTGGGAACTTATATAGACAGGTGTGTGGCTTTCCAATTAATCTCCAATCAATTTAATTTACCACAGGTGGACTCCTATCAAGTTGTAGAAACATTTCAAGGATGATCAAGGGAAGCCGGATGCACCTGAGCTTAATTTTGAGTCTCACAGCAAAGGGTCTGAATACTTATGTCAAGGTATTTCTGTTTTTTAATACATTTGCAAACATTTATAAAAAAAAAACTGTTTTCACTTTGTCATTATAGGGTATTGTGTGTAGATTGAGGACGTTTTTATTTATTTCATAAATTCAAGCCTGTAACGTAACTAAATGTGGAAAATTACTCGGAATACTTTCCGAATGCACTGTAAGTTAACAAACTTTTTATACATTTGAAAAAAATTCTGAACCTCTTTTTCACTTTTTCATTTTGGGGTATTGTGTGTTGATTCATGAGAATTTTTATTTGATCAATTTTAGAATAAGGCTGTAATGTAACAATGTGGAAAAAGTGAAGGGGTCTGAATACTTTTCGAAGGCACTGTAGATGCAACATTTTCAGAATTAACTGCCCCTTAAACGAGCCAAAAACGTTCCTACCCCAGCTTAGCCTCTGTTCCACACAATAAGATTCTCTCTCGTTCACGCTTTGCTGCTGTTTTGCTAAATTAGCGAGCATGTATATTGTGTCCCCATAGGGCTGCCGTAGCCTAGCATGCTGCATTAAGGCTGTGTCAACCAGTTTATTTTAAGCTAGTGATTAGGCTGCTAGAGACAAAATTCCTAGAGGCCTGTCAGAAGCTGAAGTATACATGCAGGAGTCAGTGTGCTGTTTGAATCCACAGAGCTGTCCTAAATTAACACATTCACGCTATTTTGTAAAACTCCGATTAAAGGCACACATCTAGTGGTGTAGAGTTTTTAATTGTGGTAGAACTGCAGCTGTAGAGAGTTGGACCTTCTGTTTTTAGTTTTTACCTGGTTGTGGTTTAGGATAGGTTCAGGGTTACTCTATGTGTACCTTTTCTGGATGACTTGATACGTTGTAGCCTGGGTACCAGTCTGTTTCTGCTCTAGCCTCTTGCTAACTCATTATGGAATTGCCATGTTTGACTTGACAATGGAGTAGGCAAATGCACAACCCAATCTGGGACCAGACTAGATCAATTGTGGTTCAGACTGAGTTCCATGTTTGTAGCAGTAATGATGTGGGGATAACTCATTGAGTTGTGTCATTGTACCTGTCTGGTTAGTTAGCGTGTCTACTCATTATAGATGTCTTGATGAAATGGGGTGCAAAGTTAAGTTCCCATTTTGTAACAGTTATAGGATAACCCATTGGGTTGTGTCAGTGCGCCTAACTCTGAGACAATATAATGGTGTTTCATGTTTCAGGACGCTTAGTCACCATTCTAAAACCGAGTGGCTCCTGTCATGCAGCTGGGATGATGTGGCTAGGCTGCACACCAGCTGCCTTTAGGCTGTCAGGGTGCTTGTCAGGCCCCACATAATTAATACAATCCTTCCTCCACACACACACAGACACACTTGGATTCTCCAGCTGGACCCTTGGACTCTTCATTGCCGCTGAGGGCTTTCTCTCCTGTCCCAAACATATGTTCACAAACCAGACTTTTTCTTCATGGTACCATGATGCAATGCGCAGGGCAGTTTTCATTATGACCTTATTCATCCTGTCCATCGGCACGGCATGACAGTCTCTCTCCGTGTCTCTCACTATGTCCTCTTAGAATAGGAGAGTGCAAGAAGATGTGATTATTTATCCAATCTATTTCATCCAACTTGCCTGTTCGATCCATACCTTCAAATTAAGATGTATCACTCAAACGATGAATGTCCATCACGCAAGGTGGGTGGCTCTCAATAAAACGAGACAAGAATCTCTCTTACTTATAAAAATGGATGCTTCTCTCTTACCATATTCCTTGTTATTTTCACACCTGCGCACCGCCCCTCTGACACTCAGAGAAATCTGACAGTCTGAAAAGTTATAGCTATGTTTCTGATTATCGGATGACTTTCACATGTTACATAATCCCTCTAACTATTGGTCAGTGGCGTTTCGGGAGGGGTCAGTGATGACCCTATCCACTTGGAGGCATCCACACCTGCCTCTATAAACCCTGTTCTGCCCCACAGGGAGGTCAGCACAGACAGTGGGCTTTTCTGGCGCAACCTTATACAGGGCAGGGTGAGTTTACAAGGCAGCAAGGACCACTGATAGTCTATAAACACAGATAGAGCACCTCTCTTTTCCATGTGGGAAGTTTGAGGGCCCTGTAGCACTCAGATGACACCCCCAGTACACACCTCCTTCAACCCTCGTTCAGTCTCTGTTTTATTACCACATCTGTGTACTGGAGGTTCTTAAGGTTAACATGCGTTACTCCATAACAATGCCAGGTTGTAAGGCCGAAGCTATGATAATCAGCTAATTAATGTTTCATTTTGTCCTCGAAAGCTAGGCCTACATGTTGATTGATTTTTCGGAGTTAGATCTTAATTTGACCAGTTTAGTCGCAGGAGTAAAATATTCCTGCACCAGAAGGATTTGATTATGAATGAATACAAAAATAATACATTTCTAAAAGGAAATTATTTTGATAGGTTACATTAGGCTATGGATTTTCATTGATGCCTACGGGTTACACTTGTGTGTCGTAGTGGGGACCAATATATCTATCTTGTGTTTATTATAGGGTAGGAAGCATGCTTTCACTCACCAAAGTAACAGTGTGGTCAAAGACTTAGTAACTTAGTTGTCGTCACGATCTGGTTACCTATAACTACAAACATGGTTATGTTTTAGTGTTGTTACATATTTATTCACTTATTACCGTATATCTTCGGAACTACCCACAATGCACTATTTCTCAACGTCATATGGCGAACCGGTGCTACCTAGCTAGCTCCAGCTGGCTAACATTAGCTACTAGCCATGTTAGCATGTAATTGTATTCCAAACCAAGTATTAGTGTACATAGTAGCTCACCAGCACTACCGTTCAAAACTTTGGGGTCACTTCGAAATGTCCATGTTTTTGAAAAGAAAGCAATTTTTGTTGTCCATTTAAAATAACATCAAATGTCTCAAAAATACAATGTAGACATTGTTAATGTTGTAAATGACTATTGTAGCTGGAAACGGCAGATTTTTTATGAAATATCTACATAGGCGTACAGAGGCCCATTATCAGCAACCATCACTCCTGTGTTCCAATGGAACGTTGTGTTAGCTAATCCAAGTTAATCATTTTAAAAGGCTAATTGATCATTAGAAAACCCTTTTGCAATTATGTTAGCACAGCAGAAAACTGTTGTTCTGATTAAAGAAGTAATAAAACTGTCCTTCTTTAGACTAGTTGAGTATCTGCAGCATCCGCATTTGTGGGTTCGATTACAGGCTCAAAATGGCCAGAAACAAAGAACCTTCTTCTGAAACTCATCAGTCTTCTTGTTCTGAGAAATGAAGGTGAGAAATTGCCAAGAAACTGAATATCTCATACATACTCCCTTCACAGAACAGCGCAAACTGCCTCTAACCAGAATAGAAAGAGTGGGAGGCCCTGGTGCACAACTGAGCAAGAGGACAAGTACATTAGAGTGTCTAGTTTGAGAAACAGACGCCTCACAAGTCCGCAACTGGCAACTTCATTAAATAGTACCTGCAAAACACCAGTCTCAACGTCAACAGTGAAGAGGCAACTCCAGGATGCTGGCCTTAAAATGATAAACTTGGATTAGCTAACACAACGTTCCATTGGAACACAGGAGAGATGGTTGCTGATAATGGGCCTCTGTTCACCTATGTAGATATTCCATAAAAAATCTGCCATTTCCAGCTACAATAGTCATTTATAACATTAACAATGTCTACACTGTATTTCTGATTAATTTGATGTTATTTTAATGGACCAAAAAATAGCTTTTCTTTCCTAAACAAGGACATTTCTAAGTGACCCCAAACTTTTGAACCGTAGTGCACATTCACTCAAGAAACCATGCAAATTAATACAAAAAACCTTGTTGATTAAAGTGAGCGGATTGGTTTAGAGAACTGCTTATGCTAATAACATTATTTGATAACTGATTAGCTGGCGTTAAGTATTTCCTAAACTTTGGTTTACTTAATGTGGCTATAACCTAGGTGTTGATAGCAACTGGCGGACTCAAGCAGTACTAACATAACGTTAGCAGGCTAGTAGGGCTAACGTTGACAGGCTAGTTGGCTAGCAACCTTGCAAGCTGAATTTTAACAATAAAATCTAAGTATTTGCTTCTAAGTTAATTGAATGTTATTTAAACCAGTACTTTTGATGCTTATTCTAATGCAAATCCACATGTTGAATGTGGTTACGTTTATGCTACCTACCCTTTAACCTATGTAAAACGACAGTTGTTGATGTATGGCAGCAATGTAGATACATTTTTGAATGTAGTAGGATCTACAGTTGTAGGACATGTATTCTGTCTGGTGCTTTAACATTTGATCGAGGGAGAACTGCGGGTTTTCAGTGAAGTTATGTAAATCACAAGGCTCATTTGAATTTCCTGCGGCTGAGTGATCAAATTGAGATATTACATCTATAGTTTAATTTGCACTTTTTTAGAGCCACCTTAGTCAAGACATAAGACTAAAATGCTAATCAAACCCTGAAATATATACATTTATATTCTGATTATTGTGGCAGCACCAGGTCATTCCTGGTACATTTCAATGTACTTGGAAACTGAAGGTGATTCTGAAATCTTCATCTTGTCATGGAGCCAGAATAATCAATCTGACATAAGTCATCAAGGTGTTGTCTAGCCTGGTTCCATAAATGTTTGCTCTGTCTTGCCAACTCCAGTGGGACAGAGACCATAAGAGATTACAGGACAGCACAAACATATCTGGGTCCAGGCTAGGTTTTGTCTGAGTCCAGGGCATGCAATTTAATGTGAGCCATGTGTATGGACAATGGATGAATCAGGCCCATGAGCACACCCACAAAGCAGCTTAACCATAGTCTGGGGAGCCAGGCTTTAAGAGCCAGGTGGAGGGGCAGGGTCTTTATAGACTGCACTAAAAAAGCTGAATAAACACAGTGCGCTAAGATCTTTCAATAGCCATTAACTTAACAAAATAAACTGCCTCAACTATTCCTCAAATCTTTACCAGTACTGTAAAAAATCTGCTGTGCCTCGTTAGGCATGCCACAGTATGGGGGGCTCTTAAAGATTAGGGTCTAAGCCCTTGCCCTCCTGCCCTTTGCCCTTCCCCCATCTTGGCTACATGTACTGTGTAGTTTTAGATCAGTTAGGGATGACGTGCTGTTCTGAGATTGGTTAGTCATTCTTTGATTTATTTCAAAACATGCGTTGCAGCTGGTTATTAGGCTATTCAAATGATGTATGAAGAAACATCACCATGTCAAGGACTGATGTCATTGTAGCAAGCGTCCATGACATTACCCAAAGAGGATGTCATGGGTTTGGGAATGGAAGGCAAATGATTAGTTGGCCTAATTGGGCATCAGTTGAATATGCGGTCCTTTGTGGCTCAGTTGGTAGAGCATGGTGCTTGTGGGTTCGATTCCCATGGGGGACTAGAATGAAAAAAGTATGAAAGTGTATGCACTCTGGATAAGAGTGTCTGCTAAATGACTAAAATGTGTAATATATTTGCCATTTGTGGCATTCAATTTAAAATAATGATTAACTGATCTGTAAACGAGTATCCCCTTTGTCTTTCCAGTGAGAATGAAGCTCTGTGGAGGGAGGTGGCCAGCCTCAGACAGAAACACGCCCAGCAACAGAAAGTCGTCAACAAGGTAAAAGACAGTCACGGTACCTGCCACTGCTCTGACCACGCAGAACATGGGGTTGGGTCTTCTATGCTATGGCAACATAGTAATTCATGTGATAACATGTGGTCCTTGGTGAAGCATGGTGCTTGTAACGCTAGGGTAGTGGGTTCGATTCCACCCATACGTAAAATGTATGGCACACCTATATTTGTGGAATTTCTCCCCTTCTCTGCAGATTCTCACAAGCTCTGTCAGGTTGGATGTTGAGTGTCACTGCACTGCTATTTTCAGGTCTCTCCAGAGATGTTCAAGTCCAGACTCTGGCTGGGCCACTCAAGGACATTCATAGACTTGTGCCGAAGCCACTCCTGCATTGTCTAGGCTGTGTGCAGGTCGTTGTCCTGTTGGAAGGTGAACCTTCGCCTCAGTCTGAGGTCCTGAACACTCTCGAGCAGATTTTCATCAAGGATCTCTTTGTATTTTGCTCCGTTCATCTTTACCTAGATCCTGACTAGTCTCCCAGTCCCTGCCATTGAAGAAAATCCCCACAGCATGATGCTGCCACCACCATGCTTCACCGTAGGGATGATGCCAGGTTTCCTCCAGACGCTGGGTATTAAGACCAAAGAGTTCAATCTTGGTTTCATCAGATCAAAAAATCTTGTTTCTCATGATCTGAGAGTCTTTCGGTGCCTTTTGGCAAACTCCAAGCGGGCTGTCATGTGCCTTTTACTGAGTGGCTTCCGTCTGGCCCCCCTACCATAAAGACCTGATTGTTGGAGTGCTGCAGAGATGGTTGTTCTTCTAGAAGGTTCTCCCATCTCCACAGAGGAACTCTGGAGCTCTATCAGAATGACCATTGGGTTCTTGGTCACCTACCTGATCAAGGCCCTGCTCCCCCGATTGCTCAGTTTGGCTGGGCGGCCAGCTCTAGGAAGAGTCTTTGTGGTTCCAAACTTCTTCCATTTAACAATGATGGGGACCTTCAATGCTGCAGATATTTTTTGGTACCCTTCCCCAGATCTGTGCCTTGACACAATTCTGTCTCTGAGCTCTACCTACAATTCCTTCGACCTCATGGCTTGGTTTTTGCTCTGACATGCACTGTCAACTGTGGGACCTTATATAGGCAGGTGTGCAACTTTCCAATTCATCTCCAATCAATAGAATTTACCACAGGTGGACTCCAATCAAGTTGTAGAAACATCTCAAGGATGATCAATGGAAACATGCACCTGAACTCAATGTCGAGGCTCATAGCAAAGGGTCTGAATACTTATGTAAATAAGGTATTTCTGTTTTTTTTATATTTAATCAATTAGCAGAAATGTCTAAACCTGTTTTCACTTTGTCCTTAATCCATTTTACAATAAGGCTGTAATGTAACAAAATGTGTAATAAGTCAAGGGGTCTGAATACTTTCCCGGATGCACTGTATATATATTATAACACTTGGATTGTGTCCTAGACTTGTTTGTCATCGTCAATGATTCTGAATGTGTGTACTTGCACGTATTTTTCGGCCATTGAAATCCTCCTAAATGTTTATTTCCTTTTTTATTTATTTTTATATTTTATGAACAGTACAAAACATACATATACCAATGACAACATTGTAGAAACATCAACTCGCAGACCAACTAGCGCCCCCGTCTCCAGCACCAGCATCACTTTCCTCCACATGGACTGAAACGGCACCATTTTGTATCTCTCCGTAGCCCACACACTTTCAATATTTAAATAATACATCATTCGAGTTTTCCATTGTATCAATGATGGCGGATTGATTTCCAAGTTTTTAGTATACGTTGTTTCAAGATGAGTGATGAGAAGAGCATCACCCAACCCATTGGATATCTCACGACATCCCTATATGGCATGTCTTGAAATATGCAGACAGACGGATTAAAAGTAAGTTTACATTGTAATACCAACTTTCTAGCCCCGCCCACAACTTCCGGAGACTATAGCATTCCCAGAGAGCATGGATTATTGAGTCATTAATAGTTTTACACTTAAGACATGACTCTGCTGTTGTGCTGTATCATCTGTGCATTTTGTCTCTTGTATAATTAACATTGGTTTATACTGGATTAAGGGTACATTGTTGTTAAATGTAGATTTTGTTAGTTATGCTCCAACTCTCTCCCTCCATCTTGTGCCAACATCAGTTCTCCTGAAGTCTTGGTTCCAGTAGTTTATATTATTTTCTAAGAGATTGTCAGTTGGATATGCTCTCTGCAAGGTTTTGTATATCTTCCCTATCGTATGAATAGCCCTTTCTGTCTCAAATACGATTCCCTCAAGGTTGCTCTAATGTCCAACACATTTCTAATCCAAATTTTGTGATATGTAACTCTTATGTTGCATGTATTTGATACTATCTACATTGGTCTGTCCAAAATTACTTTTTAATTCTGTCATGGAAATGAATGTATTTCCTGTTACCATGTCTTTTACAATTGCTATGCCTTTAGTTTTCCATGTGGACCAATTTATCAGTGAATTGTGAAAAGCTATCCAAGGAATGTTCCATAGGGTTGTGTTTTTAGGAAGTCACATTGGATCTTGTAGAATACTTTCATTTTCTTCCATGTTGTTACAGTGTTTTTAACTATGAAGTTGTTAATGTTCTTAGCTTTATCCTTTGAAAATAGACATGTAAAAATATTCTGGGGATGAGCATCCACTTCTTCAATATGTACCCATTGTTCCTTTTTAGTGCTTTTAACTATATGTCACACGTAAAAGCCTTGGGTATCGAGTTTATACTATTCCAAATCTGGAAGGTTAAAACCACCCTCAGACTTAGGAAGATGTAAAACTTTCATTTTCATTCTATTAATTGTATTATACTGAGCAGTTGTTGGCTGCCTTTCCTTTTAATCTGCGGTCCAACTCATCCAAAACTGTCTCAGTTGGTTTGAGGTTAGGTGATTGTGGAGGCCAGATCATCTGATGCAGCACTCCATCACTCTCCTTGGTCAAATAGCCCTTACACAGCCTGGAGGTGTGTCGCTTCATTTTTCTGTTGAAAAACAAATTATAGTCTCACTAAGTGCAAACCAGATGGGATGGCGTATCGCTGCAGAATGCAGTGGTAGCCATGCTGTTTGTGTGCCTTGAATTGTAAATAAATCACAGACCGTGTCACCATCAAAGCACCATCACACCACCACCACCTCCTCCATGCTTCAGGGTGGGAACCATACATGCGGAGATCATCTGTTCACCTACTCTGTGTCTCACAAAGATACGGTGGTTGGGACCCAAAATCTCAAATCTGGATTCATCAGACCAAAGGACAGATTTCCAGCGGTCTAATGTCCATTGCTCGTGTCTCTTCTTATTATTGGTGTCCTTTAGTAGTGCTTTCTTTGCAGCAATTCGACCATGAAAGCCTGATTCATGCAGTCTTTTCTGAACAATTGACGTTGAGATGTGTCTGTTACTTGAACTCTGTAAAGCTTTTATTTGGGCTGCAATTTCTGAGGCTGGTAACTCTAACATGCTGACCATACCGCTTGCACGCGCATGTTGATATTGTCCACCCACACCAGATGCAATCAGGACACGCAGGTTGAAATATCTAAATGAACTCTGAACCAACTATATTCATTTGTGGACAGGTCGAAAAGCATTAAACATGTACTGCAATTTAGCTAGCTAGCTAGCTTGCTGTTGCTACTGTAGCTAATTTGTCCTGGGATATAATCATTGGGTTGTTATTTGACCTGATGCACAAGGTCCTCTAATCTGACGATTAATCCACAGATAAAATGGTGAACCGAGTTCATCTCTAATTATCTCTCTTCCTTCAGGCTTCTTCTTCTTTTGACTTTTTATGGTGGTTTGCAACCAACTTTAAGGTGCATTACCACCACCAACTGGGGTGTGGACCTCAGTTCATCTTTCATTCACCCACGTGGGTATATGCTCCGAAAAACCAATAAGGAGATGGGAGAGGCAGGACATGCAGCGCATCAAGCGTCACAAATAGAACCAAGTTTTATTTTGGCTCCTGGCTACGCAGACGTTAAAATATAACACATTTCTTGGTATTTTTAGGGCTATCTTCTGTATACCAACCCTACCTTGTCACATCACAACTGATTTACTGAAACGTATTAATTTGTGGAATTTCTTTCCTTCTTAACTTTTAACAAGGCACACCTGTTAATTGAAATGCATTCCAGGTGACTACCTCATGAAGCTGGTTGAGAGAATGCCAAGAGTGTGCAAAAATGTCATCAAGGCAAAGGGTGGCTACTTTGTAGAATTTCAAATTATATAAAATATATTTTGATTTGTTTAACACTTTTTTGCTTACTACATGATTCCATATATGTTATTTCATAGGTTTGTTGTCTTCACTATTATTCTACAATGTGGAAAAATCCTAGGTGTGTCAACTTTTGGTACTGTATTTTTTGATAATATAATCTAGACAGTCAAGGTGAATTTAGAGTTTTTTTAAACAATGAATTTGATATTGTGTTTGAGCAACAAAAAAACACAGCACTAGCCATGGCAAAATGCATAGAGTTGCAGGAAATTAGCTTTAAAACTCCAAAAATGTCTCTCAGCCCCATGGAGAAATGTGTAGAATTGCAGAGAGTTGGCTTAAAAATGCCCCAAAATGCCCCGGCCGGGCAAACTGCCCATCGCCGCGCCCACCACCTAAGCCCTTTTTTAAAAATCCAGAATCAACCCTGTACAGTCATTGCATTGTTATCTGGGTGTATATGTGGATTTTAAATTGTCTAATAAATCAACCAATCATCTCCTGCTAACTAGAGCTGGGACGATAAACCGAACGTTGACACAGACCGTACCAACCATTTTCTAACGGTTCAATTGATAGTTAAAGCATTCAAACTATTAGTAGACGTTATAAGGGTACGGCAATATACAAAAGTAGGCTAACCGGTGCAAATTTTATGTTAGAAATGTATACTTCTATTTATCGTGAAATTTGCCAATATCACCCAGCTCTACTGCTAACTGTGTCTGTCTCCCACAGCTCATCCAGTTCCTAGTGACCCTGGTGCAGTCCAACAGAGTCCTGGGGATGAAGAGAAAGATGCAAGTCATTTAACATTGCTACCGCACATTCAGTCAAATAGTGAACCAGTAAAGGGTTGTGAGTGTTTGACTCTTGTCTTGTGTCTCCTCTCTATGGAACGACTAAAGTCCCCTGATGCTGAATGACAGCAGCTCTGCCCACTCCTTGCCCAAGTTCAGCAGGCAGTACTCTCTGGAACATCTTCAGGCCTCGCTGCAGGGCTCGCCTGCTATCTCCGTGAGTTCAGCATCACCGGGAACCTAGCCGAGCTTGGCACCTCCCTGTGGTAGAAGTGGAACTCGGGCTGAGTGAATTCACAGTTGATGCTATTGCTTACAGCTGTACTTTACAATTGAGTTATGATATGGACAACTTGATTTGTAAGGCATGTTTTGATGTAGGCTAGTGAGGTAAGTACACAAAATGGTGACAATCTCCAGAAAAGACTTCATCAGTCACAGATGTCTAATTCATATCTCAGACCTGAGGACTTACTGTAAGTCACTTTTAAATGTATTGGTCTTTTAACCAGACAGAGGTAAGATAGTTCATTCAGAGGTGTGGTCGCTGGAGCGCCACTAAGAAAGGTGTATTGTTATTGAGCTTGTGTTACGCATCTGAACTTGTTAGAGGGCCTCCCGAGGGGCCCAGTGGTCTATGGCGTCACTACAGACCCGGGTTCGATCCTAGGCTGTGACGCAGCCGGCCGAGACCGGGAGACCCATGAGGTGGCTCACAATTGGCCCATTGTCGTCCGAGTTAGGGGAAGTTTTGGCCGGCCAGGATGTCCTTGTCCCATCGCGATCTAGCGACTCCTTGTGTTGGGCCGGGTATATGCACACTGACTTCGGTCGCCAGCTGTACAGTGTTTCCTCTGATACATTGGTGCTGCTGGCTTCCAGATACTGCAGTGTCAAGAAGCAGTGCAGCTTGGCAGGGTCGTGTTTCGGAGGACGATTGGCTCTCGACCTTCGTCTCTCCCGAGTCCCTAGGGGAGTTGCAGCGATGGGACAAGACTAATGACCAATTTAGATATCACAAAATTGGGGAGAACAAGGGGTACAAAAAAGTATTTAAAAAAAAAAATATATGTATTAAACTGATCTTGATAGGATGTCAGTACAGCTGTAGTATGTATGTGAATGTGTGTCATCTTCCCAGGCCTCAGGCGCACCATTCACCAGTACCGGTCTCTTCACGGCAGAGCCGTCTCTTAACAACGGCCCCATAATCTCTGACGTCACCGACCTGGCACAGGCCAGCCCTGTGGAGGTCACTAATGAGTGGATAGAGGAAAGGTTAGTGAGCTTGCCTCATTTCATCAACCATCTGTTAAATGTGTTTGTTGTTTTTTTTGTTTCAAAAATCGACTTTTCTTTCCTGATCACATGACCTGACCAAGAAATTCTCTAACAACTAAGGCAGGGATCATCAACTAGATAATTTTCTTGGGGGGATGGTCAGGGAGCAGAAACATAATTAGAAATCATTTGAAGACTGCAAATTTACCGCAAGAAGCCCAAACGGATATATAATTTGACTAAAACATAATCATTTCATACCTCTCTATTATGCGTGGGATTACTTTGGAACCAATTTCCAAAATGAAAATCACTTGGAGTTGATGTGATTGGCAAATAAAGTCACCTGCGGGCCGCCAGTTGGGGAACCCTGAACTAAGGCCTAAAGCTTTTCCTGGTCAAGTCAGGATTCAGGAACAACTCCTGACCACATACCAACTATCCAAGAATAAACTAAATTACCCCATTTCTCTTCCTGTCTTCAGCACGAGCCCATTGGTCCACATAAAGGAGGAGCCGTCCAGTCCCGTGTTGGAGGAGGTCTGTCCGGCCGAGGCCGTGATCGGTGGGGCAGGAGTCCAGGTAGACACTCCCCTGTCCCCCATCACCTTCATCAACTCCATCCTGCAGGAGAGCAACGAGCCTAATGCGTCCCCTGCCCCAACGACCCCTACGGAGCAAAAGTGTCTCAGCCTCGCCTGTCTAGACAAGTGAGTGATTCCCATGATCTCATCGTGATCAGGTCCCACTGCCAGTCTGTCCCTCAGTCCCTCCCACCTAGCACAGGTCAACAGATATGACCACAAAGAGCCTAATTCTCCCCTTCTACACTCGTGTTCATTTGTTCACTTCCCCTTAAAGGATTCCTTGTCAATCTAATTGCATAAAACACACTGCTGCGATAGGAAGGCCACCCGCTGCATTTCACTATTCGTCATTGCGTTTTTTCCATAGCTTAAGATCCACTTGCATCACGCTAGCGTTTCATTGCCTTGATAATCAGTCGTCGCATGCCAGTGGATGTCTGCAGCCAGCCTATTGCCCTATGCTTCTCCCCATGCTCAACCATCTCTCTGTGTGTATCACGTCACATTGCATCAAGAGGATGTGCTAGGGATTCAAAGAAGCTCCTCCACTGATGAACAGTTTAGGCAGCTGTTAGCGCTTTATGCTAGTTTAATACGCACCATCGTTCAACAAGCTCTACATGCACAACCCACTGGCCTTTCTCTGGTTTTGCTAAGTATACACTTCAAAGACTAGGCAAATTATTTTAAACCAAACAGGGATTCGTTGGCATTTTAGACATAGTTCTGTTGATTTATTGCATTTCATCTTGGCTTTTTAGTTTTAGGATCCTGGCTGTTGCTACTAACTGTACATAATAAGTTACTTGCCGTTTAATCAAACTAATGCATACTGTAAATCTTAATCTACAGATGTGTAGATTTATGGGCAGAGAAATGCAATTTTCAAGTTTTTTTTACCTTTTTCTTTTTTCCTTTCTTGATGTTGTCTCAGTCATTGACTTCTGTGTCACTGTTAAAATTGTTATTTATTTTCTAGAAATCATACTCTCTAATGGAACCTAGACTGTACATTACATACAGTGCCTTCAAAAAGTATTCACACCCCTTGAGTTTTTCCACGTTTTGTTGTGTTACAAAGGGGGACGAAAATAGATTTAATTGTCAATTTTGGTCAACGATCTACTCAAAATACTCTTGTCAAAGTGGAAGAAAAATTCAAACATTTATTCATGATTAATGAAAAATAAACACTAATATAGCTTGATTACGTAGATATAACCCCCCCCCCCCCCCCCCCCCCCGTGAAAAAACATTAGAATCACATTTTGCAGCAATTTAAAGCTGTAAGTATGTTTAGGCAAGTGTCTAAGAGCATTCCATGCCTGGATTATACAATATTTTTCCCGTTATCAATTCTTCAAGCACTGTCAAGGTGATTGTTGATCATTGCTAGAAATATATTTCTAAGTCTTGCCACTGTCCCTAGACCGTCATTGAAAATAAGAATTTGTTCTTAACTGACTTGTCTAGTTAAATAAAGGTAAAAATATATATAAAATAATAGATTTTCAAGCCAATTTTTGTCAAAACTATAACTAGGCCACCCTGGAACATTCAATGTTGTTTTGTTCACAAACTCCAGTATATATTTGGTCTTGTGTTTAAGGTTATTGTCCTGCTGAAAGTGAATTGGTCTCCCAGTGTCTGTTGAAAAGCAGACTGAACCAGGTTTTCATCTAGGATTTGCCTGTGCTTAGTTGTATTCTGTTTCTTTTTATCCCCAATAAAACCTCCCTAATCCTTGCCAATGACAAGCATACCCATACCATGATGCAGGAACCACAAAGCTTGAAAATATGAAGAGTGGTAATCAGTGATGTTATGTTGGGTTTTTCCCAAACATAACACTTTATTCAGTACATAAAGTTCATTTCTTTACCACATTTTTTGCAGTATAACTTAAGTGCCTTGTTGCACTTAAGGATGCATGTTTTGGAATATTTTTGTTCTGTACAGGATTTCTTCTTTTCATTTAGGTTAGTAACTACAATGTTGTTGATCCATCCTCAGTTTTCTCATCACAACCAACAAACTCTGTAACTGTTTTAAAATCACCAATGGCCTCATGAGAATCCCTGAGCAGTTTCCTTCCTCACCATGAGATGAATTAGGAAGGACACCTGTGTCTTTGTAGTGACTGGGTGTGTTGATACACTATCCAAAGCCTAATTAATAACTTCACCATGCTTAAAGGGATATTCAGTGTTTTTACACATCTATCTGTCTTTGCGAGGATTTGAGAGAAAAAATATCTGTTTTTTTTGTGGTTGAATCTGTGTTTGAAATGCACTGCTCAAATGAGGGACCTTACAGATAATTGTGTGTGTGGGGTACAGAGATGAGGTAGTCATTAAACATCGTTTTAACCTCTATTATTGGACACATAATGAGTCCATGCAACTTATTATGTGATTTCTTAAGCACATGTTTACTCCTGAACTGATTTTAGGCTTGCCATAACAAAGGGGTTGAATACCTATTGACTTAAAACATTTCAGCTTCTCATTTTGTATTTTGAAAATATTCCTCAAACAAAATTCCACTTTGACATTATGGGGTATTGTGTGTAGATCAGTGACACAAAATCGACATTTAATTCATTTTAAATTCAGGCTGTAACAACGACAAAAAGTCAAGGGGTGTGAATACTTTCTGAAGGCACTGTATGTTGTGGCTTAATATTTTTTTCAGCAGGATTCCATTTTAAACCAGCAGCCATTCAACGTCCCTTTTCCTGTGGTACCAATGCCCCTTATCAGAGATCAGTATATAATGATGAGATGCTCGTGTCTCTGCCCTAACAATGGAAGTCGTCGACAAACTTAGGTCCAAAATAAGCCCATGGAAACACATTGGGTTTATTTTGAACAGATTTTGGCAAGAGTGGAAACCTCTTGCTTTGCCTCTTCCTTTCTGCCCTTATTCTTATTTTCAGCCAATGAGAAGCCGAGTAGCCAATGTGATCCCCATTCCTGGGGTCTAGTCAACCTATGGGGTGCAGTGTGTAGTAGTGCTATGATCTCCTCTCTCTCCAGCTGTTGTGCTTTTATCTTTTCAGTTCTACACAGATGTCAGAGGTCTCTCGCCTCTTCCCCAGCCCCTCCTCGACTCTACACCTCAGACCTCACCCAGGGTTAGCATTTCAGTTGTCCCACAAACCCTGTTATGTTGTCCTCCCCCCAGAACACTTGTTTGACGCTGCTGCCTGTACCTGACATTGCCACCAGCAACAAGCCCAGAAAACAATCTGTCAAGCCTGTGTGTAATGAGAGAAATTAACAAAGTGATGTCTATATTGAGCAAATATATTAGATCATTCATTATTGCGTATAATTTCTAATCATTTACCCTATCCCTGGATGTGACAACCTGTACTCTTGGTCTACAAACAGATAGTGCGTCTCAATATTTGATAGGTCTCAGTATTTGGCACCAACTGAGAACATCATTATTGATAATTGATCATATTTTGAACACACAGGCTTGAAAAAACATCTGATTCAGCATGTTTTGTCCAAATGTTAATCTATCTGCACAACCACAAATGCTACCCTCCATTTAGGTCAAAGGTCAATCATTCTGTGAGTGTGTTTTAATGTGGCAGGCCCAGTGAACTGTAGGGGAAAGGCAGACTATTCCACGTTCTGGGGATCAGGCTCACAACTCGGTGATTGTGTGGCCCACTCAGCGCTGTTCCAATGGCTTCTGTTGCTCATATGAAATGAGTTGTGTTGGGTGATTTTACTACCATTTGTTTTAAACCGCTAATTTGCTTTAATGCGTGTTTAGTCAGGGAGATCTTCAGAAACGTATAAATATGAACCATGTTTTGTTTGTTGGTGTAGGAGTGAGCTGAGTGACCATTTGGACAGCATTGACAATGGCCTGGAAAACCTCCAGACTATCCTAAACGCGCAGTCCATCAATTTCGAGTCCTCACCCCTCTTTGAAGTAAGTTCAGGCTTTGTTTTTCTGTCCCAACAACCGTATGCTGAGGCATTTACTGTGTGGGACACTGACTGGTCAAATAAGAATGTGCAGTGAGGTTTGTCACTCTGCATTTCTAGGTGACAGGGTGTGTTTTAAAGGGACTGTGGCTTTGTTGGTCAACTTGGTGTGAGGTGACCGTGACTACACAGAGAGTTTATGGTTCATGTTATGTTTTTGCACACTGGTTTTACAAAACATCAGGATGTTTCTATGACACAGACTGACCAGGTGAAAGCTATGATCCCTTGTTGATTTCACTTGTTAAATTCACTTCAATCAGTGGATTTTTTTTATTTTTTTAAAATATATATTTTACCCTTATTTTACCAGGTAAGTTGACTGAGAACACATTCTCATTTACAGCAATTAGTTGCAGTTAGAGACTAGTTAAAGAGGGATTTTTAAGCCTTGAGGCATGAATTGTACATGTGTGCCATTCAGAGGGTGAATGGGCAAGACAAAATATTTAAGTGGCTTTGAACGGGGTATAATAGTAGGTGTATGAAGAATGGCGCACCATCCAAAGGACATCCACTTGACACATGTGGGAAGCATTGGCATCAACATGGGCCAGCATCCCTGTGGAACGCTTTCCACACTTTGTAGAGTCCATGCCCCGATGAATGGAGGAGGGGGGTGTAACTCAATATTAGGAAGGGGTTCTTAATGTTTTGTACACTCAATGTATATTGTCTTACTCCTTGTGAATGTTATTATTGATATGATTCTGCTGAAAAACCCCAGGGGATGATCACATTTTCTTCAACTACTTGTCTTTCAGTTCTTCAGTTCTTCCCTGCCTGGCTCTGAATTCGACCTGGAGAGCCTTGACTGTGTAAGTTAGACAGATTCTAGACACAGCATGTACACAATCCACATTCTATGTACACAATGAACACCAAGCTAAAAAACTACAGACTACATTATGAGTTGTGCATGTATAGATAAAACAATTTACAGGGTGATGTACAATAGGGGAAATAAATATATATATATATATAAGGGTCTGTCAAAGGGCAGATGCAGAGGTGCTTGGTGCAAAGGGCAGGTGCGTGATAGCTTGATGTTCATTGTGTACATAACATCTGGATTGTGTAATTCTGTGTGCAAAGAGCAATGTGCAGTTCTATGAGAGTGCAGGGTGCATAGTCCATGGATGAAAAGATCATCGTAGACAAGGTGGCTGGTTGGTGAGGGCCAAGGCACAGGGGAAGAACCTGTTCAGGTGGCGGGAGGTTTTGGTCGTGATTGACCTGAACCTTTGGAAGATGGGGTTGAAGGGGTATGGATATAGACCTGCTGCCATAGCAGGACAAGGGGATTGTGTCTTTAGCTATTTACTTCCTTTTGTATTGTTCATAAAATAAGTCAGTGTCTCACACTGTGGCCCCCTCTGTTTTTATAGATCCAGGACTTGCTTTCATCAGATTCACCCAAAGGGGCTGAGAGAAGTGACAACTACACAGGTAAAAAAAACTCCTAAAAACTGTATATCATGCTGACTATGCATTATTTTGTAAATATTAATTTTGCTTTTATGTGCCCGTGTTCTGATACTACTGCTACTACACAGTAAAATTGCAAGAGTTAATTCAACTCCCATGTAGTGAAATTCAACACCATTTTGGGGTTTATATAGTCCCACCCCATTTAGTCAAAACTACTGTGGTTTCACACTTGTCTGTGTTTTTAATTGGCTCTCATGCCATTTTACACTTTTCTGTGTTTTTAATTGGCTCCCATGCCATTTTACACTTTTCTGTGTTTTTAATTGGCTCCCATGCCATTTTACACTTTTCTGTGTTTTTAATTGGCTCCCATGCCATTTTATACTTTTCTGTGTTTTTAATTGGCTCCCATGCCATTTTACACTTTGTGTTTTTAATATGCTCCCATGTCATTTTACACTTTTCTGTGTTTTTAATTGGCTCCCATGCCATTTTACACTTGTCTGTGTTTTTAATTGGCCCCCAAGCCATTTTACACTTTTCTGTGTTTTTAATTGGCTCCCATGCCATTTTACACTTTTCTGTGTTTTTAACATGCTCCCATGCCATCTTACACTTTTCTGTGTTTTTAACATGCTCCCATGCCATCTTACACTTTTCTGTGTTTTTAACATGCTCCCATGCCATCTTACACTTTTCTGTGTTTTTAATTGGCTCCCATGCCATTTTACACTTTTCTGTGTTTATAATTGGCTTCCATGCCATTTTACACTTGTCTGTGTTTTTAATTGGCCCCCAAGCCATTTTACACTTTTCTGTGTTTTTAATTGGCTCCCATGCCATTTTACACTTTTCTGTGTTTTTAACATGCTCCCATGCCATCTTACACTTTTCTGTGTTTTTAACATGCTCCCATGCCATCTTACACTTTTCTGTGTTTTTAACATGCTCCCATGCCATCTTACACTTTTCTGACTACATTTTCCCTACTAGTACCTTTTTAACACTGTAGAGACTAAAGCCTAATTTGCATATTTCCCACTGTGCTATTTGAATGAATGATAAGGTTACCACCGATTACCACGACATCTAATTCCTTATGTAATCCAGCCAGAAGGAGGACATCCAACAATCTGAACTTTACATGAACCACAACCGGCTGTCAAAGTTATTGCTAGGCTGGAAGGTGTCATTTGAAAATACTACTTAGATTGTGTAAACGGGAACAACTATCTCGGTAACGCTTGCAATAAATCCAACCACTAACCCAATCTGTATGTTATTTTTCTTTGTATACCATAAGATCAATAATGACCAATGTACAAAACCAAGATATTGAAACAAACCATTCAAAATAATCTACCTGCAACAAAGCATGCTGCGAAATATGATAATGAGACCTCTGTCACTTCCTGCAATATGTAGAAAACACTCCAACATTTCCTGGTTGTTTAAAATGGTAGGTAATACTTTATTTGGATAGTCCGTCCATAGATGCTCTACAGACTATCCGTAACATTTTAACTCTCCTAACCTTAACTGTTACCCTGACTCTTATTCTAAACCTAACCGTAACCTTAGCAAGCAGTTGCTTATCAACAGATAGTTTGTTGATAGTATGTTATCCAAATAAAGTGTGACCAAATTCTAAACCGTTTGCCTAATTTAAGTTTGTGACACAACTTTGGACCAATTAACCACTGTGAAATACTGTATTTTTTCAATAACCCAAAACATTGTATTAAAGCTTAGTATGTGAAAAACTCAACTTAAAAACGGGAAGCATGCAAATGGATCTACTGCTTTTCCGACTTGCTTTCAATGAGAATGACAGATGTATAACAAATTCCTATGTGGATTTAGTCGGATTGCCTAAAAACCATCATACTCCACGCATGCTACTCATCATACTACATAATACATACTACATACTGCGGAAAATTAACACACTTGAATCAACCTTTTTAAAATGTCATAGTGAAAAAACATTAACACTTTCAATGTAGTACTTCATGCAGTGTAAAGGGGCTATGGAAACTCCATAGATATCTAGTTAAAGTTAAATAAAGGTTAAATAAACTAAAAAGATCTCGCTGTCTTCATAGATCATAGTTTCATGTTTTTCTATGTTGATTAAAGCAGGGAAGCAGCTGGTCCAGTACACCTCCCAGCCAATGCTACTGACTGACCCACTGACCAATGAGAATGGCGGAGCGGACCTCCCCACTCTGCTGGAGCTGGAGGGGGACTCGTATTTCACCCAGGACCAGGACCCTGAAGAGGACCCTACCATCTCGCTCCTCACTACCGACTACCACACAGCAGCACCAGACAAGCCCGAACTATCCTAAAGCATTTTTTTAATAAAGTGACGTATTGCAGTGTTTTTTTTTGTTTTGTTTTTTTGTCATTATGTTAATGTGCAGATGATGAAAAATCAACCTGTTAAAACATTTATTATTATGGTGTTCATTATTCTCTGAGCTATTGATTTTCATTCATTTTAAGGCTTAAACTACTTATTGAAAGAATTTTGCTTAGATGAATCAAACCAAATGTTCGACTTACGCTCCTGGCATGGTTTATTCAGCCCATGGAAAGGACTTCCTGGGTTGAATTATCTGTGATCTTACTGGCGGACACAAATAAAGCTCAATCATAATCATTACTAGGTCAAGTTTTAAGCATTGTTCACCAAGCTCCTTTAATTATTAAAAGTGGAAGTATGCAGAATTATTTTTTTGTTATACCAAGTGTAAAGATCGAATACATTTCAAAGGTGTGTGCGCGTGTGTGGTCCACTAGACTCCACCTGAATCATTTCTCTCTCGTCAACTCTGTTCTTTTAGACTCACTATCCAAGGGATGTGGCTTGACTGTTTCATGAAAAAAAAACGGTTTTTGTGTTTCTTTTTTAAAAATGTTTAGGTTCTTGCGCTTTCACTTATTGATATAAGGATTGTACCTTAATCATCATTTTTTAAGTGTTTGAATCTTTGTGCTGCACCAATATGTTGTTTTATTCACATTAGATGCAGGAAGGGTTTTCTTTGACATTTTCCCTTGCATAATTCATAATGGAATGCTGTTGGTATTTCAGCACCTTATAGTTATACTTTCGTATCTAAGATTGTTTCATTTTATTACTTGTTGTTTAAAGAACCATACATTAATTTATTTTAGACAGAGTTCTCCAAAACACCAAATACTACTTACTCTAGCCCTCAGAAGTGTCAATGTTCACATGCACATAGTCTGGATGACAAAATCATATTGATTTTTTTAATAATATAATGAAACATTGAGTATTGAATGGCAATTCATATTTTTTTCTTTAAGCATTTTTTCTTAAAGACTAGATGACCAACTGTCAATAAAATATTACACGTCAGACAGCTGAATGGCATAGAGTTTTCTAGTAGATAACCCATCTGCCTTTGTTCACAGTAAGCATTCATGTCTTGAAATCAAATCGAACTGATTTGGTTTAGATTTCTTGAAACCAAATCCACTGACTTAAGACTGGCCCTTTGTACAAGTGTACAATAGACTGCTTTTAAGATGCTTTCTGTATGTGACAAGAGATTGACATAATATCCTGGGTTAATCCTTCTATACCAGCCAGCACATCCCGTTATGTGGATTGCTTTTTGGGATAGAAATTATTTGAATTTTAAGCAGGATTCCATGTACAGTGCATTCGGCAAGGATTCAGACCCCTTGACTTTTTCCACATTTTGTTATGTTGCAGCCGTGTTCTAAAATGGATTTGTTTTTTTCCCTCATCAATCTACAGACAATACCCCATAATGACAAAGCAAAAACAGTATTTTGTAAATGTATTAAAAATACAAAACTGAAATATCACATTTACATAAGTATTCAGACCCTTCACTCAGTACTTTGTTGAAGCCCTTTGGCAGTGATTACTGCCTCAAGTATTATTGGGTATGACACTAGAAGCTTGGTACACCTGTGTTTGGGGAGTTTCTTCCATTCTCTGGAGATCCTCCCATGCTCTGTCAGGTTGGATGGGGAGCGTCGCTGCACAGCTATTTTCAGGTCTCCAGAGATCTTTGATTGGGTTCAAGTCCAGGCTCTGGCTTGGCCACTCAAGGACATTGAGACTTGTCCCGAAGCAACTCCTGTATTGTCTTGGCTGTGTGCTTAGGGTCGTTGTCCTGTTGGAAGGTGAACCTTCACCCCAGTCTGAGGTCCTGAGCGCTCTGGAGCAGGTTTTCATCAAGGATCTCTCTATACTTTGCCCAATTCATCCTTCCCTCAATCCTGACTAGTCTCCCAGTCCCTGCTGCTGAAAACATGATGCTGCCACCACCATACTTCACCGTAGGGATGGTGCCAGGTTTCTTCCAGATGTGACGCTTGGCATTCAGGCCAAAGAGTTCAATCTTGGTTTCATCTGACCAGAGAATCTTGTTTCTCATGGTCTGAGAGTCTGTAGGTGCATTTTGCCAAACCAAAGTCATGTGCCTTTTACTGAGGTGTGGCTTCCGTCTGGCCGCTCTACCATAAAGACCCTATTGGTGGAGTGCTGCAGAGATGGTTGTCCTTCTGGAAGGTTCTCCCATTGTGCACAGAGGAACTCTGGAGCTCTGTCAGAGTGACCATCGGGTTCTTGGTCACCTCCCTTACCAAGGCCCTTCACCCTCAATTGCGGGCGGCCAGCTGTAGGAAGAGTCTTGGTGATTCCAAACCGCTCGCATTTAAGAATGATGGACGGAACTGTTCTTGGGGACCTTCAATGCTGCAGACATTTTTTGGTACCGTCCCTTGACAATCCTGTCTCTGAGCTCTACGGACAATTCCTTCAACCTCATGGCTTGGTTTTTGCCCTGACATGCACTGTCAACCTTCAGACCTTATATAGACAAGTGTGTGCCTCGCCATATCATGTCCAATCAAATTAATTTACCACAGGTGGACTCCAATCAAGTTGTAGAAACATCTCAAGGATCATCAATGGAAACAGGATGCACCGAGCGCTAAGTCTCATAACAAAGGGTCTGAATACTTTTGTAAATAAAGTATTTCTGTTTATTTTTTTATAAATAAAAAATAAACATCCAAAAACCTGTTTTCACTTTGTCATTATGGGGTATTGTTTGTAGATTGATGAGGAAATGTTTTTATTTAATCCATTTTAGATTAAGGCTCTTAAAGTTTTTTTACAATGACTACCTACACCATCCAAAACCGAATGATGCTGGGCCAATTGTGTTCCGCCCTATGGGACTCCCAATCATGGCTGGTTGTGATACAGCCTGGAATCGAACCAGGGTGTCTGTAGTGACAGCTCTAGCACTGAGATGCAGTGCCTTAGACCGCTGCGTCACTGTGGAGCCCTGTAACGTTAAAAAAAAAAAGTAAAGGGGTCTGAATACTTTCCGAATGCACTGTATATCCTCCAATGTCTTATCAATCATATGCTATTCATTTATTTTCTGGAAGCCTGTTTCCCTCGAGCGTTATTATTTTATAGTCAAATCCTTGTCTAGGAAAACAAATGAATCATTGAATCTTGGTTCAAGTGTGAGGAACTTTGTGAATTTACGCATACTTCCCCCAGAGGTTGTTTTGAGTTTGTTCAAACCGTTTTTTTTTAAATTAACTCCTTTTAAGAAAGGGGAAGTATTGGAGTATATTGATGTGCTGAATTGTACATTGTTAAGCACTTTTACCAGTTCCACCATAACACAATGGCACAGCCTGAGAAACCCAAATTACGCATGAGAACAATATTTTGTGTATGGTATGTTTTAAATAAACATGGTTGTTTTGAAATAAATTATTTGCATATCCATAATACATTACTGCATTTAAGGTTGTATTTTAGTTGTAAATAATGGCTGATTAATCAGATGAACAGGCACATGGATTGCATAAACATTGCTCCCCACTTCCATATGTGAAAAATATGGAGAAAAATGAGTTTGATGTTCAAAATAGATGTTCCTTTTAATGTAGAGATTACTTTGATATACATTTCGCAATGTACAATTTCTGACACAAAATGATTATTTCTCACATTTTCTAAACTGGGAAATACAGTACTTGTGGAAATTACAAAATAACAAAGCTTCATAAAGATTCAGTATATTGTTTGAGCTTTTGTACAACAATATTCATAGGGATGACGCTTTTGTATGAGCCATATTCATCTGAGTCAGAGGGTTCTCCTTAGTACCCTCTTGTCTTTTTATCATATATGCAACGAATGAAACAAAACATCTATTAACAAGTGCGCAAAAAGTTTACTTACAGTGTCATCTTTAAGTTTAAATAGACAAAGTTCAAACAAACAAACATAGACACAAACAACTAGATTTGCTAGTGGGCTGGATCACTGTTTCTCTGCCATGCAGACTGGTCCGTACACTGAAATCTGTAGCGTAGAAACTTGACACGAGGCTTCATATGGAAGTCAGCAGGTATCCTCCAGTTCCACATTTTCTGCACCTTCAGAAGTGAAGATGTATTTTAGTCTCTGACACACATATCTGTAATTCATCTATCTAAGAGGTGACTGCGATAGTTCATCCAAATTACTAAATTACATTTTGGTTTCCTTACCCTGTGAGCAGTCTATGGACGAGACAAAAATCCATAACTTGTGTGAACTACCCCTTTAATGTTAAAAAAGTAATGCAATATATTGTAGAATTACAGCATATTGAGTATACTGTAGCATTGAGTCCTACCTCAGAGGCAGTAATACTACTTTAGTGTCCTTCATTTTTACTTGCTCACAATTTTTATTCTTGTAGTACCAATCAAGAGCTTACCTTTGTCTCTTTCAAAGGTACAGTTTAACAGCACTGTATTATCACCTGAAACCTTGCAGTCAGAAACTTTGCCATCTTACTACTGTAGTTATTAATACAGTGTAATAAAAATGAGTAGTTGTAAGATATTGTATGTGTTTTGACAGGGGAGTACATCATGTAAATAAAACAAGGCTTTTGTCATTTAATAATGTTTTTAAAAGAAGAGAGAGACGTTATAAGGAGCTGAGAAACCTACCTTCAGGACCCTGACCAGATGGGTTGTACTGTTCAGCTGCGGAAACTGGAAAGAGCAAGCAAAACCGAGGAAAGAAAAGAGCCCTTGAGCATCTGTTCACTGAGTGGTTCAATATATGCTGTCATAATGACACAGCATTGTAATATCTGAAAGCTGTGCAATCCTGTGCTAAATAACAAGTTAGGCTGTGTTTACACAGTCAGCCCAATTCAGATCTTTTGCCAATTATTTGCATATCTGATACCTATCTGATATTTTCTCTAATGTGTAAACAGCAAAACAACACATGGAATCTGATCTTTTGAATTCCGATTTATACTACCTCCATATATGGATCTGAATCCTGATACAAAAACCTATCCTCCATACGTGACCTCATGCGTTACCATGACAACCACCCCAAAATGTTAAGGAACAGTGACAGGAAATGAACATGGCATCTGTGTGCTACTTCAGAGGCTACATCAGCATGAATGTGCAAATCTGATATTGGTCACTTGTAAAACTGAGTGTGGACAGTCAGAAAAAAAGATTGGATATAGAAAGAAAATCTGCTTTGGGTTCTTAGTGTGTCTGTGTAAACAGATCCTTATTAGGCCGTACTACCCATTTAGCCTGCACAACAAAATATCACCTTTACTAAAACTGCTAAATTTGTCACATGGATCCATTTCGCTATTTCAATTACTTTTGCTGCATATACACAATCAGCCCAATTCTGATCTTTATTTTCACTAATTGGTCTTTTGACCAGTCAGATCAGCTCTTTTGCCAATAATAGGGCAAAAGATTGGAATTGGGATGCCTGTGTAAACGCAGCATTTGTAGTCAAATTGATAGATGGCTAGATATCAACATTACTGAGACATCTGTATAAGGCTGTGTTTACAAAGGCAGACCCTTTTCTGATCTTTTGCCTAATTATGGGCAAAAGAGCTGATTTGATTGGTTAAAAAAGAATATCCGAAAAAAAATCAGAATTGGGCTGCCTGTATAAACACAGCCATGTAACAGAGTTTAAACCTGAACTCTTATGAAGCTTACCAGCAGGCTGTGTCTGTTCTGTTACACCAGGATGACCTGTTTGGACAAAGACATTGCATGAACACAGACCCTACGAACAGAGCAGGGGGAGACCACCGTGAACGGGCAACCAGGGCTGTCTGTCATCAATGTCAATGCATTTCACACCATTACATGTCTATCACTACTTAGACTATGGTTATCTGCAAAGATCTGTAAAGCACTTTATGGCAACTGTTGGGCTGTAAATACATTTTATTGATTGGTTGATTAATCTATGGCAGGGGTGTCAAACTCCATTTTTGATGGGCTGAGTTTCTGCAAGTTTCCAATCCTCTCGTGTACATCTTTTTTTTTTTTACCTTTATTTAACTAGGCAAGTCAGTTAAGAACAAATTCTTATTTTCAATGACAGCCTAGGAATAGTGTGTTAAATGCCTGTTCAGGAGCAGAACGACAGATTTGTACCTTGTCAGCTCAGGGATTTGAACTTGCAACCTTTTGGTTACTAGTCCCACGCTCTAGGCACTAGGCTAAGGTCATTTATTGGTTAGGACCTCCCCTCTCTAGGTCTAATTGGATACGAATTGAAAGAAAATTACCAAAAATAGGAGATACACAGCCCTCCAGGAAGTGAGTTTGACACCCCTGCTCTGGGCTATCTCTCTAAGATCAAAGGACTATTTCCACTACTTTTCATTTCATCAAGCCTTTAGGAGCAACAGATACTTGTGCAAGGTCAAGGGGTTGCGTAAATGAATATACTGTACCGACTTACTTGAAGCCTGTAGAGTGGATCCTTGTGCATCAGCTGTGACTACAATACAAAAGATAGATTCAACATGGTGACTTAAGGCGTTTCGTTTTGTTATTTAGTGACTGGCAGTAAGGCTGTGTCCCATATGGTATCCTATTCCCTATATTGTGCAATGCTTTTTAACAGGAACTATGGGACACTATTCTCTTTATAGTACTCTATCTCTGATGAGTAATGAGTGGTATGAGAACCTCACTCAAACCTGCCAACTTTAGCGTCTGTATTACAGACATTGGTATTACATACATATGGAATTGCATACATTCACATTATATTTTTGGAGGCTAGTGTGTGTTTTGTGTGTGTGTGTGTGTGTGTGTGTGCGTGTGTGTGTGGACTTACCTGGGGAATCGGTCTGAATGAAGACACTGTGTGCTTCTGCAACAACTGAGAGACAGAGTATATGATGTTACAAGTGTGTTGTGTGAGAGGCCTTGTTTGGTTTAGAAATCTAGCACTTCTGATATGTTGTTGTAAATGGAATTTTACCTGTAGTGTCATGTCCAAATCCAAGCACAGAATCTGAAATTGAAAAATGTATACTTATCATCTTCCACACCTGGACGTACAGTGGGGCAAAAAAAGTATTTAGCCAGCCACCAATTGTGCAAGTTCCCTTACTGCCAGTCACCCACTTAAAAAGATGAGAGAGGCCTGTAATTTTCATCATAGGTACACTTCAACTATGACAGACAAAATGAGAAGGAAAAAAATCCAGAAAATCACATTGTAGGATTTTTAATGAATTTATTTGCAAATTATGGTGGAAAATAAGTATTTGGTCAATAACAAAAGTTTATCTCAATACTTTGTTATATACCCTTTGTTGGCAATGACAGAGGTCAAACGTTTTCTCTAAGTCTTCACAAGGTTTTCACACACTGTTACTGGTATTTTGGCCCATTCCTCCTTGCAGATCTCCTCTAGAGCAGTGATGTTTTGGGGCTGTTGCTGGGCAACACGGACTTTCAACTCCCTTTTCAACTCCGATTTTCTATGGGGTTGAGATCTGGAGACTGGCTAGGCCACTCCAGGACCTTGAAATGCTTCTTACGAAGCCACTCCTTCGTTGCCCGGGCGGTGTGTTTGGGATCATTGTAATGCTGAAAGACCCAGTCACGGTTCATCTTCAAAGCCCTTGCTGATGGAAGGAGGTTTTCACTCAAAATCTCACGATACATGGCCCCATTCATTCTTTCCTTTACACGGATCAGTCGTCCTGGTCCCTTTGCAGAAAAACAGCCCCAAAGCATGATGTTTCCACCCCCATGCTTCACAGTAGGTATGGTGATCTTTGGATGCAACTCAGCATTCTTTGTCCTCCAAACACGATGAGTTGAGTTTTTACCAAAAAGTTATATTTTGGTTTCATCTGACCATATGACATTCTCCCAATCTTCTTCTGGATCATCCAAATGCTCTCTAGCAAACTTCAGACGGGCCTGGACATGTACTGGCACTGCAGGATTTGAGTCCCTGGCGGCGTAGTGTGTTACTGATGGTAGACTTTGTTACTTTGGTCCCAGCTCTCTGCAGGTCATTCACTAGGTCCCCCCATGTGGTTCTGGGATTGTTGCTCACCGTTCTTGTGATCATTTTGACCCCACGGGGTGAGATCTTGCATGGAGCCCCAGATCGAGGTAGATTATCAGTGGTCTTGTATGTCTTCCATTTCCTAATAATTGCTCCCACAGTTGATTTCTTCAAACCAAGCTGCTTACCTATTGCAGATTCAGTCTTCCCAGCCTGGTGCAGGTCTACAATTTTGTTTCTGGTGTCCTTTGACAGCTCTTTGGTCTTGGCCATAGTGGAGTTTGGAGTGTGACTGTTTGAGTTTGTGGACAGGTGTCTTTTATACTGATAACAAGTTCAAACAGGTGCCATTAATACAGGTAACGAGTGGAGGACAGAGGAGCCTCTTAAAGAAGAAGTTACAGGTCTGTGAGAGCCAGAAATCTTGCTTGTTTGTAGGTGACCAAATACTTATTTTCCACCATAATTTGCAAATAAATTCATAAAAAATCCTACAATGTGATTTTCTGGATTTTTTTTCTTCTCATTTTGTCTGTCATAGTTGAAGTGTACCTATGATGAAAATTACAGGCCTCTCTCATCTTTTTAAGTGGGAGAACTTGCACAATTGGTGGCTGACTAAATACTTTTTTGCCCCACTGTATGTGTGTGAGTGAATCATGTGAGTATTATGTCATTGGTTAAAATGAAACTGTAGAGTTTATGAGTCCACTGGTCACAGCCACCTCATCTAACCCTGTTTCAAATAAGAGGGGATATTACACTGTTATACTATATATATTTATTTTGTTACGTTAAAGCCTTATTCTAAAATGTATTAAATTAAATAAAATCCTCATCAGTCTACACACAATACCCCATAATGACGAAGTGGAAACAGGTTTAGATATTTTTGCAAATGTATAAAAAATAAAAAACAGACATTTCTTATTACGGAAGTATTCAGAACCTTTGCTATGAGACTCGTAAATTGAGCTCAGGTGCATCCTGTTTCCATTGATCATCGTTGAGATGTTTCTACAACTTGATTGGAGTCCACGTGTCATAAATTAAATTGCTTGGACATGCCTTGGAAAGGCACACACTTGTATATATAAGGTCCCACAGTTGTCAGTCCATGTCAGAGCAAAAACCAAGCCATGACGTCAAAGGAATTGTCCGTAGAGCTCAAAGACAGGATTGTGACGAGGCACAGATCTGGGGAAGGGTACCAAAACATTTCCGCAGCATTGAAGGTCCTCAAGAACACAGTGGTCTCCATCATTGTTAAATGGAAGAATTTTGGAACCACCAAGACTCCTCCTAGAGCGGGCCACCTGGCCAAACTGAGCAATCGGGGGAGAAGGGGCTTGGTCAGGGAAGTGACCAAGAACCGGATGGTCACTCTGACAGAGCTCCAGAGTTACTTTGTGGAGATGGGAGAACCTTCCAGTAGGATAACCATCTCTGCAGCACTCCACCAATCAGGCTTTTTTTGGTAGAGTGGCCAGACAGAAGCCACTTCTCAGTAAAAGGCACATGACAGCCCACTTGGAATTTGCTAAAAGGCACCTAAAGAACTCAGACCATGAAAAACAAGATTCTCTGGTCTGATGAAACCAAGATTGAACTCTTTGGCCTTAATTCCAAGTGTAACATCTGGAGGAAACCTGGCACCATTTCAGCGGCAGGGACTGGGAGACTAGTCAGGATTGAGGGAAAGATGAACGTAGCAAAGTACAAAGAGATCCTTGATGAAAACCTGCTCTAGAGCGCTCAGGACCTCAGGCTGGTCCTTGTGTGGCCCAGCCAGAGTACGGACATGAACCCGATCAAACATCTCTGGAGAGACCTGAAAAAAGCTGTGCAGCAATGCTCCCCATCCAACCTGACAGAGCTTGAGAGGGAGAAACTCCGTAAATACAGGTGTGCCAAGCTTATAGCGTCATACCCAAGAAGACTCCAGGCTGTAAACGCTGCCAGAAGTGCTTCAACAAAGTACTGAGTAAAGGGTCTGAATAGTTATGTAAATGTGATATTTCAGTTTTGTGTTTTTTTATAAATTTGCACAAAAAAAATGCTTTTTTGCTTTGTCGTTATGGGGTATTGTGTGTAGATTGATGAGGAAAAATAACCATTTAATCCATTTAGAATTAGGCTGTAGAATAGTGAAGACATCAAAACTATGAAAACACATATGGAATCATGTAGTAACCAAAAAAGTGTTAAACAAATCTAAATATATTTTATATTTGAGATTCTTCAAAGTAGCCACACTTTGCCTTGATGGAAGCTTTGCACACTCTTGGCATTCTCTCAAACAGTTTAATCTGGAATGCATTTCCAACAGTCTTGAAGGAGTTCCCGCATATGCTGAGCACTTGTTGGCTGATTTTCATTCACTCTGCAGTCCAATTCATCCCAAACCATCTCAATTGGGTTGAGGTCAGGTGATTTTGGAGGCCAGGTCATCTGATGCAGCACTCCATCACTCTCCTTCTTGGTCAAATAGCCCTTACACAGCCTGGAGGTGTGTTGGGTCATTGTCCTGTTAAAAAACAAATGATTGTCCCACTAAGCGCAAACCAGATGGGATGGCATATCGCTGCAGAATGCTGTGGTAGCCATGCTGGTTAAGTGTGCCTTGAATTCTAAATAAATCACAGATGGTGTCACCAGCAAAGCACCCCGACACCATCACACCTCCTCCACCATGCTTCACGGTGGGAACCACACATGCGGAGATCATCCGTTCACCTACTCTGCGTCTCACAAAGACACGGCGGTTGGAACCAAAAATGGCAAATTTGGATTAATCAGACCAAAGGACAGATTTCCAGCGATCTAATGTCCATTGCTTGTGTTTCTTGGCCCAAGCAAGTCTTCTTCTTATTGATGTCTTTGGCAGTGGTTTCTTTGCAGCTATTCGACCAGCGTGAAGGGCTGATTCACGCAGTCTCTGAACAGTTGATGTTGAGATGTGTCTGTTATTTGAACTCTATGAAGCATTTATTTGGTCAGCTATTTCTGAGGCTGGTAACTCGAATGAACTTGTCTTCTGCAGCAGAGGTAACTCTGGGTCTTCCTTTCCTGTGGAGGTCCTCAAATTTTCTGGATTGACTGACCTTCACAAATGATTGGCTCAAATGCATTAAGAAGGAAAGAAATTCCACAAATGTACTTTTGACAAGGCACATCTGTTAATTGAAATGCATTCTAGGTGACTACCTCATGAAGCTGGTTGAGAGAATGCCAAGAGTGCGCAAAGCTGTCATCAAGGCAAATGTTGGCTACTTTAAAGAATCTCAAATATAAAATATATTTTGATTTGTGTAACAAATATGTGTTAGTTCATAGTTTTGATAGTTTCTACAATGTAGAAAATAGTAAGAAAATAAAGAAAAACCCTTGAATGAGTAGGTGTGTCCAAAATTTTGACTGGTACTGTATATATATATATATTACTTGGATTGTGTACCTATTCTAGACTTTTCTAAGCTACTCCAGAACACTGTTCCAGAGAAAATCAAAAGAATGTGTGGTTGAATGCTGTTTCCCACAATATGCTCTGTGTTAGTGACAGCTTTATTTCTCCTTAATGCCTGCCCCTCCTCAGGCTGGCCCCAGCTCAGCCGGCTCTGCACTGAGTGTTACATTTATTTTGGCGTAACTAGCGAAGCAGCGGCAAGCAGTGTGTCAGCTCTAAAAATATGCAGGTTAGAGAAGGAATGCTTGATCATCAGACAAGTGCGTAGCCTACCGGGCGTCCCTGGTGCGCTGGAGCTGTACACGTTCGCCCCAAGTGCTAGGGAGAGGGAGAAACACATGAGTTACTATGTTAGATGTACTTCATTATGAGTATCCATTTGTTTGAATAGCCTACTAAATATGTTTTATTAGATGTCACCCAGTGTTGTAATGGGATGTTCTTGTTTGATCATGTAAATGTTTACAATATATAGTAAACAGTAACATACACTTCAAACCCTTACCAGTGATATCTATCTGTGTATGTGAGCTGGTTACAAGTTCTTCTGCCACACCTGTTCACACATTGACACCTGTATCATTGTACCTGTGCACAGAATATTTCAGACTCTACTTGTGAAGGTAAACTATTAATTTATTTTCTCCATTATCAGTAACTTAAAGCTGCAATATGTAACTTTTTGGGCAACACGAAGTGGCGGAGCGAGTTATGCATTTTCTTTAAATGCAATTAACCTTTATTTATCCAGGGACCTGCATAGTGCATATTTTAACATGTATAGTATACAAAGTATAAGCAGTCAAGCCAACAGGGTGTTCTATCTGTAGAGGGATGTTGTGTGGCCATGTCAGACAGCCCTGCTCATAGAAACACATTAGTAGGCCTAGCCAAATTCGACCAATTTCCCGAAAGCTCACTGTAGGATTTCAAGGTGGTGGCTTACCTGTGGTATCTGTTTGAGGGCTGACGGTGTGAACGTCATCATGATGCTGAACAGCGACCCCGTCTGTAACAGCTGAAGAACCACGAAATTAGAACTCAACCCGCGAAATTACAGCGTGAGCTCTCATGATGAAACATTGTTGCAACACTATTACAACAACATTGTAAAAAGTGATGCCTTCAGAAATGTTTAACTCGGCAAATTAAATGTAGGCCTATCATTGATTCTATTTTTTGTAGGACTCACCTCCCATGTCGTCGTGGTGAGAGACGACGACGTGCTCACCTGCAGGAAATAAGGGAGGAAGAAAAGCTGACCGGTGAGTGGTGATGGCTAACATTTTGGAAATACTTTTTTTTTAAGTATATTTTTCCTGTGTGAAAATAAGCATAGAACACTTTACTCTGACAGATAGACGTCCTGGGAATTTTCATCCCTGGACCGTTTTTAATGGAGGTATTTATTTAGCCAGCACTGGCCTTGGTGAAGCCTATTTTCCATCATGACACTTATTTTCCACAAAGGTTATAGTTCTATGAGACAATTGTTGCTCAAGACATAACATAAGACCAGAACAGGTCCAACAGTGGTGGAAAAAGTACCCAATTGTCATACTTAAGTAATAGTAAAGATATATAGAAATTGACTCAAGTAAAAGTGAAAGTCATCCAGCAAAATACTACTTGAGTAGAAGTCTAAAATATACTTGAGTATCAAAAGTGAATGTAATTGCTCAAATATACTTAAGTATCAAAAGTAAAAGTATAAATAATTTCACATATTAAGCAAACCATATGAAACAAATTTACGGATAGGCAGGGATACACTCCAAGTTAATTTACAAAAGCATTTGTGTTTAGTGAGTCTGCCAGATCAGAGGCAGCAGGGATGGCCAGGGATGTTCTCTTGATAAGTGCATGCATTTTCCTGTCATGCTAAGCATTCAAAATGTAGCAAGTACTTTTGGGTGTCAGGGAAAATGTATGGAGTAAAATGTACATTATTTTCATTAGGAATGTAATGGAGTAAAAGTAAAAGTTGTCAAAAATATAAATAGTAAAGTAAAGTACAGATACCCCAAAAAACTATCTAAGTAGTACTTTAAAGTATTTTTACTTAAGTGCTTTACACAACTGAGGTCCAATCCATTATTTTGCACTTACAGTAGGCAACTAAGCAGACAGAAAAATGTGTTTATGAATAACAAATGCACTGAAATAGGTTTGTAAATAATGGAGAATTAAAACACTGAGTTACCAGCATCTAGTAGGCCTATGTCTGTAGACACAATCTGCTGCCCAGGTGGATCTGAAAAGCAAAAACACTGTCATATACACCATTGTATTTGCAGGCTTTTGCATTAGGCATATTGGGATAAATGACCACATGAATTCAGTATGTCAAGCATATATCCTCAATGCTTCTCAAAAAATGCATGTGGCATTTGTTTTGCTCCATCAAGTGCAAATACTCTACCCCTGGTTATAGCCTAGTCATAGCCTGGTCCCAGATCTGCTGCTTTTGCGTACTCCATTGTCATTGGAAGCTAAATGTTTAATTGTTTGGCATGACAATTCCATTAGGAGTTGGCAGGAGAGCAGAAACAGACTGGCACCCAGGCTGGCTTCGGCCTACTGGCTTCCGTGTACCTTTAGGGTAGACATACCTGTTACATCATGATGCACATCGTTGACCGCATGATCACCTCCATGTGTGTCTGTAACCTGGCTTTGACGACCATTTCCTGCAACATACATGTTCATTTATGCTGACATTATCTTAACTATCCTCTGTCTGAGCTGGACACATCAATACCACTCTCTGAAATACATTCATAGTATAATGTATTTAATTCAAAATATATATATTGGCCATTTAACAGACACTTTTATCCAAAGCAACTTACAGTCATGCGTGCATACATTTTACATATGGGCAGTCCCGGGAATCAAACCCACTATCCTGGCATTGCAAGCACCATGCTCTATAAACTGAGGTACAGAAGATCACCTTTAACAGGGGTATGTTATGTTTAGTCCTGAGTGTGATCCTACCTGGGTGGTCAATGTGCGATGATGAATAATCAGTATGTGACATCACTGCTACTGGGTGGTCTGGAGAGAAAAACTGAGATGAAGCTTTTCCATGCCATCTTGGTCACTATCCTCTTACAGAGATGATGATTTATTTCAGTGTATTTACCTGTAGTATCGGATAGACCAGCATGATCACCTGCTGAGTGGTATGATCCATCGAAACCTGAGCTCAGATATGGATGGTCAGGCCCTGAGTAGTCAGTAAGGCCTGCAAATAAAAAGAGACCACAAATAGGACAGAGATACAAACTAGTTGACAGACCCACAACTACTGTTTACATGTTCAACTGTGAATCATAATCTATTTATTAGATAATGATTATAGTTGTGGCTCACAATGCCTACCTGTAAAATCACTTATTAGACCTATGTGATCTCCAAGGCCTGGGGGAAGAACATCAGAGAAAGAAAGAAGATAAATGATTGGATGATGTGAACCCTCATCTCTTGTTGCACGGCATCCCTCCTAATAGAGTCTCTAAAAGGCAATGCCTGACCCCATTCATCAGGGATGGCGGTGCTACTCCACCAAGACATAAAGTCTACAGTGAAGCCGCAAAAGTAAACAATGTCAAGATCAGTTCACAAGCCCAGCTACACAAATAACTTGCTGTCTGCACAGACAGGAACACATGGACCCAATGATAATCTTGGAGTAAAAAAATATATTGGGGCGTAAATTCTCCGGGACACTCTGAAATCTCTGTCATGATTAGCCTGCGAGGAGCTCTCTCCGAGTTAGAGAACTAAGCCTGAGAGGAGCTCTATCCGAGGTGAGGTAGAGAACTGAGCCTACGAGGATGAGGGACGACACAAGAGGGAGGGGTGAGGTGATTTACAGGACCTGGCAGAGGGTGAAAGGCGTGCCAGTAGGTACCTGGTGGAACGTCTGGACCCGGGCTGCTACTGGACGACAACGCCGGTCCTGGACCCGAACCCACAGCTGGATGAGAGGAGAGAGAGAACAAAGAGAGCAGGAAGAGAGAGAGAGAGAGAGAGAGAGAGCAGAGAGAGAGAGAGAGCAGAGAGAGAGAGCAGAGAGAGAGAGAGCAGAGAGAGAGAGAGAGCAGAGAGAGAGAGCAGAGAGAGAGAGAGCAGAGAGAGAGAGAGAACAAAGAGAGCAGGAAGAGAGAGAGAGAGAGAGAGAGAGAGAGAGAGCAGAGAGAGAGAGAGCAGAGAGAGAGAGAGCAGAGAGAGAGAGCAGAGAGAGAGAGAGAGAAGAGAGAGAGAGCAGAGAGAGAGAGAAGAGAGAGAGCAGAGAGAGCAGAGAGAGAGAGAGCAGAGAGAGAGAGAGAGAAGAGAGAGAGCAGAGAGAGAGAGCAGAGAGAGAGAGCAGAGAGAGAGAGCAGAGAGAGAGAGAGCAGAGAGAGAGAGAGAGAGAGAGAGCAGGAAGAGAGAGAGAGAGAGAGAGAGAGCAGAGAGAGAGAGAGCAGAGAGAGAGAGAGAGAGAGCAAGAGAGAGAGCAGAGAGAGAGAGAGAGAGAGCAGAGAGAGAGAGAGAGAGCAGAGAGAGAGAGAGAGAGCAGAGAGAGAGAGAGAGAAGAGAGAGAGCAGAGAGAGAGAGAGCAGAGAGAGAGAGCAGAGAGAGAGAGAGAAGAGAGAGAGAGCAGAGAGCGCCAGACAGCCAGTGATATATATCAAACCTGATTTAAAATAGTTTTCCTTGAATAAATGATTACAAAAGCAGGAATAACTGTAACAGTGATTTACTCTGCAGCAGCACAGATAACTAGCAAAATATGGAATATAAACTTCTCAGAGTGAAGTTAGTGGCTTGCTGTTTTAACCCTCGGACAGAGAGGTACTTAAATAAAATGACGCTTTAGAGGTGTAGTATAACATTGTCTGTGCCAGTTTAAATATAGCTTAAATCTGATATAAATTAGAGGGACTCTCCCACAGAGTAACTTTCCCAAAGGTGTTGCATTGTAACATTTCTTTCAAGGGAACAAGTGAAGTAACTAAGGGAGGCTTGGATGAAGAAACATACCTATTGAGTCTAATTGGGAAGTCATTCCAGTGTGATCTATCAACAGAGCAGTGTTGGTTAGATATTTTGGATTCAACAAAGAAAAACAGAGATTCTTTATAGTCAGAAAAGCCCCAACAGAAAGCAGACACAGAAGGGCTATGATGACAAACCCACCTGAGATGTCGATATGGATGTCAGAAGCATACGGATCCCCCACACCACCTGGAACGACATACAGTTAATCAAGAACAAACTTGATATAACTAAAAATAAACATCAAAGATAAGTTCATACAAACACTCACCCATTAAACCAATGAGGAAGTCATGGCTGGATTGGTCGATAATACCTGAATGTCAATACGGAATTAAAGTGAAGAAATGATGGAGAAGCAAGTAAATATACCAGACAGGAGCCAAGCATGAAACACAGCACCCTCACCTGGACACTCACCTGTATTGTCCAGGTGAGAACTTGCACCAAGTGGATCCATAGCACCTGAAATGTTGAACCTATTAAAAAGTATCAAGGCATTCCATCGTCTACTCATTTGCCCTATCATTAAACAAACAAGCCCATGACTTCAACTTTATCGGATTTTCAGCAAGATGTTACCTGTGGGATCCATGTGAGTTGTGTCCTCAATGAAGAGGTCAGTGACTACAGGTATAGCTGAGACACAGAAAGACATTGACAATCAAAATGGCCTCACAAATGCCAAACTCAATCATGTTTTTTGATCAAGCGCAATGAAGTCCTTCTCCTTACCTGCATGTCCATTTTCTACTGCTCCTCCAATCAGCAGCTTGTGACCATTACCTTGGAAACAACATTGAGATCCAATAAATACCATGACACTTCTGTTCTTTGTAGGATTATACCGAGGAGTGTAAGATAATTGTGTTCTTCACAGTTCACAGGTACATGATGTGGCTCAAATAAATAGAACAATTTCAATATTTACCATTAAACTCAGGTGATTCAGGTGTGTCATACTCAGGCGACTCTATTTCAGTCTCACTTGCTGAAACACATACAATAGATGTCTTTATCAATCATATTTACATTTACATTTGAGTAATTTAGCAGACCCACTTATCCAGAGCGATTTACAGTTAGTGCATTCATCTTAAAGTAGCTAGGTAAGACAACCACATATGATAACACAGGCATAGTAAGCACAACTTTTCCTCAGTACAGCAGCTATCAGCGAAGTCAGTGCTAGAAAGTCAGTGCTAGGAAAGTCTGTGCTAGTAAAGTCAATGATAGGAAAGTCAGCTCTATGAAAGTCAGTTCTATGAAAGTCAGCCCTAGTAAAGTCAGTGCTGGAAAGTCAGTGCTAGAAAGTCAGTGCTTGAAAGTCAGTGCTTGAAAGTCAGTGCTAGTAAAGTCAGTGCTTGAAAGTCAGTGCTAGTAAAGTCAGTGCTAGAAAGTCAGTGCTAGAAAGTCAGTGCTAGAAAGTCAGTGCTAGTAAAGTCAGTGCTTGAAAGTCAGTGCTAGTAAAGTCAGTGCTAGTAAAGTCAGTGCTAGAAAGTCAGTGCTAGAAAGTCAGTGCTAGTAAAGTCAGTGCTTGAAAGTCAGTGCTAGTAAAGTCAGTGCTAGAAAGTCAGTGCTAGAAAGTCAGTGCTTGAAAGTCAGTGCTTGAAAGTCAGTGCTAGTAAAGTCAGTGCTAGAAAAGTCAGTGCTAATAAAGTCAGTGTTAGTAAAGTCAGTGTTAGTAAAGTCAGTGCTAGTAAAGTCAGTGCTAGAAAAGTCAGTGCTAGTAAAGTCAGTGCTAGTAAAGTCAGTGCTAGTAAAGTCAGTGCTAGAAAAGTCAGTGCTTGAAAGTCAGTGCTAGAAAGTCAGTGCTAGTAAAGTCAGTGCTAGTAAAGTCCGTGCTAGTAAAGTCAGTGCTAGTAAAGTCAGTGCTAGTAAAGTCCGTGCTAGTAAAGGCAGCGCTAGAAAGTCAGTGCTAATAAAGTCCGTGCTAGTAAAGTCAGTGCTAGTAAAGTCAGTGCTAGTAAAGTCAGTGCTAGTAAAGGCAGCGCTAGAAAGTCAGTGCTAATAAAGTCCGTGCTAGTAAAGTCAGTGCTAGTAAAGTCAGTGCTAGTAAAGTCAGTGCTAGTAAAGGCAGCGCTAGAAAGTCAGTGCTAATAAAGTCAGTGCTAGTAAAGTCAGTGCTAGTAAAGTCAGTGCTAGTAGAGTCAGTGCTAGTAAAGTCAGTGCTAGTAAAGTCAGTGCTAGTAAAGGCAGCGCTAGAAAGTCAGTGCTAATAAAGTCAGTGCTAGTAAAGTCAGTGCTAGTAAAGTCAGTGCTAGTAAAGTCAGTGCTAGAAAGTCAGTGCTAGAAAGTCTGTGCTAGAAAGGCTGTGCTAATAAAGTCAGTGCTAGTAAAGTCAGTTCTAGGAAAGTCAGTTCTAGGAAAGTCAGTGCTAGAAAGTCAGTGCTAGAAAGGCAGTCCTAATAAAGTCAGTGCTAGTAAAGTCAGTTCTAGGAAAGTCAGTTCTAGGAAAGTCAGTGCTAGAAAGTCAGTGCTAGAAAGTTTGTTCTAGGAAAGTCAGTGCTAGTACAGTCAGTGCTAGAATGGCAGTGCTAGTAAAGCCAGTGCTAGAAAGGCAGTGCTAATAATGTCAGTGCTAGTAAAGTCAGTTCTAGGAAAGTCAGTGCTAGAAAGTCAGTGCTAGAAAGTCAGTGCTAGAAAGTTTGTTCTAGGAAAGTCAGTGCTAGAAAGTTTGTTCTAGGAAAGTCAGTGCTAGAAAGTTTGTTCTAGGAAAGTCAGTGCTAGAAAGTTTGTTCTAGGAAAGTCAGTGCTAGAAAGTTTGTTCTAGGAAAGTCAGTGCTAGTACAGTCAGTGCTAGAAAGTCAGTGCTAGTAAAGTTAGTGCTAGAAAAGTCTGTGCTAGTAAAGTCAGCACTAGAAAGTCTGTGCTTGTAAAGTCAGTGCTAGTAAAGTCAGTGCTAGTAAAGTCAGTGCTAGTAAAGTCAGTGCTAGTAAAGTCAGTGACAGTAAAGTCAGTGCTCGTAAAGTCAGTGCTAGTAAAGTCAGTGCTAGTAAAGTCAGTTTTAGTAAAGTCAGTGCTAGTAAAGTCAGTGCTCGTAAAGTCAGTGCTAGTAAAGTCAGTGCTCGTAAAGTCAGTGCTAGAAATTCAGTGCTAGGAAAGTCAGTGCTAGTAAAGTCAGTGCTAGAAATTCAGTGCTAGGAAAGTCAGCACTAGAAAGGCAGTGCTAGAAAGTCAGTGCTAGGAAAGTCAGTGCTAGGAAGTCCATGCTAGTAAAGTCAGCACTAGAAAGTCAGCGCTAGAAAGTCAGTGCTAGTAAAGTCAGTGCTAGGAAAGTCAGCGCTAGTAAAGTCAGTGCTAGAAAGTCAGTGCTAGGAAAGTCAGTACTAGAAAGTCAACGCTAGTAAAGTCAGCACTAGAAATTCTGTGCTAGGAAAGTCAGTGCTAGGAAAGTAAGTGCTAGTAAAGTCAGTGCTCGTAGAGTCAGTGCTAGTAAAGTCAGTTCTATGAAAGTCAATCCTAGGAGAGTCAGTGCTAGGAAAGCCAGTGCTAGTAAAGTCAATGCTAGTAAAGTCAGTGTTAGGAAAGTCAGTGCTAGTAAAGTCAATCCTAGGAGAGTCAATGCTCTCTCTCTATATATATATATATATATATATATATATATATATATATATATATATATATATATATATACAGGGGGCAGCTCCAAATCCAAACCTATCAACCGGATCAGCACGATGGTGTGAGCAGCCAGTTCTATGAAAGTCAGTCCTAGGAGAATCAGTGCTAGGAAAGTCAGTGCTAGTAAAGTCAATCCTAGGAGAGTCAATGCTAGGAAAGTCAATGCTAGGAAAGTCAGTGCTAGAAATTCAGTGCTAGAAAGAAAAGACAAGTGCAAGTATTAATGCAAGAAAGCTACCAATATACAGTGGGGCAAAAAGGTATTTAGTCAGCCACCAATTGTGCAAGTTCTCCCACTTAAAAAGATGAGAGAGGCCTGTAATTTTCATCATAGGTACACTTCAACTATGACAGACAAAATGAGACAACAAAAATCCAGAAAATCACATTGTAGGATTTTTTATGAATTTATTTGCAAATTATGGTGGAAAATAAGTATTTGGTCCATAACAAAAGTTTATCTCAATACTTTGTTATATACCCTTTGTTGGCAATGACAGAGGTCAAACGTTTTTTTAAAGTCTTCACAAGGTTTTCACACACTGTTGCTGGTATTTTGGCCCATTCCTCCATGCAGATCTCCTCTAGAGCAGTGATGTTTTGGGGCTGTTGCTGGGCAACACGGACTTTCAACTCCCTTTTCAACTCCGATTTTCTATGGGGTTGAGATCTGGAGACTGGCTAGGCCACTCCAGGACCTTGAAATGTTTCTTACGAAGCCACTCCTTCGTTGCCCGGGCGGTGTGTTTGGGATCATTGTCATGCTGAAAGACCCAGCCACGTTTCATCTTCAATGCCCTTGCTGATGGAAGGAGGTTTTCACTCAAAATCTCACGATACATGGCCCCATTCATTCTTTCCTTTACACGGATCAGTCGTCCTGGTCCCTTTGCAGAAAAACAGCCCCAAAGCATGATGTTTCCACCCCCATGCTTCACAGTAGGTATGGTGTTCTTTGGATGCAGCTCAGTATTCTTTGTCCTCCAAAAACAACGAGTTGAGTTTTTACCAAAAAGTTATATTTTGGTTTCATCTGACCATATGACATTCTCCCAATCTTCTTCTGGATCATCCAAATGCTCTCTAGCAAACTTCAGACGGGCCTGGACATGTACTGGCTTAAGCCGGGGGACACGTCTGGCACTGCAGGATTTGAGTCCCTGACGGCGTAGTGTGTTACTGATGGTAGGCTTTGTTACTTTGGTCCCAGCTCTCTGCAGGTCATTCACTAGGTCCCCCCGTGTGGTTCTGGGATTTTTGCTCACCGTTCTTGTGATCATTTTGACCCCACGGGGTGAGATCTTGCGTGGAGCCCCAGATCGAGGGAGATTATCAGTGGTCTTGTATGTCTTCCATTTCCTAATAATTGCTCCCACAGTTGATTTCTTCAAACCAAGCTGCTTACCTATTGAAGATTCAGTCTTCCCATCCTGGTGCAGGTCTACAATTTTGTTTCTGGTGTCCTTTGACAGCTCTTTGGTCTTGGCCATAGTGGAGTTTGGAGTGTGACTGTTTGAGGTTGTGGACAGGTGTTTTTTATACTGAAAAAGTTCAAACAGGTGCCATTAACACATGTAAAGAGTGTAGGACAGAGGAGCCTCTTAAAGAAGAAGTTACAGGTCTGTGAAAGCCAGAAATCTTGCTTGTTTGTAGGTGACCAAATACTTATTTTCCACCATAATTTGCAAATAAATTCATTAAAAATCCTACAATGTGATTTTCTGGAATTTTTTTCTCATTTTGTCTGTCATAGTTGAAGTGTACCTATGATGAAAATTACAGGCCTCTCTCATCTTTTTAAGTGGGAGAACTTGCACAATTGGTGGCTGACTAAATACTTTTTTGCCCCACTGTACCTGTACCTGTAAAAGTATTACATACATATGTAGGATCTTAATTTGACCTACATTACCTTTAAAAAATGTAGGGTCACTTAGAAATGTCCTTGTTTTTTAAATCAAAAATATTTTTGTTGTCCATTAAAATAACATAAAATGTATCAGAAATATTGTGCAGACATTGTTAATGTTGTAAATGACTATTGTAGCTGAAAATGGCTGATTTTTAATGGAATATCTACATAGGTGTACAAAGGTCCATTATCACCAACCATCACTCCTGTGTTCCAAGGGCATGTTGTGTTAGCTAATCCAAGTTTATAATTTTAAAAGGCTAATTGATCATGAGACAACCCTTTTGCAATTATGTTAGCACAGCTGTAAACTGTTGTTCTGATTAAAGAGGCAATAAAACTGGCCTTCTTTAGACTAGTTGAGTATCTGGAGCATCAGCATTTGTGGGTTAGATTACAGGCTCTAAATGTCAAAATGAAATTCGTCAGTCTATTCTTGTTCTGAGAAATGAAGTCTATTCCATGCAAGAAACTGCCAAGAAAAATCTCATACAACGCTGTGTACTACTTGCAGCTTCATTAAATAGTACCCTCAAAACACCAGTCTCAATATCAACAGTGAAGAGGCGACCCCGGGTTGCTGACCTACTAGGCAGAGCTGCCATGAAAAAGCCATATCTCAGACTGGCCAATGAAAAGAAAAGATTAAGATGGGCTAAAGAACACAGACACTGGACAGATGAACTCTGCCTAGAAGGTCAGCATCCTGGAGTCGCCTCTTCACTGTTGATGTTGAGACTGGTGTTTTGCGGGTACTATTTAATGAAGCTGCTAGTTGAGGACTTGAGGAGTCTGTTTCTCAAACTACACACTCTACTGTACTTGTACTCTTGCTCAGTTGTGCACCGGGGCCTCCCACTCCTCTTTCTATTCTGGTTAGAGCCAGTTTGTGCTATTCTGTGAAGGGATTAGTACACAGTGTTGTACGAGATCTGCAGTTTCTTGGCAATTTCTTGCACGGAATAGCCTTCATTTCTCAGAACAAGAATAGACTGACGAGTTTCAGAAGAAAGGTCTTTCCTTCTGGCCATTTTGAGCCTGTAATCAAACCCACAAATATTGATGCTCCAGATACTCAACTAGTCTAAGAAGGCCAGTTTTATTGCCTCTTTAATCAGATCAACAGTTTTCAGCTGTGCTAACATAATTGCAAAAGGGTTGTCTAATGATCAATTAGCCTTTTAAAATGACAAACTTGGATTTGCTAACACAATGTGCCATTGGAACACAGGAGTGATGGTTGCTGATAATGGGCTTCTATATGCCTATGTAGATATTCCATTAAAATCATCAATTTCCAGCTACAATAGTCATTTACAACATTAACAATGTCTACATTGTATTTCTGATCAATTTTATGTTATTTTAATAGACATAACATGTGCTTTTCTTTCAAAAACAAGGACATTTCTAAGTGACCCCAAACTTTTGAACGGTAGTGTATATTGTCACAGCAAAAATAATCCTGCATCAACACGATTTTGACTTTTAGTCCATAATGTTGCTTTATCGGTGGTTAGGCTATTAGCTGGCCAAAAGTAGGCTACGTGAAAAGTGCAATACTGTTAATATAACCGTGTATTAGTGTGGGTTTTTATGGAATTTATATTTATCACAAAGCTCATTGGCATTTCCTGCGATGCAGGAAAATGTTCAGCAACCAGAGATTGATCAAATTAAGATCTTACATCTATACAGTTGTGTGCCTGTGTTGTTCATTCTTCATTTATGTAATTTATTGTAAACTGATGTTTTGCCATTCATGGTGATAGTGTCTGTCTGCTTCTTTAGTGTCAGGATGCACTTACTTGGAGCCTCAGTCTGATAGACAGCAGCATCAAATGTATGAATGCTGCCACCTGCAAGAACAATACAATGATGCCACCTGTAATAACAATACAATGATGCCACCTGTAATAACAATACAATGCTGCCACCTGCAATAACAATACAATGCTGCCACCTGTAATAACAATACAATGATGCCGCCTGTAATAACAATGCAATGCTGCCACCTGTAATAACAATACAATGATGCCACCTGTAATAACAATACAATGATGCCACCTGTAATAACAATACAATGCTGCCACCTGCAATAACAATACAATGATGCCACCTGTAATAACAATACAATGCTGCCACCTGTAATAACAATACAATGATGCCACCTGTAATAACAATACAATTATGCCACCTGTAATAACAATACAATGATGCCACCTGTAATAACAATACAATGCTGCCACCTGTAATAACAATACAATGATGCCACCTGTAATAACAATACAATGCTGCCACCTGTAATAACAATACAATGCTGCCACCTGTAATAACAATACAATGCTGCCACCTGTAATAACAATACAATGATGCCATCTGTAATAACAATACAATGCTGCCACCTGTAATAACAATACAATGATGCCACCTGTAATAACAATACAATGATGCCACCTGTAATAACAATACAATGCTGCCACCTGTAATAACAATACAATGCTGCCACCTGTAATAACAATACAATGATGCCACCTGTAATAACAATACAATGCTGCCACCTGTAATAACAATACAATGCTGCCACCTGTAATAACAATACAATGATGCCACCTGTAATAACAATACAATGCTGCCACCTGTAATAACAATACAATGCTGCCACCTGTAATAACAATACAATGATGCCATCTGTAATAACAATACAATGCTGCCATCTGCAATAACAATACAATGATGCCACCTGTAATAACAATACAATGCTGCCACCTGTAATAACAATACAATGCTGCCACCTGCAATAACAATACAATGATGCCACCTGTAATAACAATACAATGATGCCACCTGTAATAACAATACAATGATGCCACCTGTAATAACAATACAATGATGCCACCTGTAATAGCAATACAATGATGCCACCTGTAATAACAATACAATGCTGCCTTGATTTAAACATTGTAAGCATGCTAGTTGTGGATCATATTTGTGATGTACTTTACATACTGTACATAACATACAGAGTGTCTTGGAAATGTAAATTATGAATAACCTTTTACTGCAGTGGGGTAAATCTGGGTCAAACAGTGTCTACCTTGAAACAAGGTATACCACAGGTGGCAACTTCATTGTGGTGGAAGGGCTATTAGTAATGGCTGGGATAGAATCAATGGAATTATATTGAAGACATCAAACACATGGTTTCTATGTGTTTCATACCATTCCATTCACTCCATCCCAGACATTATTATGAGCCGTCCTCCCCTCAGCAGCCTCCTAAGAAGTATACACCTCACACACATGGTTATGGGCTTAAAACATTTAGACACCTGTACCATGTCAGATATAGAGTTGAAATGTATTACATTTTTAGTTTGCATCCCAATATTAGACTTCATATACACATCACAGAAGACTGAAATATAACAAAACTGTTTGACATAGAAACACTGGATTTTAAGGCTTGTTTTCAAAAATTATGTTTATTATTTATGAAATTATGAAAAATATTAATGACACACCCATGAGACCACTAGAGGGCGATTTGGCCATTTGACTGCAGCCTAATAATAATGTTTACCATAATAATGTTTAGTGTTATCCCATTTGTTGATGGGCTGACACTAAAATAAAATATTAAATACAAAGTGTTCCTGACTATGTGTTATCAATGGTCCTTATCCAAACCCACACATTCACTTGATTGTTAGTTACCGGTTTGCTACACATGACTGAGTGATATCATTATTGGTCGTTATAACTCATAACTGCATATGCTTGTTTGTCACAGGTCTGTCTCCAGAACGTTCTGTGGCTTTATGTAGTGAATGATACCTGCAGGCTGTGGATGAGCCTCATGGATAATGATGAGAGTGGAGGTCCCTCCTGCTTGTCCCATTGAGCCTATAAGGTAAACACATTGAACATAAGACTAAGTTAATCACTGCAAGGGACCATTGAGATATGTTTATACAAACAAATGAAGAGTTTCATTCCAAAATGCTATTTATCCATTTTCATTTTAAAAAATGTTGGGAAATTAGCTTTTATTCTTTAAAGAAATTATGAAACAGATGGGTGTGTTTTTTTGTCTAATCAGGGCGTGGGGTTGTTCAATGACATCAACAACAAATTATGTTTTTATTCACAATTCTCTCAGAGAAAGAAGTAGTACTGCTAGGTTTTGCACAGTCAAATGTAACAAATAACTAAATGTTTTATAAATAAATGTACAGTAATATGAGATATGTAGGTAAAACATTAGCATTTTACATGAGTCATTTAGCAGATGGTCTTATCCAGAGCGACTTACAGTTAGTGCATTGATCTAAAGATAGCTAGGTGAGACAACCACAGTAAACAGCATACAAACATTCCATTCCAGCTAAACAATGGATATAATCATTTAGCAAAAAAACACATTTTGATACACATCTAAAATCTATAAATGTCAAATATGAGAACAGACATATTTTACACAAACTTGTATGTACCCATAAGTATATACCCATAAGCAATAATGTCTGATGAAAAAACACATGCATTTTGGAAATAAACTCTTCAAATGTAGACCAAGATGACTTACCGTGAGAGATTGTATCTGAGTGGACAACCTCTGTTCCTGGGTGGACAACCCCTGTTCCTGGGTGGACAACCCCTGTTCCTGGGTGGACAACCACTTTTCCTAAAATAATTATGTTGAAATTCAGCTTCAGCAAAGAGATTCATGTTGATTTACTCTTAATACGATTCATCCAGGTTTTATGTCATGCATTATTGGACTATTGTTATAGAATTGAACCAAGGCAAGGCAGAGAGATTACCTGGGGCTTGCACGTGTGACACTGAACTGCCATGAGCCCCTGCACCTGCCAAGAGATCAATAGTTCAACCTCCCCAATAGAGACAAACCACCGCCATCCAGACAGAGCTTGTAAAACATCCAGGTGTTTTTTTGGTCTCCTTTAATGCTTGTGGAGAGAGCGGGTGTAACGTTACCTGTTTGACTCGGATCCAAACTGGGACCTGCATTGAAGGCAAAACACTTTTCATCAAATTACAGAAGATAAAGACTTACCACTGTTTATTAGATGGATTCAATAGAGATATCACTTCAAATATTATATGACTTGATTAATAATTAAACATTCATAATAAGTCATTTGACCTGCAATACTGGTATCTAAAGATGAGCCTGCATGTCCTGGCAAAGAAGCATCTGAAAGACAGGGGATGTTAAGAAATAAGTCAAAACTGATTGTTTAAACAAAACTTGTATCACTTAACATGACAGTTCAGAATAAAGTGGTAATAACATGGAGAAGATGACAGAACAAGGCTTTACCATGGGAGCTGGGGTCAGATGGTGAAGTATGTGAATCTCCTCCACCTCCTCCTCCTCCTCCACCACCTCCCCCTCCTCCACCACCACCATTACCTGAAGCAGATAGGAACTCATCAGGCCATGCATTCCACAAATGTATTCCACCATGTCTGTGTTTACACAGGCACCCCAATTCTAATATTTTGCCCAAATATGGTCAAAAGAGTTGATGTGATTGGTCAAAATGTATAGTGCCACTTTTTAGGATGTCAATATAAATGAATGTTACATGATTGTTTTGTCTTCATTATATGTGTTATCACCATCAAGGAACACTTTGGAAACAAGTGTTTTAATTCATATATATATATATTTAACTTTCATTTAACTAGGCAAGTCAGTTAAGAACAAATTCTTATTTACAATGACAGCCTACCAGGGAACAGTGGGTTAATACGTTTCTTGTTTAGGGGCAGAACAACAGATCTTTACCTCGTCAGCTCGGGTATTCGATCCAGCAACCTTTTGGTTACTGGCCAAACTCTCTAACCACTAGGCTACCTGCCGCCCCTTTTAAGTGCTATCTTTTAGGTCCACATTGTACATTTTGTTCTCTGTGTCTTTACCCAAATAAATCCAATTCAATTCATAAGTTGCACAAATATCAGAATTGGGCTTCCTGTGTTAAAAGGCAATTCCCCCACTTTTCAACCTCAACCTTCTCCAGCACAATACCAGTGTCTACATATGTGAAAACGGTGCATTTCTGCGCTTTGTCAAAAAATATATAATTAAAAAGTTCTACCCCTTGACATCATCAAAATCAATGATTTTCAAACACTAAGGGATTCACGGTGACATGGGGAGCAAGAAAACACCCTCCCTCTGGCTAGAAACTCATTGCAGTTTTTTAAAAACTTTTAATCCTACCCTGTGATGTCACAGAGAAGCATTTTTTAGAATCTTCTTATCTTTTTAACCACAGATCATAGAAACGCATTGTTTTCACTTAGGTAGACACTAGTTTGGTGGTGGAGATAATGCAAATTGAAAAGTGGCAGAATTTCCCTTTAACTCAGTCCGTGTGCCAGATCTATATTACGCATAATTAATATGGAAATGCAATGTTATGGCCTAATTCTTCTAACACAAATCCACACAAAATGTATAATTCATGTTTAACCATTGCTTCCCTCTGATATTGAGGTACTGCTTGATGCTGTAACAAAGCAAACAACATTTTCTCAATATCACATAGGAAAATATATATGTAAAATTGTAAGACAGTTTTTGTTGAAATAAATCATAAAAAACGGCCACATGTTATGGAGCCTGACTCACGGTCAGGCCCAGCTTGCATGGCACTATCCCCATTGAGTTTATGTCCTGCAGAAAGAAGGGGTGCACAAATTTGTGAGGGATTTTATGTTGAGAGTCATCGTGAGACTTTTCTTTTCAGATTTGTCTTAATTCTGATGTGAAATGCCCTTAATACATTTACAAGATCAGCCTACACACAATACCCATTTATAACCAATTACACAACCAACTTACAGCCTGTACGCTTACCAAACCAGTAAAGGAAATGAATGGGTTCCTATCAAATATTTTTCAAATGTACAAATTGTATTTGGATTGACTGTTATGAAGGAAGTCCTCCCTTACCATTCGGAGCTTCGCCCTGGAATGAGGTGCCAGGTTGAGCGCTTAAACCTAGAAGGAAACCAGCCTTTAAGTCTAGACAAGCTTATTTAACAGTCCATTGAAAATCTTTCAATACAGTCCTTTACAAATATGTATCCTGTATTGTAAGAATCAAACATATTGCAGACTTCTGCAGTGAGTTTAACTCACTTTTATGGAAGAAAGCTTCAACAGAAATGTCTTAAATGGTCTGATTTCAAGAATGATGAATATCATATAATTAACTTTCCTGATAGGCTATCTAATAGAAAAATCTGCCAAATATCTGCAGCATTTACAAGATTAAAGTCTATACTCAAGACAACCTCCCCACTTTGCACTAAGAACTTCTCAGAGTTGAACTCACTGAATTAAGAGCTATTCTGTTGTTAACATAAGCCCTATCCCCTGAGCTAAGAGAGGATTAGATGTGTCTTACCCAGGCCTTTAGATACTGTGGTAGCTTGCTGTGCTCCAATTCCTTGAGGGAAGAGAAGGGAAAAGAAACATACTTCTATTTGAGATTCTGTATGATTGTCTTTATCAATAAAAAACCTTTAATCTGGTATTATACCCTATTAGAGAGGATTTTAGGTTTACATGCATGCGCACATGCACATACTTATGATTAATGATAGTTTTATACCAACAATATGTGAGATTTTACTTTAAATGTACTCTTATGTCCTGTTTTGCAGCTTTATCATATTCACATTTCCACTATTTCACTATTTTATATTTTGTTTGTATTTAGAACTAATGAGGCCCATTTGTCTTTGAAAAGTGTTAAGGTAATATTCTGCAAAACATTCAAACAGGAAAAACCAATTTATGCTTAGTTGAATCGTTTACATAAGTTTACTCTCAAAATGGGACTTTAGTCACACAAGTAGGCGTTGGTTTATGCACAAAGGTTAGAGATGTTCTATTCATTGGTGGCAAGTTGTTAACTTCTCACCCATATTCTTTTCCTGACTCTTGGAGTCATCATCATCTGAAAAGAAAAGTAAGTTGAGACATTTCATAAATATATGCTCGTATTCTATACTTCCCAGAAGTCTGTGCTCCACACATATTTAGAAGACGTCGTTCCCTCTATTGAAACAAATGGGAAGGTGCCCAAAAAATTATACAAAAATTGGTCCTGAAAGGTTACACTTATAGAAAAAAGGGTTCCAAAAGGGTTCTACCTGGAACCAAAAAGGTTTCTACCTGGAACCAAAAAGGGTTATTCAAAGAGTTATTTTATGGGGACAGCCGAAGAACCCTTTTAGGTTCTAGATACCAGATTTTTTTCTAAGAGTGTATATCCTTCTGCTTGAGTGGTGGAAATTGGTATTAACTTTAAAGGTCTGAGTGCACTTCAAAAATTACTTTATCATTTCTTTAAAGAGTGTTAGTCCTTTTTTATTAGTTCCATAGAATTTATTTTGTTATATTAGACATTTCTACACTCTCACTCTATGTATTCTTTACCTAATTTTATAATCAGAAAAGACTGCATTGATCTTTGTTTTGAAATCTGTTAACCTGGGGGGGGGGGGGGGGGGGGCATTATTTTTTGTTTGTTAATAGCTTACTTTGTCACATTTAGGCTAGGCCCATTCTCTTCGTCGTAAAAGCACTAGCTAGTCCTATGGTATCCTGACACATGACTCTAACCCCCCCATCCCCACTCCCTCATCCTTCCCCAAACCTCCCTCCCTCCCATCTCATACCCTCCTCCTCTTCTGAGAGTTCCTCTTCACCGTCCTCTACCTCTATCTCCTCTGGCTCTTTCTCTGAAGGAAGAAGGCATTGAGTTGTTTACCTGTTCAAATATCCCAATGAATACAACTTTGATTCAATGAGCTACTTCCATACCTTCCACAGGAGCAGTTGAAATTGTTGTTGCCAAAAAGACAATTACAGAAGCAATTAAAAGATTTCTGCAGATAAAGAAGATGTATATCAAAAGATGGACGGAAACATAGATTAATATCAAATGTTTTATAACAAGGTTCAATTATATCCCTAGTCCAATCTCAAGTGTGTGATTCAAGTTGAGATACAGTTTTGCAGATGGAAGTGAAATTTCATTGTGGATTGATAAGTCTGTCATAAACATACGTTAAGTCCATATTCTTCTCATCAATATCATATTTGATGTCCTCAGTGCATAAATCGAAGATGTCACCATCATATCAATTGTGTTACATCAAGAGGAAGAATCAAGACAGAGTGCCAAATAAACCCAATAGGAAGCATTCAACATAATGCTAAGACTAGAACTGTCAGCTATTTTATCAGATAGTATGTATTCTTCAACATCAGTATCAACAGCAAACATTTATTTAGATGACAAAAAATCATTCTCAAGCTCTTGAAAAACAATTATCTTAGTCATATGAAATCTCAGTGCATTACTAGCACATTTTTCATTGTGTGGATACTAACCCTGAGAATCATCATACATTGATCAATTACATCACCAATTACATAACAATAATCATAATCAAGGCCTAACGAAAATCTCTCGTTGGATCAAAACAATACGCCTGGACCAAGATGCAACATTTCATGACTAAAATTTCCTGCTTCGGCATTCACGACACACAACATTTGCAGCGCTTCATTGTTTACTCACCGTGACCACATGTTTTTTTCTAAAGATCTATGTGGGGAACTCAGGAGTAGACATATACAGCATGTAGCACCCAGGGCTTTAGTCTTCCTTCTGCATGACTGGGCACCGCTATATGTTTTATACCCTCTCATCCCCCCATCTTAGGAAGGGGCAGGACTTATGTTATAACCCCAGCCCCTACCAGTTGAGCTCAGCTACTCCCTAGCAAGGTTCATTTCTCTACAGGTCAAAATACTTCAAAACACATTAACATTATAAAGATACAACAACAACAACAAAAATGAATTTCTAAAATGAGCAAATTCCAATATGAATATTCAAACATTTCAAACAAGTCCTGAGTCAGGCAGTCTCTTACTGGTGGACCTTGCTGAGAGTGAGACAAATAGATAGATGTGGACAGTGGTGAAGAGTAAGTCTACTGGGGAGAGAAAACAGGTCGGATTGCTCTACCTCCTTGCCTTCCCTGAATCCCCCTGACATGAGCTGTCACCTCTAGTCTAACCTCTCAGCTCTAAGATCAACAGTTGAGCTGCTCTGCCAGTGGAGGGCACAGCCACCCTTCTTATGAAATGAAACAGAGTGGCCTACTGCATTCTGCTCTCATTTCCTGTTCGCTGACAGACAGGAGACATGAAAAGAGCAGCAGCAGCGTTTCTGAGGATGGGGTTATGGGTTGTGGATTATGAATAGTGTTTTGGTTCTAGTGCCCCCCCTGTTGAAGATGGGCCTGACAGGGAGATGGTGATACTGATCTGTAGAGACTGGTTCTCCAGAGCCACCAAGAGAGAGGCAGACAGACACAAAGAGACTCCAAAGGGTTTTTCTGTGGCGCACCTCTCCCCTTCCCGAACCACACCTCTGGGATAATGGGTTAGACTAGTCGATGTTGAGTAAGGCTTTATGCTCCCTTCTCATTAGTTATGTTTTAAGGCCTAAGAGTGCCTTAGATATGAACAGAGTAGTCAAACTTGCTATGAGACATTTTTTTCTCCAGGAAATAGTGTACTTCCAGCCCACATAAAGACAACTTGAAGCCTTTTGATCCAAGTTTTCCATGATGTTACTGGATACTGTCATGAAAAACAACTTACCTTTTCTTACTCACCATCTTTTTTTTCTATAGGTAACTGACAAAATAAAGGAAACACCAACATAACTTCTATATAGGGCGTTGGGCCAACACGTGCCAGAACAGCTTCAATGCACCTTGGCATAGATTCTATGTCTGGAACTCTATCGGAGGGATGCAACACCATTCTTCCACAATAAATTCCATAATTTAGTGTTTTGTTGATGGTGGTGGAAAACAATGTGTCAGGCTCCGCTCCAGAATCTCCCATAAGTGTTCAATTGGGTTGAGATCTGTTGACTGAGACGGCCATGGCATATGGTTTACATAATTTTCATGCTAATAAAACCATTCAGTGACCACTCATGCCCGGTGGATGGGGGCATAGCCATGGTAGCCCCCAAAATTTGACATAATAATGGCCCGCCCAGCATTTTTGTACTTGACCCTAAGCATGATGGGATGTTAATTGCTTAATTAACTTAGGAACCACACCTGTGAGGAAGCTCCTGCTTTCAATATACTTTGTATCCCTCATTTACACGTGTTTCCAATATTTTGGTAGTTACCTGTATATTAGCTATTAAACCGCTGTTTAGTCCCTCCTCTGTTTGCCAACTAGAATACTACATTAAACCAAATGCTGTCCGGAGAGACACTGTTAGTTGAGCCCCCTTCTCCGGTGCCAGGTGATTGCATTCCTGCTGAGCTTGCCAATTCGCATCAGTCCCATCCCAGGTCAGG